>NC_140013.1:42368901-42526401 GCF_964263955.1 Coregonus lavaretus
CTGATCAAGAGGTGTGCTGCGATATACAGAAAAATAGGCCAATTTTTTTTGGGGGGGGACATAGAATTAAGCTAGATTGCAGGAATAGCTGTTTCATGTGTTTGAAAAATGCTAAATTATCTAATTTACCTTCTGACCACCCTCCTTAAGACCACCCTCCTTCTGACCATCCTCCTTCGGACCACCCTCCTTAAGACCACCCTCCTTCGGACCACCCTCCTTTGGACCACCCTACTCCGGACCACCCTCCTCCAGACCACCCTCCTTCTGACCACCCTCCTCCGGACCACCCCCTCCAGACCACCCTCCTTCTGACCACCCTCCTCCGGACCACCCCCCTCCAGACCACCCTCCTTCTGACAACCCTCCTCCAGACCACCCTCATCCAGACCACCCTCCTCCAGACCACCCTCATCCAGACCACCCTCATCCAGACCACCCTCCTTCTGACCACCCTCCTTCTGACCACCCTCCTCCGGACCACCCTCCTTCTGACCACCCTCCTCCAGACCACCCTCATCCAGACCACCCTCCTCCAGACCACCCTCCTTCTGACAACCCTCCTCCAGACCACCCTCCTTCAGACCACCCTCCTCCAGACCACCCTCCTTCTGACCACCCTCCTTCAGACCACCCCCCCCTCCAGACCACCCCCCTCCAGACCACCCTCCTCCAGACCACCCTCCTTCTGACCACCCTCCTCCAGACCACCCTCCTTCTGACCACCCTCCTCCAGACACACCCTCCTCCGGACCACCCTCCTCCAGACCACCCTCCTTCTGACCACCCTCCTCCAGACCACCCCCCTCCAGACCACCCTCCTTCTGACCACCCTCCTCCAGACCACCCTCCTTCTGACCACCCTCCTCCGGACCACCCTCCTCCGGACCACCCTCCTTCTGACCACCCTCCTCCAGACCACCCTCCTCCGGACCACCCTCCTCCAGACCACCCTCCTTCTGACCACCCTCCTCCGGACCACCCTCCTCCGGACCACCCTCCTTCTGACCACCCTCCTCCAGACCACCCTCCTCCGGACCACCCTCCTCCGGACCACCCTCCTTCTGACCACCCTCCTCCAGACCACCCTCCTCCGGACCACCCTCCTCCAGACCACCCTCCTTCTGACCACCCTCCTCCAGACCACCCTCCTTCTGACCACCCTCCTCCGGACCACCCCCCCTCCAGACCACCCTCCTCCAGACCACCCTCATCCAGACCACCCTCCTCCAGACCACCCAGCCATCATCGCATAATTTGTGCCCCCTCAGGTTTTTGGGGGTACATGACTCCCCTGTTTAGGGGTGATAAATAATTGACCTCCGAGTGCTTGAGACTCTTTTGAACAATTAGCTAGAGTTTCTTTATGTTTGACAGAACAAGGAGTCTGTACAAGGAGTCTGTACAGATGCAGGCTACTCAAAGTCTGATAAATAGGTAATTATGTCTGGTGCTGTGAGCATTCACTCACACACACACACACAGTACACTCTCTCCCTCTTTCTCCTCTCTCCTCATCTCTTTTTCTATACAAGTGTCACCAGGTCAGGTGAGGTCACCAGGTCAGGTGAGCATAATATATGCCATTTAGCAGATGCTTTTTATCCAAAGCGACTTACAGCATGACTGTGTGATTTTGCCAGTAAACCAGTGTGTTCAGGTGAGACAGAGACGGGAGGGCAGAGCAGGTCAACACAGGTGTGGTCCTAATCCTCTGGCACCTCACAGTTCATTTAAATCCAAACCCATAATTCAGTTGAATCCGTAAGTGATTCTCTTTATCGTTCTGTGTTATTCCGATAGAGAATCCTAATAAATTATAATAGTATTCTAATTCCTAATTCTACAGTTTATTCCATTGTGTGTAATTCTAAAGATTCTCAGCATTTCCCAACAGCGATATGGAATGCCTTTGGAGTGACTGGGTTGTTGACACTGATCATCAGTCATTTTAATGTGTTAGAATTGTTTGAATGGGTACAGCGTTAAAAAACAACAACAAAAAAAAAACATTAATACGCCAATCCCAGGACTGGATATCTTTTGAACTACTAACATCATTGCATCATTAATTTAAAGCACATCTACACAACAAACAGAAGATTGGATTCTCACTTCACTTTGCCACCCTAAATCTAATTCTTGATTCTTTGGAAAAAATAACGTTTATTTATTTTAAAAATGTTTTACACAGCATGACTTTGCAGCACAGCACACCCAAGAGCTTTGGCGTCCTACAATTGACAATGAAATATAGGAAAGCCTTGCAGACACCGACGGAGACGGACAGACAGCGAGACAAGGTTTATGACAACTGTCCCTTTTGATCTTCACCTCCAGTTGGCCATAACATTAACACCATCAAGGTTGCAGAGAAATGTTCTAGAAAAACATGGAACCATTGTCCTCGGAGCACAAAAACTTTTCCACTCAGCACATAAAAAAACAAGCGCTTCACATGCGATTCAGTCAGTGTGTGGTTGTGGCTAAACACAAAACATGTGGTAAGAATCCCAGGACGGTTAAAACTCCAACAATGACAGGAAACAGTCAACCGCCTCCAGGCCCCAAGGCCAAGACACACAGTCTTCAAAAATGGAGACAAAACAAACAAACTATGAAGTCATAATGTGAAACCATTATGTAATATGATCAATGCTATGTACTGTGTGAGAGATAAAGGTACCTTTTTAATAGATGGATACCGCTGTATAATCTGTTGATAATGCAACTTTAATAGATGGATACTGCTGTATAATCTGTTGATAATGCAACTTTAATAGATGAATACTGCTGTATAATCTGTTGATAATGCAACTTTAATAGATGGATACCGCTGTATAATCTGTTGATAATGCAACTTTAATAGATGGATACTGCTGTATAATCTGTTGATAATGCAACTTTAATAGATGGATACTGCTGTATAATCTGTTGATAATGCAATTTTAATAGATGGATACTGCTGTATAATCTGTTGATAATGCAACTTTAATAGATGGATACTGCTGTATAATCTGTTGATAATGCAACTTTAATAGATGGATACTGCTGTATAATCTGTTGATAATGCAACTTTAATAGATGGATACTGCTGTATAATCTGTTGATAATGCAACTTTAATAGATGGAGACTGCTGTATAATCTGTTGATAATATGCAGGTAGCTTAGTGGTTAAGAGCGTTGTGCCAGTAACCGAAAGGTCGCTGGTTCTAATCCCCGAGCCGACTAGGTGAAAAATCTGTCGTTGTGCCCTTGAGCAAGGCACTTAACCCTAATTGCTCCTGTAAGTCGCTCTGGATAAGAGCGTCTGCTAAATGACTAAAAATGTAAATGTAAATAATGCAACTTTAATAGATGGATACTGCTGTATAATCTGTTGATAATGCAACTTTAATAGATGGATACTGCTGTATAATCTGTTGATAATGCAACTTTAATAGATGGATACTGCTGTATAATCTGTTGATAATGCAACTTTAATAGATGGATACTGCTGTATAATCTGTTGAGAATGCAACTTTAATAGATGGATACTGCTGTATAATCTGTTGATAATGCAACTTTAATAGATGGATACTGCTGTATAATCTGTTGATAATGCAACTTTAATAGATGGATACTGCTGTATAATCTGTTGATAATGCAACTTTAATAGATGGATACTGCTGTATAATCTGTTGATAATGCAACTTTAATAGATGGAGACTGCTGTATAATCTGTTGATAATGCAACTTTAATAGATGGATACTGCTGTATAATCTGTTGATAATGCAACTTTAATAGATGGATACTGCTGTATAATCTGTTGATAATGCAACTTTAATAGATGGATACTGCTGCATCTGACGTCCTCCAGCCTATCAGAGCTAAGGATACGATGCGATAAACTTTATTGTCCATTTATGTGTAAATTAACGTTGTGACGTCAGCAGACAAATACGAACCCAACACAATATATGACATGACGTACGGAGAAACTGGAACGTTAGTACACAAGTCACACAATCAACATATTCAATGTCTCTGCGACCGTGTACAGGTACATGTCCTTCCTGTAACTAGTCTCTGTCTGTCTGGTACAGGTACATGTCCTTCCTGTAACCAGTACATGTCCTTCCTGTATCCAGTACATGTCCTTCCTGTAACCAGTCTCTGATACTCCGTGTATTGGGCCTGCGTCTCTCCTATGTCCCGCTGTTCAGCAGCCTGACGACTGATGGAATGAAACTTACCTTGCTCCTATTCTCGCTGAACAGTGGGTCCTTATAATCTCCTTCCTGAGGGCAGCGGCTCAAAACATTATTGGGCCAGGATATGTGTGTGGGGTCCTCTGTGATGATCTTGGCCTTGTCCCTTGCCCTGATACCCCCATGCAGTGCAGCTCGCAGAGCTTGGACCCACAGTCCGCCTGAGGATCCCTTTATTAGCCACTGACAGCCCACCGTACCAGGCCACTGACAGCCCACCGTACCAGGCCACTGACAGCCCACCGTACCAGTCCACTGACAGCCCACCGTACCAGGCCACTGAAAGCCCACCGTACCAGGCCACTGACAGCCCACCGTACCAGGCCACTGACAGCCCACCGCACCAGGCCACTGACAGCCCACCGTACCAGGCCACTGACAGCCCACCGTACCAGGCCAGGAAACAGAAAGCCAGCACACTCTCTATATGGCAGGTGTAGTAGTTGGACATTTCACATAGTTTAAAGCAATGAAAAATCGAATAGCTAAGCACTATCCACTAGCTAGCTAGCCAGTCAGTCAGTCAGTGGCACTGACAGGTTGAAACTAATATAGCAACAACAAGTGTTTCACTCTATCCCATAAAGCATTATATTGCTAACCAGGTATCAATTAGCTAAGACAATGTTAAAGTTTATTAGGAAGTTTAATTAATAATTTAGACACTCAGCGGACAACTCTGGTAGCTAGCTAGCTAGATCGCTTGGTTTCCATTTCTTCTCCCCCGGTCGTCAACGGTTACTGGTCTTGGAACTCGTGTTCACCAGAAACGACTTCTGGTAAACTGTTTACCACTAGTGGCAATAAATATTGTTGCCATAGGTTCGCCACAGATTAAAATAGAATCTTGAGAGAATTGTTTGCTAGAAAAAAAAACTCTGGTGAACTGTTTGTCAATTTTGGCAATGGCAATAAATATTATTGTTGCCAAAGGTCTGCTGCAGATTCACCACTATTGGCAAACAGTTGCCAACGTCTGGCAGCATTTTGTGGCACACTATTTAGTTTGCAGCAAATTTGCCACAAACTTGCGGAAAGCTTGCAGCAACAAAGTCATTTTTGTAAGGGTTACCAAGCTGGCTAAGGCTATCCAACACTGCAACTCTTCCAACTAAGTCAAGGTAAGCTTTCAGTTTTATTAATTTATTGCCACCGTGGCCCACCGGTGTAACTGCTAAACTGCTTGCTGTACTCTGTACTGCGTGATTGTACACATAGATTAGATTGTGGGTTTAGTAACGTGTTAGTTCTAGTTTGTTGACTATAACGTTACTATAGTGACAACGATGTAGGCTGTGTAGCGGTTAGCAATTATGATATGGAGGTTTGGCTTGAAAACCGGGGGGGGGGGGGGGGGGGTGTAGTATATAAGATACTCTTTGAAGTGTTAAGGTTTCAGATGTCTTCAGATGATGGGCAGGGACTCACCTGTCCTAGATTCAGGGGGAAGCTGGTTCCACCATTGGGGTGCCAGGACAGAGAAGGGCTTGGACTAGGCTGAGCGGGAGCTGCCCTAGGGGTGGAAGGGCCAAGAGACCAGAGGTGGCAGAACGGGTTGGGGTGTAGGGTTTGATCATAGCCTGAAGGTACCATGGTCTTGTAGTGGATGTGAGCTTCGACTCAAACGGTGACTTGGGAGAAATTGGGAAGGTTGAACACCAGGCGGGCTGCAGCGTTCTGGATAAGTTGCAGGGGTCTGATGGCACAAGCGGGAAGCCCAGCCAACAGCGACTAGCAGTAGTCCAGACGGGAGATGACAAGTGCTTGGATTAAGACCTGCGCCGCTTCCTGTGTGAGGTAGGGTCGTACTCTATGGATGTTGTAGAGCATGCTTTGATGTTTTAAGAGAACGACAGGGTGTTGTCCAGGGTCACACCAAGGTTATTTGCACTCTGGAAGGAGACACCGTGGAGTTTTCAACCATGATGGAGAGGTCTTGGAGCGGGCAGGCCTTCCGCAGGAGGAAGAGCAGCTCCGTCTTGTCAAGGTTGAGCTTGAGGTGGTGGGTCGACATACAAGCTGAGATATCTGCCAGGCACGCAGAGATGCATGTCGCCACCTAGGTGTCAGAAGAGGGGAAGGAGAAAAGTAGTTGAGTGTCATCCGCATAGCAATGATAGGAGAGACCATGTGAGGATATGACGGAGCCGAGTGACTTGGTGTATAGAGAGAAGAGGGCCTAGAACTGAGCCCTGGGGGACACCAGTAGTGAGAATACGTGGTGCTGACACAGGTCCTCTCCACGTCACCTGGTAGGAGCGGCCTGCCAGGTAGGATGCTATCAAGGAGTGTGCAGAGCCTGAGACGCCCAACCCTGAGAGGGTGGAGAGGAGGATCTGATGGTTCACTGTTTTGAAGGCAGTGGACAGATCTAGGAGGATGAGAACAGAGGAGAGAGAGAGAGTCAGCTTTGGCAGTGCGGAGAGCCTCCGTGACACAGAGAAGAGCAGTCTTGATTGAGTGACCCATCTTGAAGCCTGATTGGTTATGGTCAAGAAGGTGGTTCTGAGAGAGATAGCGAGAGTGTTGGTCAGAGACAGAACACTCAAGTGTTTTAAAAAGGGGAAAAAAGGGATACTGGTCTGTAGTTCTGATGTCAGAGGAGTCGAATGTTGGTTTCTTGAGGAGGGGAGTGACCTGGGCCATTTTTAAGTCAGAGGGGACGCAGCCAGTGGTCAGGGATGAGGAATGGGAGAAGGTCTCCAGAGATGGTCTGAAGAAGGGAGGAGGGGATGGGGTCGAGTGGGCAGGTTGTCGGGCGGCCGGACCTCACTAGTCGCAGGATGTCATCTGGAGAGAGATGGGAGAGGAGAGGTCAAGGCGTAGGGTAGTTCTGTGTGAGTGAGACCAGTGGACTCAATAGGCTGAGTGAATGAGGAGCGGATGTCGTCAACCTTCTTTTCAAAGTGGTTGGCGAAGTCTTCCGCAGAGAGGGAGGAAGGAGGGGGTGGAGGATTAAGGAGGGAGGAGGAGGTGGCAAAGAGTTTCCTAGGGTTAGAGGCAGAAGCTTGACATTTAGAGTGATAGAAAGTGGCTTTAGTAGCGGATACAGAAGAAGAGAAGGTAGAGAGGAGGGGGTGAAAGGATGATAGGTTCTTCTGAAGTTTAGTTTTCCTCAATTTTTGCTCAGCTGCCCGCAGCCCTGTTCTGTAAACTCGCAATGAGTCACTCCGCCATGGACCAAGAGGGGAGGGCTGAGCCGGCCGGGAGGAAAGCTGACAGTGCGAGTCATAGGATGCGGAAAGGCAGGAGAGTATGGTCGAAGAAAATAAGTAGTTAAGATACTCAAGTGAGCGAGTGGTGTGGAGTCTTCCTCTCTTTCCTTCCTCGAAAAACTTGGCAGAACAACAGGGCAGAACCATCTTAGTTTTGCGATGAGGCCGCCACTGACACGGCCGCCGCTGAGAAAACAGGGGAGACTGAAGTACTAACGCTAATTGCTAATTCCCTTGCAGAGCTGAAGAGCACGCCTCCCGGTACTAATTGCTAATCGCTTAAGGGAGGAGAAACCACTCCCCCTCCAATACAGCCACTGATTACCAAAACAACGAAACTCACAAATTGCCCCGCCCCCTTAATCCTTGTTGATGTGTCAACAATAGCTTAGTGGGTAAGAGCGTTGTGCCAGTAACCGAAAGGTCGCTGGTTCTAATCCCCGAGCCGACTAGGTGAAAAATCTGTCGATGTGCCCTTGAGCAAGGCACTTAACCCTAATTGCTCCTGTAAGTCGCTCTGGATAAGAGCGTCTGCTAAATGACTAAATAAATAAATAAATAAACAATCATCTGCAAGTTATGAGCAGTTAGCAGTTCACACACCAAGTATGCTACTGGGAAGACAGACAGCACTTAAAGTAGATGGAGATATCAGGAGTCCTCTAGCTATAGAATCACTCCTGGAGATATCAGGAGTCCTCTAGCTATAGAATCACTCCTGGAGATATCAGGAGTCCTCTAGCTATAGAATCACTCCTGGAGATATCAGGAGTCCTCTAGCTATAGAATCACTCCTGGAGATATCAGGAGTCCTCTAGCTATAGAATCACTCCTGGAGATATCAGGAGTCCTCTAGCTATAGAATCACTCCTGGAGATATCAGGAGTCCTCTAGCTATAGAATCACTCCTGGAGATATCAGGAGTCCTCTAGCTATAGAATCACTCCTGGAGATATCAGGAGTCCTCTAGCTATAGCATCACTCCTGGAGATATCAGGCGTCCTCTAGCTATAGAATCACTCCTGGAGATATCAGGAGTCCTCTAGCTATAGAATCACTCCTGGAGATATCAGGAGTCCTCTAGCTATAGAATCACTCCTGGAGATATCAGGAGTCCTCTAGCTATAGAATCACTCCTGGAGATATCAGGAGTCCTCTAGCTATAGAATCACTCCTGGAGATATCAGGCGTCCTCTAGCTATAGAATCACTCCTGGAGATATCAGGAGTCCTCTAGCTATAGAATCACTCCCGGAGATATCAGGAGTCCTCTAGCTATAGAATCACTCCTGGAGATATCAGGAGTCCTCTAGCTATAGAATCACTCCTGGAGATATCAGGAGTCCTCTAGCTATAGAATCACTCCCGGAGATATCAGGAGTCCTCTAGCTATAGAATCACTCCCGGAGATATCAGGAGTCCTCTAGCTATAGAATCACTCCTGGAGATATCAGGAGTCCTCTAGCTATAGAATCACTCCTGGAGATATCAGGAGTCCTCTAGCTATAGAATCACTCCTGGAGATATCAGGAGTCCTCTAGCTATAGAATCACTCCTGGAGATATCAGGAGTCCTCTAGCTATAGAATCACTCCTGGAGATATCAGGAGTCCTCTAGCTATAGAATCACTCCTGGAGATATCAGGAGTCCTCTAGCTATAGAATCACTCCTGGAGATATCAGGAGTCCTCTAGCTATAGAATCACTCCCGGAGATATCAGGAGTCCTCTAGCTATAGAATCACTCCTGGAGATATCAGGAGTCCTCTAGCTATATAATCACAAGTTGTCACGTTGGTATGAGAATAGTAGAAGAGAGGCTTTCTATCTCCACATTATATACAGTGGATGTAGCAGTGGAGAGTCATACATGGGGAGGCATGTGTGCATCCCAAATAGCACCCTATTCCCTATATAGAGCACTATAGGCTCTGGTCAAAGGTAGTACACGCTAAACGGAATAGGGTGCCATTTGGAACGCTCCCTCTTCCACGTCCTCTGTTGACACTGGTAGGACCATGTTTGTTTTGTGTTGTGGGGTAATCTTCTAACCAGGTTAGGTTGTGTTTATATTAACAGAGACAGAACGTACAGGGGTTACTCCGTCCACTGGTACCGCCGTGCAGCACACTCTGGGGATGCGTCCCAAATGGCACCCTATTCCCCAGTAGGGCCCCTGGTCAAAAGTAGTGCACTATAAAGGGAACAGGGAGCCATTTGGGATGCATCACACTTAGAATGTGTGGAATTTAGAAGCCCATTCTATCTACTCTCATCCTCATTTTAATATGACTTCTGCAATTTTATGCGCATTAAACGCTTATATACGCAGTGTGAAGCTATTTTATTACTCCCTGAGGAGGGGAGGGATGCAGAGACATTGGTGTGTTGAAATAACGTGTGTGTTAAATTAACTTGGTGTGTGTGTGTGTGTGTGTGTTGAAATAATGTGTGTTATATTAACTTGGTGTGTGTGTGTGTGTGTGTGTGTGTGTTGAAATAAGATGTGTGTTATATTAACTTGGTGTGAGTGTGTGTGTGTGTGTGTTGAAATAATGTGTGTGTTATATTAACTTGGTGTGTGTGTGTGTGTGTGTGTGTGTTGAAATAATGTGTGTGTTATATTAACTTGGTGTGAGTGTGTGTGTGTGTGTGTGTTGAAATAATGTGTGTGTTACAGTTTTTTACAATCACTTTGGCACTAATTTCAGAACCTTGACGTCATTTTTCAAAACTCTAGACACAAAACTCACAACCAATGATCAAAATGCACATTTTTCAAAACTCTAACACTTTTTTCAATTGCTTGGATACAATACACATAAAACTAAGATCATTTGTTCATTTAACAATAATCACCTGTTCAATATGACACAACTTAACATCAAAGTACTACTATTTCAAAAGGCAATTCACACATTACATGTCAGATGAGTGTCTATTCATTTCATTACAATTATCCAACTATCAATTGATACAACTGCTCCAAATGATAAGTAACTGTTGCATTGCTGTTAATGCATAGTTGTATGGAAACAGACAAACAATATTCCATGTTTAGATCATGAAAGTTTCAAGATAACGAGATTCATTGCCACCAATTAGCGTGGAGCATGAACCAATTAGACTACATTATCTATGGATGTAATATTTCATCATCATTCTTTATCGGACACCGTTTCTATGGTCCCCTTGTAAACTTCCTTGATGAGCTCGATCAGGTCTGTAGAGCTGATGGTGTGACCTATGTCATTGTATGGGATAATGTCAGGTTCCACCATGCTCATATGGTGCAAGCATGGTTTCAGGCCCATGCACAATTGACCACCCTGTATTTACCCCCATACTCTCCTTTCCTTAACCCGATTGAGGAATTTTTCTCCACATGGAGATGGAAGGTTTGTGATAGGCGCCCTCATGAACAAGTCACTCTTCTCCAGGCCATGGATGACGCATGCAATGACATCACGGCAGACCAGTGTCAGGATTCGCCATGGCCGAAGGTTTTTTCCAAGATGTTTGGCTAATGAAAACATCCATTGTGATGTAGATGAGAACCTGTGGCCAAATCCACAAAACAGAGTTGATGAAAATGTAGAAGTACAGTAATCACTCCTATGTTTTGCTTTTTACAGTACAAGCAAGCAAGTTGAGGAACACTGCATTTGATGTTTTACAGTACTGTATTATTTTTCATCAATATATTTCAGATTTTGTTAAATGATTCCACTGTGTCTGTAGCATTCTCTCTACTGCTGCAGTACTTTTACAGGGATGTATTTACATGTAGTACCATAATGAAACATGTATCACCTATTTTGTACTACAATATTTAATGATCGTACGAACAATGACACAGTGGAACTATCGGTTGCTTTTGTGTGGGTGATCTAAATTAACGTTTCATTGGTATTTCACAATAAATTTCATTTTTGAACCAATGATTGTGCAAGTGCAAGATTTATTTAAAGATATGAATGCACAATGCAATGTTTTGAACATTGGACAGCCTGTGTTACAAGTGATGACCGTTTTGAGTTTTGTGTCTAGAGATTTGAAAAATGATGTCAAGGTTCTGAAATTAGTGCCAAAGTGATTGTAAAAAACTGTATATTAACTTGGTGTGTGTGTGTGTGTGTGTGTGTGTGTTGAAATAATGTGTGTTATATTAACTTGGTGTGTGTTGAAATAATGTGTGTTATATTAACTCGGAGTGTGTGTGTGTGTGTGTGTGTTGAAATAAGATGTGTTATATTAACTCGGTGTGTGTGTGTGTGTGTGTGTGTTGAAATAACGTGTGTTATATTAACTCGGTGTGTGTGTGTGTGTGTTGAAATAATGTGTGTTAAATTAACTCGGTGTGTGTGTGTGTGTGTGTGTGTTGAAATAAGATGTGTTATATTAACTCGGTGTGTGTGTGTGTGTGTGTGTGTGTGTGTGTGTGTGTGTGTGTTGAAATAAGATGTGTTATATTAACTCGGTGTGTGTGTGTGTGTGTGTGTGTGTGTGTGTGTGTGTGTGTGTGTGTGTGTGTGTGTGTGTGTGTGTGTGTGTGTGTGTGTGTGTGTGTGTGTGTGTGTGTGTGTGTGTGTGAGTGTGTGTGTGTGTGTGTGTGTGTGTGTGTGTGTGTTGAAATAATGTGTGTGTTATATTATAATAAGATCTGTGTGGGTACTTCTGACACGTCTGTATTACAGACAGGAAGTAGCTGAGAATACTGTGACAGCTGCAGGAAACACAGGGTGCGGCACAAATGGGACCATATTCCCTATGTAGTGCACTATGTAGCGGGAACAGGGGCCATTTGGGACGCAGACGGAGGCTCCTGTTTCTCAACGACGGCTGTCTCTTTGGACCAACTGTCACCCTCTGCTTGAATTAGAGATCACATGTCATGTCTTGTCACCAAACTGTCTCTTTGGACCAACTGTCACCCTCTGCTTGTATTAGAGATAATAATAATAATATGCCATTTAGCAGACGCTTTTATCCAAAGCGACTTACAGTCATGCGTGCATATACATTTTTTTTTTTTTGGTGTATGGGTGGTCCCGGGGATCGAACCCACTACCTTGGCGTTACAAGCGCCGTGCTCTACCAGCTGAGCTACAGAGGACCACAATGATCACATGTCATGTCTTGTCACCAAACTGATCATGGGAATTTCCCGCTTTTTTTTAAAACTGCCAATATGCTTTGTTTACAATAGGGAGGAGGGAAAAGGAGGACATTGTTGGACATGTTTTGGGTGTCGCCATCGTGCCATTTTTGCCATTTTTGTGGATGAAAGCAACCCCAAACTGACCTTACAATCATGATGGTAATTCTACAGACACATTAACTGAGTTAATAATATATTATTAACAATCAGAAACAAAAGGGTAGAAACACCACTAGCTGGCCCAGAGAGAATCCCTCTAATCCTAAATGACGTTCTCTCTCTATATAATCCACCCCATGCTAAGGGGGATAGAGCATTAGATATCTCCCTATTTACACCGCATCCCTGACTTCCTGTTCCTGTCCATAGATCTGGTCTGATTAGTTATTTGCTAGTCAAACTAGAGCGGGTGGTTCAACTGCTAATTTCAGCCTCTCACTCAACACAACACAGGAGACTTGTATAAGATCGGTTTGATTCTGTCAGGGATATATAGGCAGCATGCTAGGTAGCTATGAAGTGGCTACAGCAGGGCAAGGCGTTAAAGCCTAACATCTCTTGAGTCTTGGAGCAGAGTGAGCTGATCCCTGCCTGGGCACCACAACACAACTACTGTTTCAGCACACCTGGAGAGATCTAGGCTCACTGGTATTCAGACGGATATTTAAGAGAGAAGGCTACAGACAGCTGCCGGTAGTGTCCTGAATCAAACCTTATTCCATATAGGGCCCCTGGTGAAAAGTAGTGCACTATAAACGGAATAGGGTTCCACTTGGGACTCAACCCTGGTTTAACATTGTGGTGAAGACACTATTCTGATAAGGGATAAAAGGGAGCAGTTTGTAGCAGTTCTAGCTCCCCCCCACACACTGACATCCTCCTCCGCAGAGTAGCATTCATCTGATGTGAGGAAAAACAGACTCTTGCTATAAACCTGTTCTATTTACGGGAACTTGATAAACATTGAAGTGAGATAAAGACTTGCATGAAAGCCCCAAGCTCCTGTCCACAGACATATCTCATGTGTTTTTAGATCAGTGCTTCTAAAAAAACGACATAATTAGACATCTGGAAGCTACTGACTGCCTCAGTATATAATGGAAAACATAGAAATACCACATCTCATAAACCGACTGCGTTCGTGGTCAGACAATTGTTGCCTGTACATTTTTTATTCCTGTATAGACCTGTGACATTTTAAATGTCTCTGTGGTCAGGCTTTTAAATGTCTCTGTGGTCAGGTTTTAAATGAAGCAGTCCCCACAGCAACAACAACAACATTGAGCAAAAACAAACTATCCATGTATTTAGTTCCTGTGATCTCTCTCTCTCTCTCTCTCTCTCTCTCTCTCTCTCTCTCTCTCTCTCTCTCTCTCTCTCTCTCTCTCTCTCTCTCTCTCTCTCTCTCTCTCTCTCTCTCTCTCTCTCTCTCTCCTCTCTCTCTCTCTCTCTCTCTCTCTCTCTCTCTCTCTCTCTCTCTCTCTCTCTCTCTCTCTCTCTCTGTCTCTGTCTCTGTCTCTGTCTCTCTCTCTCTCTCTCTCTCTCGACGAGACAGAGACCAGCCCCAGAGAAGTCCTGGGTCCAAACAGTATTTATTTTCTTAAGCCACTTTGTCTGACTGGGGCCCGACGCTTTGGAGCCAATTGAATTGTGCCAAAATATATCAGAAAGATTGATGTCCAGGCTGTAGCCTCAGGAATCATAGCAATATACATAGAACTAGAGATAGGTTACATCACTAGGTGTTTACCAGCACAGAGACATCTCTGACAGGAAGTAATAACGTCATTTTACCCCCATTCAGACGTGTTAGAACAGTATACAAACCTTCCTATCTTGCAGTTTGACAGTACTTTGAACAGTACACCAAGTCACTCTGTCATATCCTCACATGGCCTCTCCTATTCTCTCTATACACCAAGTCACTCTGTCATATCCTCACATGGCCTCTCCTCTTCTCTCTATACATCAAGTCACTTGGCTCTGTCATATCCTCACATGGCGTCTCCTCTTCTCTCTATACACCAAGTCACTTGGCTCTGTCATATCCTCACATGGCGTCTCCTCTTCTCTCTATACACCAAGTCACTTGGCTCTGTCATATCCTCACATGGCCTCTCCTATTCTCGCTATACACCAAGTCACTTGGCTCTGTCATATCCTCACATGGCCTCTCCTATTCTCTCTATACACCAAATCACTTGGCTCTGTCATATCCTCACATGGCCTCTCCTATTCTCGCTATACACCAAGTCACTTGGCTCTGTCATATCCTCACATGGCCTCTCCTATTCTCGCTATACACCAAGTCACTTGGCTCTGTCATATCCTCACATGGCCTCTCCTATTCTCGCTATACACCAAGTCACTTGGCTCTGTCATATCCTCACATGGCCTCTCCTATCATTGCTACGCAGACGACACACAATTACATTTTCTCCTTTCCCACTTCTGATAACCAGGTGGCGAATCGCATCTCTGCATGTCTGGCAGACATATCAGTGTGGATGTCGGATCACCACCTCAAGCTGAACCTCGGCAAGACAGAGTTGCTCTTCCTCCCGGGGAAGGACTGCCCGCTCCATGATCTCGCCATCACGGTTGACAACTTCATTGTGTCCTCCTCCCAGAGTGCAAAGAACCTTGGCAAGACCCTGGACAACACCCTGTCGTTCTCCGCTAACATCAAAGTGGTGACCCGATCCTGCAGGTTTATGCTCTACAACATTCGCAGAGGACGACCCTACTTTACACAGAAAGCGGCACAGGTCGGCACAGGTCCTAATCCAGGCATTTGTCATCTCCCGTCTGGATTACTGCAACTCGCTGTTGGCTGGGCTCCCTGCCTGTGCCATTAAACCCCTACAACTTATCCAGAACGCTGCAGCCCGTCTGGTGTTCAACCTTCCCAAGTTCTCTCATGTCACCCCGCTCCTCCGCACACTCCACTGGCTTCCAGTTGAGGCTCGCATCTACAGTGAGGGAAAAAAGTATTTGATCCCCTGCTGATTTTTTACGTTTGCCCACTGACAAAGAAATGATCAGTCTATAATTGTAATGGTAGGTTTATTTGAACAGTGAGAGACAGAATAACAACAAAGAAATCCAGAAAAACGCATGTTATAAATCGATATGCATTTTAATGAGGGAAATAAGTATTTGACCCCCTCTCAATCAGAAAGATTTCTGGCTCCCAGGTGTCTTCTATACAGGTAACGAGCTGAGATTAGGAGCACACTCTTAAAGGCAGTGCTCCTAATCTCAGTGTGTTACCTGTATAAAAGACACCTGTCCACAGAAGCAATCAATCAATCAGATTCCAAACTCTCCACCATGGCCAAGACCAAAGAGCTCTCCAAGGATGTCAGGGACAGGATTGTAGACCTACACAAGGCTGGAATGGGCTACAAGACCATCGCCAAGCAAGCAGCTTGGTGAGAAGGTGACAACAGTTGGTGCGATTATTCGCAAATGGAAGAAACACAAAATAACTGTCAATCTCCCTCGGCCTGGGGCTCCATGCAAGATCTCACCTCGTGGAGTTGCAATGATCATGAGAACGGTGAGGAATCAGCCCAGAACTACACGGGAGGATCTTGTCAATGATCTCAAGGCAGCTGGGACCATAGTCACCAAGAAAACAATTGGTAACACACTACGCCGTGAAGGACTGAAATCCTGCAGCGCCCGCAAGGTCCCCCTGCTCAAGAAAGCACACATACATGCCCGTCTGAAGTTTGCCAATGAACATCTGAATGATTCAGAGGAGAACTGGGTGAAAGTGTTGTGGTCAGATGAGACCAAAATGGAGCTCTTTGGCATCAACTCAACTCGCCGTGTTTGGAGGAGGAGGAATGCTGCCTATGACCCCAAGAACACCATCCCCACCGTCAAACATGGAGGTGGAAACATTCCGCTTTGGGGGTGTTTTTCTGCTAAGGGGACAGGACAACTTTACCGCATCAAAGGGACGATGGACGGGGCCATGTACCGTCAAATCTTGGGTGAGATCCTCCTTCCCTCAGCCAGGGCATTGAAATTGCGTCGTGGATGGGTATTCCAGCATGACAATGATCCAAAACACACGGCCAAGGCAACAAAGGAGTGGCTCAAGAAGAAGCACATTAAGGTCCTGGAGTGGCCTAGCCAGTCTCCAGACCTTAATCCCATAGAAAATCTGTGGAGGGAGCTGAAGGTTCAAGTTGCCAAACGTCAGCCTCGAAACCTTAATGACTTGGAGAAGATCTGTAAAGAGGAGTGGGACAAAATCCCTCCTGAGATGTGTTCAAACATGGTGGCCAACTACAAGAAACGTCTGACCTCTGTGACTGCCAACAAGGGTTTTGCCACCAAGTACTAAGTAATGTTTTGCAGAGGGGTCAAATACTTATTTCCCTCATTAAAATGCAAATCAATTTATAACATTTTTGACATGCGTTTTTCTGGATTTTTTTGTTGTTATTCTGTCTCTCACTGTTCAAATAAACCTACCATTAAAATTATAGACTGATCATTTCTTTGTCAGTGGGCAAACGTACAAAATCAGCAGGGGATCAAATACTTTTTTCCCTCACTGTACTACAAGACCATGGTGTTTGCCTACGGAGCTGTGAGGGGAACGGCACCTCCTTACCTTCAGGCTCTGATCAGACCCTACACCCAAACGTGGGCACTACGTTCATCCACCTCTGGCCTGCTAGCCCCCCTAACTCTATGGAAGCACAGTTCCCGCTCAGCCCAGTCAAAACTGTTCGCTGCTCTGGCACCCCAATGGTGGAACAAGCTCCACCACGACGCCAGGACAGCGGAGTCACTGACCACCTCCCGGAGACACTTGAAACCCCACCTCTTTAAGGAATACCTGGAATAGTATAAAAGTAATCCTTCTACCCCCCCTCCCCCCTCCCCCACCCCCCCACAATAAAAAAGGTGGTTGTCCCACTGGCTATCATAAATTGAATGCACCAATTTGTAAGTCGCTCTGGATAAGAGCGTCATCTAAAAGACGTAAATCTAAACAGTAAACCATGCTATCTTGCAGTTTGACAGTTCTGTGAACAGTAAACCATGCTATCTTGCAGTTTGACAGTGCTGTGAACAGTAAACCATGCTATCTTGCAGTTTGACAGTGCTGTGAACAGTAAACCATGCTATCTTGCAGTTTGACAGTGCTGTGAACAGTACACCATGCTATCTTGCAGTTTGACAGTGCTGTGAACAGTAAACCATGCTATCTTGCAGTTTGACAGTGCTGTGAACAGTACACCATGCTATCTTGCAGTTTGACAGTGCTGTGAACAGTAAACCATGCTATCTTGCAGTTTGACAGTGCTGTGAACAGTAAACCATGCTATCTTGCAGTTTGACAGTGCTGTGAACAGTACACCATGCTATCCTGCAGTTTGACAGTGCTGTGAACAGTACACCATGCTATCTTGCAGTTTGACAGTGCTGTGAACAGTAAACCATGCTATCTTGCAGTTTGACAGTGCTGTGAACAGTAAACCATGCTATCTTGCAGTTTGACAGTGCTGTGAACAGTACACCATGCTATCTTGCAGTTTGACAGTGCTGTGAACAGTAAACCATGCTATCTTGCAGTTTGACAGTGCTGTGAACAGTACACCATGCTATCTTGCAGTTTGACAGTGCTGTGAACAGTACACCATGCTATCTTGCAGTTTGACAGTGCTGTGAACAGTACACCATGCTATCTTGCAGTTTGACAGTGCTGTGAACAGTAAACCATGCTATCTTGCAGTTTGACAGTGCTGTGAACAGTAAACCATGCTATCTTGCAGTTTGACAGTGCTGTGAACAGTACACCATGCTATCTTGCAGTTTGACAGTGCTGTGAACAGTAAACCATGCTATCTTGCAGTTTGACAGTGCTGTGAACAGTACACCATGCTATCTTGCAGTTTGACAGTGCTGTGAACAGTAAACCATGCTATCTTGCAGTTTGACAGTGCTGTGAACAGTAAACCATGCTATCTTGCAGTTTGACAGTGCTGTGAACAGTACACCATGCTATCTTGCAGTTTGACAGTGCTGTGAACAGTAAACCATGCTATCTTGCAGTTTGACAGTGCTGTGAACAGTACACCATGCTATCTTGCAGTTTGACAGTGCTGTGAACAGTACACCATGCTATCTTGCAGTTTGACAGTGCTGTGAACAGTAAACCATGCTATCTTGCAGTTTGACAGTGCTGTGAACAGTACACCATGCTATCTTGCAGTTTGACAGTGCTGTGAACAGTACACCATGCTATCTTGCAGTTTGACAGTGCTGTGAACAGTAAACCATGCTATCTTGCAGTTTGACAGTGCTGTGAACAGTAAACCATGCTATCTTGCAGTTTGACAGTGCTGTGAACAGTACACCATGCTATCTTGCAGTTTGACAGTGCTGTGAACAGTAAACCATGCTATCTTGCAGTTTGACAGTGCTGTGAACAGTAAACCATGCTATCTTGCAGTTTGACAGTGCTGTGAACAGTAAACCATGCTATCTTGCAGTTTGACAGTGCTGTGAACAGTAAACCATGCTATCTTGCAGTTTGACAGTGCTGTGAACAGTAAACCATGCTATCTTGCAGTTTGACAGTGCTGTGAACAGTAAACCATGCTATCTTGCAGTTTGACAGTGCTGTGAACAGTACACCATTCTATCTTACAGTTTGACAGTGCTGTGAACAGTAAACCATGCTATCTTGCAGTTTGACAGTGCTGTGAACAGTAAACCATGCTATCTTGCAGTTTGACAGTGCTGTGAACAGTAAACCATGCTATCTTGCAGTTTGACAGTGCTGTGAACAGTAAACCATGCTATCTTGCAGTTTGACAGTGCTGTGAACAGTAAACCAAGCTATCTTGCAGTTTGACAGTGCTGTGAACAGTAAACCATGCTATCTTGCAGTTTGACAGTGCTGTGAACAGTAAACCATGCTATCTTGCAGTTTGACAGTGCTGTGAACAGTAAACCACGCTATCTTGCAGTTTGACAGTTCTGTGAACAGTACACCATGCTATCTTGCAGTTTGACAGTGCTGTGAACAGTACACCATGCTATCTTGCAGTTTGACAGTGCTGTGAACAGTAAACCATGCTATCTTGCAGTTTGACAGTGCTGTGAACAGTACACCATGCTATCTTGCAGTTTGACAGTGCTGTGAACAGTACACCATGCTATCTTGCAGTTTGACAGTGCTGTGAACAGTAAACCATGCTATCTTGCAGTTTGACAGTGCTGTGAACAGTAAACCATGCTATCTTGCAGTTTGACAGTGCTGTGAACAGTACACCATGCTATCTTGCAGTTTGACAGTGCTGTGAACAGTACACCATGCTATCTTGCAGTTTGACAGTGCTGTGAACAGTAAACCATGCTATCTTGCAGTTTGACAGTGCTGTGAACAGTAAACCATGCTATCTTGCAGTTTGACAGTGCTGTGAACAGTACACCATGCTATCTTGCAGTTTGACAGTGCTGTGAACAGTAAACCATGCTATCTTGCAGTTTGACAGTGCTGTGAACAGTAAACCATGCTATCTTGCAGTTTGACAGTGCTGTGAACAGTAAACCATGCTATCTTGCAGTTTGACAGTGCTGTGAACAGTAAACCATGCTATCTTGCAGTTTGACAGTGCTGTGAACAGTAAACCATGCTATCTTGCAGTTTGACAGTGCTGTGAACAGTAAACCATGCTATCTTGCAGTTTGACAGTGCTGTGAACAGTAAACCATGCTATCTTGCAGTTTGACAGTGCTGTGAACAGTAAACCATGCTATCTTGCAGTTTGACAGTGCTGTGAACAGTAAACCACGCTATCTTGCAGTTTGACAGTGCTGTGAACAGTAAACCACGCTATCTTGCAGTATCTGTCGTGTGGTCAAACAACATGCCCCAAAAGGCCATGGAAACTTCTTCTAACCCATCCCAACACCTGTGTCAGTCTCAGGCTGTTTTTCAGCCATAACAGCCACTTTTCTAGTTGTGGTCCTATGTGGCTCAGCTGATACGAGCATGGCTACGCCAAGGTCATGGGTTCAATTCCCACAGCGATCACATACTGGACTGTAAAGATACTAACACAATATACTGTAAGTTGCTTTGGTTGAAAAGTATCTGATTATACACTGAGTGTACAAAACATTAAGAACACCTGCTCTTTCCATGACATAGACTGACCAGATAAATCCAGGTGAAAGCTATGACCCCTTATTGATGTCACTTGTTAAATCCACTTCAATCAGTGTAGATGAAGGGGAGGAGACAGGTTAAAGAAGGATTTTTAAGCCTTGAGACAATTGAGATATGGATTGTGTATGTGTGCCATTCAGAGGGTGAATGGGCAAGACAAGATTGAAGTGCCTTTGAATGGGGTATGGTAGTAGGTGCCAGGTGCATCGGTTTGTGTCAAGAACTGCAACGCTGCTGGGTAGTTATGAAAGTTAAATCAGTAAGGCTGGTCTGAATGGATCGTCACTTCTTTCATCTGGTTAACTCTATAATTCACATCGCTTCCTATCTCACTCAGCAGCATAGCAGGTATTTATATGGTAGTGGTTATGTACCTCGTCAGTATAGCAGGTATTGATATGGTATTGATTATAACGTTACCTCGTCAGTATAGCAGGTATTGATATGGTATTGATTATAACGTTACCTCGTCAGTATAGCAGGTATTGATATGGTATTGATTATAAAGTTACCTCGTCAGTATAGCAGATATTTATATGGGAGTGTCAAGTTTACCATTAGCAAGCGTGCGGAATGTCATTCACCTATTAACTTCAGCCAATGAGCATGGCACACTAAGGCAATTCCACCACGCCTGCTGATTAACCTATGGGATCACTCATGCAATAATCACTTCCCTTTCTTTCAACCAATGGGCATAAATCTAGGGGAGTATTTATGTCAACTCAATCCTAGTCTCTCACTTGATGTTTTGCAGCAATAGTCTTCCAACGACCTTTCACCTCCTGACCACCACCAGCATAATAACCTGAAGGCCGTCATCGGAACCCCGTTCTCCAAGCGGAAGGGGGGGGGGGGTTCGATGCCTGCTGCCCAGCATAGGGCAACCTGTCATCAGCATCTAGCTCTGAGGAGCATTCCTAGGAGACGACGCCTACCCCAAACAATTCAATTCAATTCCATATTGTATTCTGTCGTCAGTAGTTAAGCCTGTACTCAGTGAACTCAGTGTATATTTGTGGCTTAGTTTCAAGTTTTATTAGCCGTATGTACAGGATACACATGGTATACTCTGTCCAACGAAATGCTTACAGGCAGGTTCCTTCTGGACAACGCAACAACAATAAGAAATACTACCATTATAAGAATAAGAACATAAAGTAAATGACTCAGTAGAACAGAATAAACATTTTAGTATCGTACAGGAAGGCCCAGTTTATAGTCCAATATTTACACGTGTATCAGGGAAGGGGGGATTGAGGGGCAAGTATTTAAATAGTTCAGTATTAGCAATAATAATAATAATAAGAGTCTGGTAGCAGCAGTTGTGATGTGTGTGGGTAGCATGAGTTTGTGTGAGTGGATGAGTGTACTGTATATCTGTGTGTGTGTGAGTGGATGAGTGTACTGTATATCTGTGTGTGTGTGAGTGGATGAGTGTACTGTATATCTGTGTGTGTGAGTGGATGAGTGTACTGTATATCTGTGTGTGTGTGTGTGAGTGGATGAGTGTACTGTATATCTGTGTGTGTGTGAGTGGATGAGTGTACTGTATATCTGTGTGTGTGTGTGAGTGGATGAGTGTACTGTATATCTGTGTGTGTGTGAGTGGATGAGTGTACTGTATATCTGTGTGTGTGTGTGAGTGGATGAGTGTACTGTATATCTGTGTGTGTGTGAGTGGATGAGTGTACTGTATATCTGTGTGTGTGTGAGTGGATGAGTGTACTGTATATCTGTGAGTGGATGAGTGTACTGTATATCCGTGTGCTGGAGCCTGAGCCTCTATGTAACACTATACATGCCAGATCTGTACATGTGGCCATGTTGTACATGGGGTCATGTTGTGGAGGGATTTGAGCATGCTTGTTGTGTTTTTTTATTTGATTTAACCTTTATTTGATGTGTTGATTGAAGTTAGGTACTTAAGTACTGGTATCTTACCCTCAAGACTTTGATATCATTTGTTTTGGGAGTAACCATGACAGAGGGATACCTTCTGGGCAATATCCCAAATGGCACCCTATTCCCTATAGAGTAGTTGAGTTGAGGCAGCTTAGCAATTGTTACTTATTCAACCATATTTAGGAACTCTTTGACCGTTGAGTTTGTCAAGGCCTCATTGAATTGGAATATGATACAAAATGAGAGTAAAAGCCAGTGTAGGAGAATCTTCAACTTTTCCACACCTTCGTAGAGTACATAAACAAGTCATTGGCTACAGCAAAACAGAACATAATTGGAGAGCATCGTTGGTGTGACGAATGTGAAATGATGATTGCTTATCGGTTCCTGTAGGTGTGTGGTTTGACAGCGTCATTGGCGAGACTTGAGCCTTAGTGTAGAAAGAAGTACGTAATACCTGATACCATCAATAGAGCCCTGTAGCGCAGTTGGTAGAGCATGGCGCTTGCAACGCCAGGGTTGTGGGTTCGTTTCCCACGGGGGGGCCAGTATGAAAAATGTATGCACTCACTAACTGTAAGTCGCTCTGCATAAGAGCGTCTGCTAAATGACTAAAATGTACAAAATCAATAGGATTACGTGTATTGGAGAGACTTGCGGGCACCTTCTCCTTTCATAAATTACAACAAGTTATTTCCCCAATGGTTTCTCCAAGATTAGCAATACGTTAATGTACTAAAATGTTGTTTGATATAACCAGTTGAAGCAGGAAATTGCCAAGTCATTTTGAAACTCCAAAATAAAGAGGTGAAAAGAACTAAACTGATTTGTTTTATTATTATTAAAAAAAAAAATGTATCTGCAAATGTCATGGAAAAAGCTGAAAACATGAAAAAGATATGAATAAATGAAGTCCCCAACATAACGCCTGCTTTATCCCCGCAAGCAGCAGGAGCCTATTGTCAGACTGGCAGTATGGATGTCTAGAAGAATAAAACATTGCCCCCTTCTGGTTCACAGCAGGCATCACACCTTGGTTTACTAAGGTTATACAGTCTTATGGACAAGTTAGCATGGGGTAGCGCTGGCACCAGCACAGACATATTTTGAATTCCAAAATATGTCAAATTCACCTATGTAGTGCACTGCTTTTGGCCAGGGTTGGGTACGTCCCAAATGGCCAGGGTCGTACGTCCCAAATGGGACCCTGTAAACGTGTAAACGTGATTACAGTAGCTAAAACAGAACCAAGGAGTGACAGCTTCATCCAGATTTATTCAAACATAATTGGCTTCTCAATGACAAAGCATTTTCTCATATTGTTTCTGTATAAATAGGCCCATGAGACTCTCTTACTAGCTCCAAGTTGAAGGAACCAGATTCAGTTAATTGCACGGGGCTAGCAGTACTGCTACGTCACTGACATTGATGCAAGATTGAAGCACACTTGTAAAAGAGAGAAGGTGATTCCCACCAATATAACCCAGTGGTCTACGGCTGAGCCACTAGAGATCCTGGTTCGAATCCACTAGAGATCCTGGTTCGAATCCAGGCTCTGCCGTAGCCGGCCGCGACCGGGAGACCCCATGGGGCGGCGCACAATTGGCCCAGCGTCGTCCAGGGTAGGGGAGGGAATGGCCGGCAGGGGATGTAGCTCAGTTGGTAGAGCATGGTGTTTGCAACGCCAGGGTTGTGGGTTCGATTCCCACGGGGGGGGCCAGTATGATTATTATTATTTTTTTAAATAATGTATGCACTCACTAACTGTCAGTCGCTCTAGTTAAGAGCGTCTGCTAAATTACTTAAATGTATAGGCGGAAGTTACGGCGTGATTGAAATTTAAAGGCAATGTTCCCACGTTAGCGGAGACTGCGTTCACGGTAAACGCTGCATATGTCGGTCTATCAGAAATTACCTTTAAATTACTATTTATCTCAATCTGTAACGCTTGAATAAAGAGCCCCTAAACTGTCTGTCCAACTGCTGTAAACATACCGCATCTGCAAGGTGGCAATATGATGCCGTTTTTCTACAACGTCTGCTTAAAATGGCACCCTATTCCCAACACAGTGCACTAATATTGGTTCTGGTCACCCTTATGGGCCCTGGTCTAAAGTAGTGCACACTATATAGGGAATAGGGTGCCATTTGGGATGCATATGATGTCACTGACAGTAAATTCCATAGAAAAGGTTAATGGAGGTTGTCTGTCATGTTTCCTGTTTAGAGCAAAAAATGTGTTTACAGCCTCACATGTACAGACAGTGAGTTAATGAACGACAGACAGACAGACAGACAGACAGACACAGGTAAGTAAGCACTTTAAGGAGGTCCCTACTCCCCCTTCGGAGTCAATAATGACTGTGTGTGTGTGTATCATTTCCTATCAGATAGTTAGCTCACCATGGTGCACAGCAGCCAGTCAGGATAGATGTTAGTCAATACAAAAACCATTAATACAATAATGAATGAATGACAAAAGCACATTAATATAAGCAGCACACTACTGTATGAAACAGCTTGGCTAAATAACCTTTTTTGACCTTCTGAGCGTGACAAAATATGGAATCTGCCATTTGCAGTGAGTGAGTGAGTGGTGTCCATTTTGCCTATAAAATGCCTTTAGTCAGTTGTTTTCCCCTGGACTGTATTTGTCTCCTGTTCTTTGCTAGTGTGGGTATAACAGTAACAGTATCTATGGGACCTGTGCTAGAGGTTAGGGCGTCCAATAGCACGAGGTAGACCCTCCCTCCCTCTAGCTATCTGCCCTATAGGACCTGTGCTAGAGGTCAGGGCGTCCAATAGCACGAGGTAGACCCTCCCTCCCTCTAGCTATCTGCCCTATAGGACCTGTGCTAGAGGTCAGGGCTTGCTCCGGTGTGGTCACATGGTAAAAGCACTAAAGCCTCTACAGCAGCACTCTGCCCCTCCCTCTCAGTCCCCCGGTGTTCAGCTCACCTTTAACCTTTGACCCAGGCTGAGTGGTGGGACTCTATTGGTCAGCTTGGTTTTAACATTTTTTTTTGGGGGGGGGCAGGTTTCATAGCTCAGACTTGTTTTGTCCTTCCCTCCCGCCCGCAGTCCACATCTCTTACCCCCACATCTCTTACCCCCACATCTCTTACCCCCACATCTCTTACCCCCACATCTCTTACCCCCACATCTCTTACCCCACAGTCCACATCTCTTACCCCACATCTCTTACCCCACATCTCTTACCCCGCAGTCCACATCTCTTACCCCAGGATCCAATAGGTTACAGCTCTGCCCCCTCTCTCCCATCCCCCTCCCCTCCCCCCTCCCCCCTCCCATCCCCATCCCCCTCTCCCCCTCCCATCCCCCTCCCCCTCTCTCCCATCCCCCTCCCCCCTCCCCCATCCTCCTAACCCAGAGTCTTAGCTAGCGGGTTGTCGGTCAGTCAGTTCTTGAAGGCCCCGTAGCGGCTAGCTTTACTGATGAATGTCTTCAGCAGCTCGTGGTCCATGTCGGCGAAGGCCTGCGTCTGCGTAACGGCCGTCAGGTGGTTGACACAGAACTTGAAGCAGAACTCTTCCAGATCCTGTAGGAGGAACAGGGAGACGGATGGCTGGTCAGTGGTGTCAGGGGTCAGGGGTCAGCGCTGGGGACAGGAGGAGTACAACACAGAGGGCAGTGACTGGTAGGGGAACAACTAGTACAACACAGAGGGCAGTGACTGGTAGGGGAACAACTAGTACAACAGACAGGTCAGTGACTGGTAGAGGAACAACTAGTACAACAGACAGGTCAGTGACTGGTAGGGGAACAACTAGTACAACAGACAGGGCAGTGACTGGTAGAGGGAACAACTAGTACAACAGACAGGTCAGTGACTGGTAGAGGGAACAACTAGTACAACAGACAGGGCAGTGACTGGTAGAGGGAACAACTAGTACAACAGACAGGGCAGTGACTGGTAGAGGGAACAACTAGTACAACAGACAGGTCAGTGACTGGTAGGGGAACAACTAGTACAACAGACAGGTCAGTGACTGGTAGGGGAACAACTAGTACAACACAGAGGGCAGTGACTGGTAGGGGAACAACTAGTACAACAGACAGGTCAGTGACTGGTAGGGGAACAACTAGTACAACACAGAGGGCAGTGACTGGTAGGGGAACAACTAGTACAACAGACAGGTCAGTGACTGGTAGGGGAACAACTAGTACAACAGACAGGTCAGTGACTGGTAGGGGAACAACTAGTACAACAGACAGGTCAGTGACTGGTAGGGGAACAACTAGTACAACACAGAGGGCAGTGACTGGTAGGGGAACAACTAGTACAACAGACAGGTCAGTGACTGGTAGGGGGAACAACTAGTACAACAGACAGGTCAGTGACTGGTAGAGGGAACAACTAGTACAACAGACAGGTCAGTGACTGGTAGGGGAACAACTAGTACAACAGACAGGTCAGTGACTGGTAGGGGAACAACTAGTACAACAGACAGGTCAGTGACTGGTAGGGGAACAACTAGTACAACACAGAGGGCAGTGACTGGTAGGGGAACAACTAGTACAACAGACAGGTCAGTGACTGGTAGGGGAACAACTAGTACAACACAGAGGGCAGTGACTGGTAGGGGAACAACTAGTACAACAGACAGGTCAGTGACTGGTAGGGGAACAACTAGTACAACAGACAGGTCAGTGACTGGTAGAGGGAACAACTAGTACAACAGACAGGTCAGTGACTGGTAGGGGAACAACTAGTACAACAGACAGGTCAGTGACTGGTAGGGGAACAACTAGTACAACAGACAGGGCAGTGACTGGTAGGGGAACAACTAGTACAACAGACAGGTCAGTGACTGGTAGGGGAACAACTAGTACAACACAGAGGGCAGTGACTGGTAGGGGAACAACTAGTACAACAGACAGGTCAGTGACTGGTAGGGGAACAACTAGTACAACAGACAGGTCAGTGACTGGTAGGGGAACAACTAGTACAACAGACAGGTCAGTGACTGGTAGGGGAACAACTAGTACAACAGACAGGTCAGTGACTGGTAGGGGAACAACTAGTACAACAGACAGGTCAGTGACTGTAGAGGGAACAACTAGTACAACAGACAGGTCAGTGACTGGTAGGGGAACAACTAGTACAACAGACAGGTCAGTGACTGGTAGGGGAACAACTAGTACAACAGACAGGTCAGTGACTGGTAGGGGAACAACTAGTACAACAGACAGGTCAGTGACTGTAGAGGGAACAACTAGTACAACAGACAGGTCAGTGACTGGTAGGGGAACAACTAGTACAACAGACAGGTCAGTGACTGGTAAGGGAACAACTAGTACAACAGACAGGTCAGTGACTGGTAGGGGAACAACTAGTACAACAGACAGGTCAGTGACTGGTAGAGGGAACAACTAGTACAACAGACAGGTCAGTGACTGGTAGGGGAACAACTAGTACAACAGACAGGTCAGTGACTGGTAGGGGAACAACTAGTACAACAGACAGGTCAGTGACTGGTAGGGGAACAACTAGTACAACAGACAGGTCAGTGACTGGTAGAGGGAACAACTAGTACAACAGACAGGTCAGTGACTGGTAGGGGAACAACTAGTACAACAGACAGGTCAGTGACTGGTAGAGGGAACAACTAGTACAACAGACAGGTCAGTGACTGGTAGGGGAACAACTAGTACAACAGACAGGTCAGTGACTGGTAGAGGGAACAACTAGTACAACAGACAGGTCAGTGACTGGTAGGGGAACAACTAGTACAACAGACAGGTCAGTGACTGGTAGGGGAACAACTAGTACAACAGACAGGTCAGTGACTGGTAGGGGAACAACTAGTACAACAGACAGGTCAGTGACTGGTAGGGGGAACAACTAGTACAACAGACAGGTCAGTGACTGGTAGAGGGAACAACTAGTACAACAGACAGGTCAGTGACTGGTAGGGGAACAACTAGTACAACAGACAGGTCAGTGACTGGTAGGGGAACAACTAGTACAACAGACAGGTCAGTGACTGGTAAGGGAACAACTAGTACAACAGACAGGTCAGTGACTGGTAGAGGGAACAACTAGTACAACAGACAGGTCAGTGACTGGTAGAGGGAACAACTAGTACAACAGACAGGTCAGTGACTGGTAGGGGAACAACTAGTACAACCGACAGGTCAGTGACTGGTAGAGGGAACAACTAGTACAACAGACAGGTCAGTGACTGGTAGGGGAACAACTAGTACAACAGACAGGTCAGTGACTGGTAGGGGAACAACTAGTACAACCGACAGGTCAGTGACTGGTAGGGGAACAACTAGTACAACAGACAGGTCAGTGACTGGTAGAGGGAACAACTAGTACAACAGACAGGTCAGTGACTGGTAGGGGAACAACTAGTACAACCGACAGGTCAGTGACTGGTAGGGGAACAACTAGTACAACAGACAGGTCAGTGACTGGTAGGGGAACAACTAGTACAACCGACAGGTCAGTGACTGGGGGAATCTCCCACTGTAGTACAGAGCGGGTCTGGGGGGGGGGTCAGGGGTCAGGTCTGCGTAGAGCTTACCCTGGCTTCGTACTTGACGGCAGCAGAGAGCAGTGTAATAGCGTTTTCCTCAGAGATGCCTCTCTTGATGGTCTCCTGACACAGTCTCTTCAGACGCGTCTCGCGGTAGAACGTAGCCAAGTCCAGGAGACCTACAGGACACAGAGGAGAGATACTTGGAACGCGTCCCAAATGGCACCCAGTCCTTTTAGAGTGCTGACCTCTGGTGGCAGGTTGATGGTGGAGGTCTAGTGCATTATAAACACTTTCTATAAGCTGTCATAACTCACGTCAGGCCCTAGATGTTGATTCGGGGGTCCTTTGAGACCCGTCTGGTAAATAATTAAGCTAGAGAAAACACTGTGGCGTACTTAACGGCGCTCTTTGTACCCCGCACTGGAGAACAATCTAGGGGAAACACTGCGTCGCACCTCTGAGGTAAAGGTAAGCTAGAGTTAGGAGTTGGGGTTAGGTGTCGTACCTCTGGCGTCCTCAGGTGGAAGGTTGATGGTGTCTGTGAAAGGGTAAGGGCTGTGCGGGGGGGTTATAAGATGGTCATACCTATGGCGTCCTCTGGAGGAAGGTTGATGGTATCTGTATACAGGTACTCCAGAAAAGCCCTGTAGACCAGGTAAGAAAACTGGTGGATCTCCATAGACTCCTCGTCTGTCTCGTTCAGCAGCACACGGAAATGTTCACACCTGAAAGAAACCAAATGGGAGGATGACAACAGATCCAGTCATCACGGAGCAGATCAGTCATCACGGAGCAGATCAGTCATCACGGAGCAGATCCAGTCATCACGGAGTAACACTTCCAATGTATTCATGACACATGCTAAAATACACGTGAAACCTGATGTCAATGGAACATTTGTGCAAAAACAATGTGTGCTGATGTGAAGTTAGGATTCAGCCCCATGTAGATCTATGAGCTTAGCTAGCTAGCAGGCTAATTAGATACACTACATGACCAAAAGTATGTGGACGCCTGCTCGTCGAACAGCTCATTCCAAAATCACGGGTATTAATATGGAGTTGGGTCCTCCCCTTTGCTGCTATAACAGCCTCCACTCTTCTGGGAAGGCTTTCCACTAGATGTTGGAACATTGCCGTGTGGACTTGCTTCCATTCAGCCACAAAAGCATTAGTGAGGTCGGGCAATGATGTTGGGCGATTAGGCCTGGCTCGCAGTCGGCGTTCCAATTCATCTCAAAGGTGTTTGATGGGGTTGAGGTCAGGGCTCTGTGCAGGCCAGTCAAGTTCTTCCACACCGATCTCAACAAACCATTTCTGTATGGACCTCGCTTTGTGTACGGGGGTATTGTCATGCTGAAACAGGAAAGGGCCTTCCCCAAACTGTTGCCACAAAGCAGGACGCACATAATTGTCTAGAATGTCATTGTATGCTGTAGCGTTAAGATTTCCCTTCACTGGAACTAAGGGGACTAGCCCCAAACCATGAAAAACAGCCCCAGACCATTATTCCTCCTCCACCAAACTTTACAGTTGGCACTATGCATTGGGGCAGGTAGCGTTCTCCTGGCATCCGCCAAACCCAGATTCGTCCATCGGACTGCCAGATGGCGAAGCGTGATTCATCACTCCAGAGAACGCGTTTCCACTGTCCCAGAGTCCAATGGCGGCGAGCTTTACACCACTCCAGCCGACGCTTGGCATTGCGCTGGTGATCTTAGGCTTGTGTGCAGCTGCTCGGCCATGGAAACCCATTTCATGAAGCTCCCGACAAACAATTATTGTGCTGACATTGCTTCCAGAGGCAGTTTGGAACTTGGTAGTGAGTGTTGCAACCGAGGACAGACAAAAAAATGTACGCGCTTCAGCACTAGGCGGCCCTTGTTCTGTGAGCTTGTGTGGCCTACCACTTCGCGGCTGAGCCGTTGTTGCTCCTAGACGTTTCCACTTCACAATAAAAGCACTTACAGTTGACTGGGGGCAGCTCAAGCAGGGCATAAATTTGACGAACTGACTTGTTGGAAAGGTGGCATCCTATGACGGTGCCACGTTGAAAGTCACAGAGCTCTTCAGTAAGGCCATTCTACTGCCAATGTTTGTCTATGGAGATTGCATGGCGGTGTGCTCGATTTTATACACCTGTCAGCAACTGGTGTGGCTGAAATAGCTGAATCCAGTCATTTGAAGGGGTGTCCACATACTTTCTTATATATAGTTTTGCTAGTTTCTAAACATTTCTACACTGAGTACACCAAACATTAGGAACACCTTCCTGATATTGAGTTGAACCCTTTTGCCCTCAGAACAAACTCAATTCGTCGTGGCATGGACTCTAAAAGGTGTCGAAAGCATTCCACTGGGATGCTGACCCTTGTTGACTCCAATGCTTCCCACGGTTGTGTCAAGTTGGCTGGATGTCCTTTGGGTGGTGGACTGTTCTTGATACACACGGGAAACTGTTGAGTGTGAAAAACCCAGCAGCGTTGCAGTTCTTGACACAAACCGGTGTGCCTGGCACAAACTACCAAATCCCGTTCAAAGGCACTTCAATCTTTTGTCTTGCCCATTCACCCTCTGAAAGGCACACATACACAATGCATGTCGCAATTGTCTCAAGGCTTAAAAATTATTCTTTAACCTGACTCCTCCCCGTCATCTACACTGAGTGACATCAATAAGGGATCATAGCTTTCACCTGGATTCACCTGGTCAATCTATGCCATGGAAACAGCAGGTGTTCTTAATGTTTTGTATACTCAGTGTATGAACAATGCATTTCCAGATGTAAAATAAAGATTTTCTTTACCTCTGATTTGACAATCGAAACAATCACGCTTAACGCTTGAGAATGTTGCATGTGAGTTATAAAAATACCCAGAGGGGAAACGATAGCTGTGTCCTTGCTTCCTCATGACGTCAACAGGAAGGACAGAGACTGATACATAGTTCCATACACCGCAGTGGAAAAAACATACCAGACTTGGGAGGAGCCAAGGAAGGCAACTACTGGAAATCACTACGTTATATCAACACATTGTTTCCTTAGAAAGGTTTGTAACTGTGTGGGGGAAGAATGGAATGAAAAACTCTCTCTGCCCCGTGACTAAATGTGTATAACTGCAAGAAGTGACCTGTTTTACCTTGCAGGGGGCCCTTGCCAAACTGCGCTACGCCACTGGTTGAGACTTGACTAGTGCAGGGGTGAGATACTTGACTATTGCAGGATTGAGAGACTTGACTAGTGCAGGGTTGAGACACGACTAGGGGAGGGGTGAGACACTTGACTAGGGGAGGGGTGAGACTTGACTAGGGGAGGGGTGAGACTTGACTAGGGGAGGGGTGAGACTTGACTAGGGGAGGGGTGAGACTTGACTAGGGGAGGGGTGAGACTTGACTAGGGGAGGGGTGAGACTTGACTAGGGGAGGGGTGAGACTTGACTAGGGGAGGGGTGAGACTTGACTAGGGGAGGGGTGAGACTTGACTAGGGGAGGGGTGAGAGACTTGGCTAGGGGAGGGGTGAGACTTGACTAGGGGAGGGGTGAGACTTGACTAGGGGAGGGGTGAGACTTGACTAGGGGAGGGGTGAGACACGACTAGGGGAGGGGTGAGAGACTTGACTAGTGCAGGGGTGAGAGACTTGACTAGTGCAGGGGTGAGAGACTTGACTAGTGCAGGGTTGAGAGACTTGACTAGGGGAGGGGTGAGACTTGACTAGTGCAGGGTTGAGAGACTTGACTAGGGGAGGGGTGAGACTTGACTAGGGGAGGGGTGAGACTTGACTAGGGGAGGGGTGAGACACGACTAGGGGAGGGGTGAGAGACTTGACTAGTGCAGGGTTGAGAGACTTGACTAGGGGAGGGGTGAGACTTGACTAGTGCAGGGGTGAGAGACTTGACTAGTGCAGGGGTGAGAGACTTGACTAGGGGAGGGGTGAGACTTGACTAGGGGAGGGGTGAGACTTGACTAGTGCAGGGTTGAGAGACTTGACTAGGGGAGGGGTGAGAGACTTGACTAGGGGAGGGGTGAGACACGACTAGGGGAGGGGTGAGACTTGACTAGGGGAGGGGTGAGACTTGACTAGGGGAGGGGTGAGAGACTTGACTAGTGCAGGGGTGAGAGGCTTGACTAGTGCAGGGGTGAGAGGATTGACTAGGGGAGGGGTGAGACACGACTAGGGGAGGGTTGAGAGACTTGACTAGGGGAGGGTTGAGAGACTTGACTAGGGGAGGGGTGAGACTTGACTAGTGCAGGGGTGAGAGGCTTGACTAGTGCAGGGTTGAGAGACTTGACTAGGGGAGGGGTGAGAGGCTTGACTAGTGCAGGGGTGAGAGACTTGACTAGTGCAGGGTTGAGAGACTTGACTAGTGCAGGGTTGAGACACGACTAGGGGAGGGTTGAGAGACTTGACTAGGGGAGGGGTGAGAGGCTTGACTAGTGCAGGGGTGAGAGGCTTGACTAGTGCAGGGGTGAGAGACTTGACTAGTGCAGGGTTGAGAGACTTGACTAGTGCAGGGTTGAGAGACTTGACTAGGGGAGGGTTGAGAGACTTGAATAGTGCAGGGGTGAGAGACTTGACTAGGGGAGGGGTGAGACTTGACTAGGGAGGGGTGAGACTTGACTAGGGAGGGGTGAGACTTGACTAGGGGAGGGGTGAGACTTGACTAGGGGAGGGGTGAGAGACTTGACTAGGGGAGGGGTGAGACTTGACTAGGGGAGGGGTGAGAGACTTGACTAGGGGAGGGGTGAGACTTGACTAGGGGAGGGGTGAGACTTGACTAGGGGAGGGGTGAGACTTGACTAGTGCAGGGGTGAGAGACTTGACTAGTACAGGGGTGAGAGACTTGACTAGTGCAGGGGTGAGAGACTTGACTAGGGGAGGGGTGAGAGGCTTGACTAGGGGAGGGGTGAGAGGCTTGACTAGGGGAGGGGTGAGAGGCTTGACTAGTGCAGGGTTGAGAGACTTGACTAGTGCAGGGGTGAGAGACTTGACTAGGGGAGGGGTGAGAGACTTGACTAGGGGAGGGGTGAGAGGCTTGACTAGTGCAGGGGTGAGAGACTTGACTAGGGGAGGGGTGAGAGACTTGACTAGTGCAGGGGTGAGAGACTTGACTAGGGGAGGGGTGAGACTTGACTAGGGGAGGGGTGAGACTTGACTAGGGGAGGGGTGAGAGACTTGACTAGGGGAGGGGTGAGAGACTTGACTAGGGAGGGGTGAGACTTGACTAGGGGAGGGGTGAGACTTGACTAGGGGAGGGGTGAGACTTGACTAGGGGAGGGGTGAGAGACTTGACTAGGGGAGGGGTGAGACTTGACTAGGGGAGGGGTGAGACTTGACTAGGGGAGGGGTGAGAGACTTGACTAGTGCAGGGGTGAGAGACTTGACTAGTGCAGGGGTGAGAGACTTGACTAGTGCAGGGGTGAGAGACTTGACTAGTGCAGGGGTGAGAGACTTGACTAGGGGAGGGGTGAGAGACTTGACTAGGGGAGGGGTGAGAGGCTTGACTAGGGGAGGGGTGAGAGGCTTGACTAGTGCAGGGTTGAGAGACTTGACTAGTGCAGGGGTGAGAGACTTGACTAGGGGAGGGGTGAGAGACTTGACTAGGGGAGGGGTGAGAGGCTTGACTAGTGCAGGGGTGAGAGACTTGACTAGGGGAGGGGTGAGAGACTTGACTAGTGCAGGGGTGAGAGACTTGACTAGTGCAGGGTTGAGAGACTTGACTAGTGCAGGGGTGAGACTTGACTAGTGCAGGGGTGAGAGACTTGACTAGGGGAGGGGTGAGACTTGACTAGGGAGGGGTGAGACTTGACTAGTGCAGGGGTGAGAGACTTGACTAGTGCAGGGGTGAGAGACTTGACTAGGGGAGGGGTGAGACTTGACTAGGGAGGGGTGAGACTTGACTAGGGGAGGGGTAAGACTTGACTAGTGCAGGGGTGAGAGACTTGACTAGTGCAGGGGTGAGAGACTTGACTAGTGCAGGGGTGAGAGACTTGACTAGTGCAGGGGTGAGAGACTTGACTAGTGCAGGGGTGAGAGACTTGACTAGTGCAGGGGTGAGAGACTTGACTAGGGGAGGGGTGAGAGACTTGACTAGTGCAGGGTTGAGAGACTTGACTAGGGGAGGGGTGAGAGGCTTGACTAGTGCAGGGGTGAGAGACTTGACTAGGGAGGGGTGAGACTTGACTAGGGGAGGGGTGAGACTTGACTAGGGGAGGGGTGAGACTTGACTAGTGCAGGGGTGAGACTTGACTAGTGCAGGGGTGAGACTTGACTAGTGCAGGGGTGAGAGACTTGACTAGGGAGGGGTGAGAATTGACTAGGGGAGGGGTGAGACTTGACTAGGGGAGGGGTGAGACTTGACTAGTGCAGGGGTGAGAGACTTGACTAGGGGAGGGGTGAGACTTGACTAGTGCAGGGGTGAGAGACTTGACTAGTGCAGGGGTGAGAGACTTGACTAGGGGAGGGTTGAGAGACTTGACTAGTGCAGGGGTGAGAGACTTGACTAGGGGAGGGGTGAGAGACTTGACTAGTGCAGGGGTGAGAGACTTGACTAGTGCAGGGGTGAGACTTGACTAGTGCAGGGTTGAGAGACTTGACTAGTGCAGGGGTGAGAGACTTGATAGGGGAGGGTTGAGAGACTTGACTAGTGCAGGGGTGAGAGACTTGACTAGGGGAGGGTTGAGAGACTTGACTAGTGCAGGGGTGAGAGACTTGACTAGGGGAGGGGTGAGACTTGACTAGTGCAGGGGTGAGAGACTTGACTAGTGCAGGGGTGAGAGGCTTGACTAGTGCAGGGGTGAGAGACTTGACTAGGGGAGGGGTGAGACTTGACTAGTGCAGGGGTGAGAGACTTGACTAGGGGAGGGTTGAGACTTGACTAGGGGAGGGGTGAGAGACTTGACTAGTGCAGGGGTGAGAGACTTGACTAGTGCAGGGGTGAGAGACTTGACTAGGGGAGGGGTGAGACTTGACTAGTGCAGGGGTGAGAGACTTGACTAGTGCAGGGTTGAGAGACTTGACTAGGGGAGGGTTGAGAGACTTGACTAGTGCAGGGGTGAGAGACTTGACTAGGGGAGGGGTGAGACTTGACTAGGGAGGGGTGAGACTTGACTAGGGAGGGGTGAGACTTGACTAGGGGAGGGGTGAGACTTGACTAGGGGAGGGGTGAGAGACTTGACTAGGGGAGGGGTGAGACTTGACTAGGGGAGGGGTGAGAGACTTGACTAGGGGAGGGGTGAGACTTGACTAGGGGAGGGGTGAGACTTGACTAGGGGAGGGGTGAGACTTGACTAGTGCAGGGGTGAGAGACTTGACTAGTGCAGGGGTGAGAGACTTGACTAGTGCAGGGGTGAGAGACTTGACTAGGGGAGGGGTGAGAGACTTGACTAGGGGAGGGGTGAGAGGCTTGACTAGGGGAGGGGTGAGAGGCTTGACTAGTGCAGGGTTGAGAGACTTGACTAGTGCAGGGGTGAGAGACTTGACTAGGGGAGGGGTGAGAGACTTGACTAGGGGAGGGGTGAGAGGCTTGACTAGTGCAGGGGTGAGAGACTTGACTAGGGGAGGGGTGAGAGACTTGACTAGTGCAGGGGTGAGAGACTTGACTAGGGGAGGGGTGAGACTTGACTAGGGGAGGGGTGAGACTTGACTAGGGGAGGGGTGAGAGACTTGACTAGGGGAGGGGTGAGACTTGACTAGGGAGGGGTGAGACTTGACTAGGGGAGGGGTGAGACTTGACTAGGGGAGGGGTGAGAGACTTGACTAGGGGAGGGGTGAGACTTGACTAGGGGAGGGGTGAGAGACTTGACTAGGGGAGGGGTGAGACTTGACTAGGGGAGGGGTGAGACTTGACTAGTGCAGGGGTGAGAGACTTGACTAGTGCAGGGGTGAGAGACTTGACTAGGGGAGGGGTGAGAGACTTGACTAGGGGAGGGGTGAGAGGCTTGACTAGGGGAGGGGTGAGAGGCTTGACTAGTGCAGGGTTGAGAGACTTGACTAGTGCAGGGGTGAGAGACTTGACTAGGGGAGGGGTGAGAGACTTGACTAGGGGAGGGGTGAGAGACTTGACTAGTGCAGGGGTGAGAGACTTGACTAGTGCAGGGGTGAGAGACTTGACTAGGGGAGGGTTGAGAGACTTGACTAGTGCAGGGGTGAGAGACTTGACTAGGGGAGGGGTGAGAGACTTGACTAGTGCAGGGGTGAGAGACTTGACTAGTGCAGGGGTGAGACTTGACTAGTGCAGGGTTGAGAGACTTGACTAGTGCAGGGGTGAGAGACTTGACTAGGGGAGGGTTGAGAGACTTGACTAGGGGAGGGGTGAGAGACTTGACTAGTGCAGGGGTGAGAGACTTGACTAGGGGAGGGGTGAGACTTGACTAGTGCAGGGGTGAGAGACTTGACTAGTGCAGGGGTGAGAGGCTTGACTAGTGCAGGGGTGAGAGACTTGACTAGGGGAGGGGTGAGACTTGACTAGTGCAGGGGTGAGAGACTTGACTAGGGGAGGGTTGAGACTTGACTAGGGGAGGGGTGAGAGACTTGACTAGTGCAGGGGTGAGAGACTTGACTAGTGCAGGGGTGAGAGACTTGACTAGGGGAGGGGTGAGACTTGACTAGTGCAGGGGTGAGAGACTTGACTAGTGCAGGGTTGAGAGACTTGACTAGGGGAGGGTTGAGAGACTTGACTAGTGCAGGGGTGAGAGACTTGACTAGGGGAGGGGTGAGACTTGACTAGGGAGGGGTGAGACTTGACTAGGGAGGGGTGAGACTTGACTAGGGGAGGGGTGAGACTTGACTAGGGGAGGGGTGAGAAACTTGACTAGGGGAGGGGTGAGACTTGACTAGGGGAGGGGTGAGAGACTTGACTAGGGGAGGGGTGAGACTTGACTAGGGGAGGGGTGAGACTTGACTAGGGGAGGGGTGAGACTTGACTAGTGCAGGGGTGAGAGACTTGACTAGTGCAGGGGTGAGAGACTTGACTAGTGCAGGGGTGAGAGGCTTGACTAGGGGAGGGGTGAGAGGCTTGACTACTGCAGGGTTGAGAGACTTGACTAGTGCAGGGGTGAGAGACTTGACTAGGGGAGGGGTGAGAGACTTGACTAGGGGAGGGGTGAGAGGCTTGACTAGTGCAGGGGTGAGAGACTTGACTAGGGGAGGGGTGAGAGACTTGACTAGTGCAGGGGTGAGAGACTTGACTAGGGGAGGGGTGAGACTTGACTAGGGGAGGGGTGAGACTTGACTAGGGGAGGGGTGAGAGACTTGACTAGGGGAGGGGTGAGACTTGACTAGGGAGGGGTGAGACTTGACTAGGGGAGGGGTGAGACTTGACTAGGGGAGGGGTGAGAGACTTGACTAGGGGAGGGGTGAGACTTGACTAGGGGAGGGGTGAGACTTGACTAGGGGAGGGGTGAGACTTGACTAGTGCAGGGGTGAGAGACTTGACTAGTGCAGGGGTGAGAGACTTGACTAGGGGAGGGGTGAGAGGCTTGACTAGGGGAGGGGTGAGAGGCTTGACTACTGCAGGGTTGAGAGACTTGACTAGTGCAGGGGTGAGAGACTTGACTAGGGGAGGGGTGAGAGACTTGACTAGGGGAGGGGTGAGAGGCTTGACTAGTGCAGGGGTGAGAGACTTGACTAGGGGAGGGGTGAGAGACTTGACTAGTGCAGGGGTGAGAGACTTGACTAGGGGAGGGGTGAGACTTGACTAGGGGAGGGGTGAGACTTGACTAGGGGAGGGGTGAGAGACTTGACTAGGGGAGGGGTGAGACTTGACTAGGGAGGGGTGAGACTTGACTAGGGGAGGGGTGAGACTTGACTAGGGGAGGGGTGAGAGACTTGACTAGGGGAGGGGTGAGACTTGACTAGGGGAGGGGTGAGAGACTTGAATAGGGGAGGGGTGAGACTTGACTAGGGGAGGGGTGAGACTTGACTAGTGCAGGGGTGAGAGACTTGACTAGTGCAGGGGTGAGAGACTTGACTAGTGCAGGGGTGAGAGACTTGACTAGTGCAGGGGTGAGAGACTTGACTAGGGGAGGGGTGAGAGACTTGACTAGGGGAGGGGTGAGAGGCTTGACTAGGGGAGGGGTGAGAGGCTTGACTAGTGCAGGGTTGAGAGACTTGACTAGTGCAGGGGTGAGAGACTTGACTAGGGGAGGGGTGAGAGACTTGACTAGGGGAGGGGTGAGAGGCTTGACTAGTGCAGGGGTGAGAGACTTGACTAGGGGAGGGGTGAGAGACTTGACTAGTGCAGGGGTGAGAGACTTGACTAGTGCAGGGTTGAGAGACTTGACTAGGGGAGGGGTGAGACTTGACTAGTGCAGGGTTGAGAGACTTGACTAGGGGAGGGGTGAGACTTGACTAGGGGAGGGGTGAGACTTGACTAGGGGAGGGGTGAGACACGACTAGGGGAGGGGTGAGAGACTTGACTAGGGGAGGGGTGAGACTTGACTAGGGGAGGGGTGAGACTTGACTAGTGCAGGGGTGAGAGACTTGACTAGGGGAGGGGTGAGACACGACTAGGGGAGGGGTGAGAGACTTGACTAGTGCAGGGGTGAGAGACTTGACTAGGGGAGGGGTGAGACTTGACTAGTGCAGGGGTGAGAGACTTGACTAGTGCAGGGGTGAGAGACTTGACTAGGGGAGGGGTGAGACTTGACTAGGGGAGGGGTGAGACTTGACTAGTGCAGGGTTGAGAGACTTGACTAGGGGAGGGGTGAGAGACTTGACTAGGGGAGGGGTGAGACACGACTAGGGGAGGGGTGAGACTTGACTAGGGGAGGGGTGAGACTTGACTAGGGGAGGGGTGAGAGACTTGACTAGTGCAGGGGTGAGAGGCTTGACTAGTGCAGGGGTGAGAGGATTGACTAGGGGAGGGGTGAGACACGACTAGGGGAGGGTTGAGAGACTTGACTAGGGGAGGGTTGAGAGACTTGACTAGGGGAGGGGTGAGACTTGACTAGTGCAGGGGTGAGAGGCTTGACTAGTGCAGGGTTGAGAGACTTGACTAGGGGAGGGGTGAGAGGCTTGACTAGTGCAGGGGTGAGAGACTTGACTAGTGCAGGGTTGAGAGACTTGACTAGTGCAGGGTTGAGACACGACTAGGGGAGGGTTGAGAGACTTGACTAGGGGAGGGGTGAGAGGCTTGACTAGTGCAGGGGTGAGAGGCTTGACTAGTGCAGGGGTGAGAGACTTGACTAGTGCAGGGTTGAGAGACTTGACTAGTGCAGGGTTGAGAGACTTGACTAGGGGAGGGTTGAGAGACTTGACTAGTGCAGGGGTGAGAGACTTGACTAGGGGAGGGGTGAGACTTGACTAGGGAGGGGTGAGACTTGACTAGGGAGGGGTGAGACTTGACTAGGGGAGGGGTGAGACTTGACTAGGGGAGGGGTGAGAGACTTGACTAGGGGAGGGGTGAGACTTGACTAGGGGAGGGGTGAGAGACTTGACTAGGGGAGGGGTGAGACTTGACTAGGGGAGGGGTGAGACTTGACTAGGGGAGGGGTGAGACTTGACTAGTGCAGGGGTGAGAGACTTGACTAGGGGAGGGGTGAGAGACTTGACTAGGGGAGGGGTGAGAGGCTTGACTAGGGGAGGGGTGAGAGGCTTGACTAGTGCAGGGTTGAGAGACTTGACTAGTGCAGGGGTGAGAGACTTGACTAGGGGAGGGGTGAGAGACTTGACTAGGGGAGGGGTGAGAGGCTTGACTAGTGCAGGGGTGAGAGACTTGACTAGGGGAGGGGTGAGAGACTTGACTAGTGCAGGGGTGAGAGACTTGACTAGGGGAGGGGTGAGACTTGACTAGGGGAGGGGTGAGACTTGACTAGGGGAGGGGTGAGAGACTTGACTAGGGGAGGGGTGAGACTTGACTAGGGGAGGGGTGAGACTTGACTAGTGCAGGGGTGAGAGACTTGACTAGGGGAGGGGTGAGAGACTTGACTAGGGGAGGGGTGAGAGGCTTGACTAGGGGAGGGGTGAGAGGCTTGACTAGTGCAGGGTTGAGAGACTTGACTAGTGCAGGGGTGAGAGACTTGACTAGGGGAGGGGTGAGAGACTTGACTAGGGGAGGGGTGAGAGGCTTGACTAGTGCAGGGGTGAGAGACTTGACTAGGGGAGGGGTGAGAGACTTGACTAGTGCAGGGGTGAGAGACTTGACTAGGGGAGGGGTGAGACTTGACTAGGGGAGGGGTGAGACTTGACTAGGGGAGGGGTGAGAGACTTGACTAGGGGAGGGGTGAGACTTGACTAGGGAGGGGTGAGACTTGACTAGGGGAGGGGTGAGACTTGACTAGGGGAGGGGTGAGAGACTTGACTAGGGGAGGGGTGAGACTTGACTAGTGCAGGGGTGAGAGACTTGACTAGTGCAGGGGTGAGAGACTTGACTAGTGCAGGGGTGAGAGACTTGACTAGGGGAGGGTTGAGAGACTTGACTAGTGCAGGGGTGAGAGACTTGACTAGGGGAGGGTTGAGAGACTTGACTAGTGCAGGGGTGAGAGACTTGACTAGGGGAGGGGTGAGACTTGACTAGTGCAGGGGTGAGAGACTTGACTAGTGCAGGGGTGAGAGGCTTGACTAGTGCAGGGGTGAGAGACTTGACTAGGGGAGGGGTGAGACTTGACTAGTGCAGGGGTGAGAGACTTGACTAGGGGAGGGTTGAGACTTGACTAGGGGAGGGGTGAGAGACTTGACTAGTGCAGGGGTGAGAGACTTGACTAGTGCAGGGGTGAGAGACTTGACTAGGGGAGGGGTGAGACTTGACTAGTGCAGGGGTGAGAGACTTGACTAGTGCAGGGTTCAGAGACTTGACTAGGGGAGGGTTGAGAGACTTGACTAGTGCAGGGGTGAGAGACTTGACTAGGGGAGGGGTGAGACTTGACTAGGGAGGGGTGAGACTTGACTAGGGGAGGGGTGAGACTTGACTAGGGGAGGGGTGAGACTTGACTAGGGGAGGGGTGAGACTTGACTAGGGGAGGGGTGAGAGACTTGACTAGGGGAGGGGTGAGACTTGACTAGGGGAGGGGTGAGACTTGACTAGGGGAGGGGTGAGACTTGACTAGTGCAGGGGTGAGAGACTTGACTAGTGCAGGGGTGAGAGACTTGACTAGTGCAGGGGTGAGAGACTTGACTAGGGGAGGGGTGAGAGACTTGACTAGGGGAGGGGTGAGAGGCTTGACTAGGGGAGGGGTGAGAGGCTTGACTAGTGCAGGGTTGAGAGACTTGACTAGTGCAGGGGTGAGAGACTTGACTAGGGGAGGGGTGAGAGACTTGACTAGGGGAGGGGTGAGAGGCTTGACTAGTGCAGGGGTGAGAGACTTGACTAGGGGAGGGGTGAGAGACTTGACTAGTGCAGGGGTGAGAGACTTGACTAGGGGAGGGGTGAGACTTGACTAGGGGAGGGGTGAGACTTGACTAGGGGAGGGGTGAGAGACTTGACTAGGGGAGGGGTGAGACTTGACTAGGGAGGGGTGAGACTTGACTAGGGGAGGGGTGAGACTTGACTAGGGGAGGGGTGAGACTTGACTAGGGGAGGGGTGAGAGACTTGACTAGGGGAGGGGTGAGACTTGACTAGGGGAGGGGTGAGACTTGACTAGTGCAGGGGTGAGAGACTTGACTAGTGCAGGGGTGAGAGACTTGACTAGTGCAGGGGTGAGAGACTTGACTAGTGCAGGGGTGAGAGACTTGACTAGGGGAGGGGTGAGAGACTTGACTAGGGGAGGGGTGAGAGGCTTGACTAGGGGAGGGGTGAGAGGCTTGACTAGTGCAGGGTTGAGAGACTTGACTAGTGCAGGGGTGAGAGACTTGACTAGGGGAGGGGTGAGAGACTTGACTAGGGGAGGGGTGAGAGGCTTGACTAGTGCAGGGGTGAGAGACTTGACTAGGGGAGGGGTGAGAGACTTGACTAGTGCAGGGGTGAGATACTTGACTAGTGCAGGGTTGAGAGACTTGACTAGTGCAGGGGTGAGACTTGACTAGTGCAGGGGTGAGAGACTTGACTAGGGGAGGGGTGAGACTTGACTAGGGAGGGGTGAGACTTGACTAGGGGAGGGGTGAGACTTGACTAGGGGAGGGGTGAGACTTGACTAGTGCAGGGGTGAGAGACTTGACTAGTGCAGGGGTGAGAGACTTGACTAGTGCAGGGGTGAGAGACTTGACTAGTGCAGGGGTGAGAGACTTGACTAGTGCAGGGGTGAGAGACTTGATTAGTGCAGGGGTGAGAGACTTGACTAGGGGAGGGGTGAGAGACTTGACTAGTGCAGGGTTGAGAGACTTGACTAGGGGAGGGGTGAGAGGCTTGACTAGTGCAGGGGTGAGAGACTTGACTAGGGAGGGGTGAGACTTGACTAGGGGAGGGGTGAGACTTGACTAGGGGAGGGGTGAGACTTGACTAGTGCAGGGGTGAGACTTGACTAGTGCAGGGGTGAGACTTGACTAGTGCAGGGGTGAGAGACTTGACTAGGGAGGGGTGAGACTTGACTAGGGGAGGGGTGAGACTTGACTAGGGGAGGGGTGAGACTTGACTAGTGCAGGGGTGAGAGACTTGACTAGGGGAGGGGTGAGACTTGACTAGTGCAGGGGTGAGAGACTTGACTAGTGCAGGGGTGAGAGACTTGACTAGTGCAGGGTTGAGAGACTTGACTAGTGCAGGGGTGAGAGACTTGACTAGGGGAGGGTTGAGAGACTTGACTAGTGCAGGGGTGAGAGACTTGACTAGGGGAGGGTTGAGAGACTTGACTAGTGCAGGGGTGAGAGACTTGACTAGGGGAGGGGTGAGAGACTTGACTAGGGGAGGGGTGAGAGACTTGACTAGTGCAGGGGTGAGAGGCTTGACTAGTGCAGGGGTGAGAGACTTGACTAGGGGAGGGGTGAGACTTGACTAGTGCAGGGGTGAGAGACTTGACTAGGGGAGGGTTGAGACTTGACTAGGGGAGGGGTGAGAGACTTGACTAGTGCAGGGGTGAGAGACTTGACTAGTGCAGGGGTGAGAGACTTGACTAGGGGAGGGGTGAGACTTGACTAGTGCAGGGGTGAGAGACTTGACTAGTGCAGGGGTGAGAGATTTGACTAGGGGAGGGTTGAGAGACTTGACTAGTGCAGGGGTGAGAGACTTGACTAGGGGAGGGGTGAGAGACTTGACTAGTGCAGGGGTGAGAGACTTGACTAGTGCAGGGGTGAGAGACTTGACTAGTGCAGGGGTGAGAGACTTGACTAGTGCAGGGGTGAGAGACTTGGCTAGGGGAGGGGTGAGACACGACTAGGGGAGGGGTGAGAGGCTTGACTAGGGGAGGGGTGAGAGGCTTGACTAGGGGAGGGGTGAGACTTGACTAGTGCAGGGGTGAGAGACTTGACTAGGGGAGGGGTGAGAGACTTGACTAGGGGAGGGGTGAGACACGACTAGGGGAGGGTTGAGAGACTTGACTAGTGCAGGGGTGAGAGACTTGACTAGGGGAGGGTTGAGAGACTTGACTAGGGGAGGGGTGAGACTTGACTAGGGAGGGGTGAGACTTGACTAGGGGAGGGGTGAGACTTGACTAGGGGAGGGGTGAGACTTGACTAGTGCAGGGGTGAGAGACTTGACTAGTGCAGGGGTGAGAGACTTGACTAGGGGAGGGGTGAGACACGACTAGGGGAGGGTTGAGAGACTTGACTAGTGCAGGGGTGAGAGACTTGACTAGGGGAGGGTTGAGAGACTTGACTAGGGGAGGGGTGAGAGACTTGACTAGTGCAGGGGTGAGAGACTTGACTAGTGCAGGGGTGAGAGGCTTGACTAGGGGAGGGTTGAGAGACTTGACTAGTGCAGGGGTGAGAGACTTGACTAGGGGAGGGTTGAGAGACTTGACTAGGGGAGGGGTGAGAGACTTGACTAGTGCAGGGGTGAGAGACTTGACTAGGGGAGGGGTGAGAGACTTGACTAGTGCAGGGGTGAGAGGCTTGACTAGGGGAGGGGTGAGACACGACTAGGGGAGGGGTGAGAGACTTGACTAGTGCAGGGGTGAGAGACTTGACTAGTGCAGGGGTGAGAGGCTTGACTAGGGGAGGGGTGAGAGACTTGACTAGTGCAGGGGTGAGAGGCTTGACTAGGGGAGGGGTGAGACACGACTAGGGGAGGGGTGAGAGACTTGACTAGTGCAGGGGTGAGAGACTTGACTAGGGGAGGGGTGAGAGACTTGACTAGTGCAGGGGTGAGAGACTTGACTAGGGGAGGGTTGAGAGACTTGACTAGGGGAGGGGTGAGAGACTTGACTAGTGCAGGGGTGAGAGACTTGACTAGGGGAGGGGTGAGAGACTTGACTAGGGGAGGGGTGAGAGACTTGACTAGGGGAGGGGTGAGAGACTTGGCTAGGGGAGGGGTGAGGTCTGAGGAGGAGGAATGATGAAGTTCCTAATATGTATTCCCTACCTGTGACTGGCAGCTGTCTCTCTGGGTCTCTCCAGTGACTAGCGTGCTGTCTCTCTGGGTCTCTCCAGTGACTAAGCATGCTGTCTCTCTGGGTCTCTCCAGTGACTAAGCGTGCTGTCTCTCTGGGTCTCTCCAGTGACTAGCCTGCTGTCTCTCTGGGTCTCTTCAGTGACTAAGCGTGCTGTCTCTCTGGGTCTCTCCAGTGACTAAGCGTGCTGTCTCTCTGGGTCTCTCCAGTGACTAAGCGTGCTGTCTCTCTGGGTCTCTCCAGTGACTAGCGTGCTGTCTCTCTGGGTCTCTCCAGTGACTAGCCTGCTGTCTCTCTGGGTCTCTCCAGTGACTAGCGTGCTGTCTCTCTGGGTCTCTCCAGTGACTAGCGTGCTGTCTCTCTGGGTCTCTCCAGTGACTAGCGTGCTGTCTCTCTGGGTCTCTCCAGTGACTAGCGTGCTGTCTCTCTGGGTCTCTCCAGTGACTAAGCGTGCTGTCTCTCTGGGTCTCTCCAGTGACTAGCCTGCTGTCTCTCTGGGTCTCTCCAGTGACTAGCGTGCTGTCTCTCTGGGTCTCTCCAGTGACTAAGCGTGCTGTCTCTCTGGGTCTCTCCAGTGACTAGCCTGCTGTCTCTCTGGGTCTCTCCAGTGACTAAGCGTGCTGTCTCTCTGGGTCTCTCCAGTGACTAGCGTGCTGTCTCTCTGGGTCTCTCCAGTGACTAAGCGTGCTGTCTCTCTGGGTCTCTCCAGTGACTAGCGTGCTGTCTCTCTGGGTCTCTCCAGTGACTAGCCTGCTGTCTCTCTGGGTCTCTCCAGTGACTAGCGTGCTGTCTCTCTGGGTCTCTCCAGTGACTAGCCTGCTGTCTCTCTGGGTCTCTCCAGTGACTAGCCTGCTGTCTCTCTGGGTCTCTCCAGTGACTAGCGTGCTGTCTCTCTGGGTCTCTCCAGTGACTAAGCGTGCTGTCTCTCTGGGTCTCTCCAGTGACTAAGCGTGCTGTCTCTCTGGGTCTCTCCAGTGACTAAGCGTGCTGTCTCTCTGGGTCTCTCCAGTGACTAAACGTGCTGTCTCTCTGGGTCTCTCCAGTGACTAGCCTGCTGTCTCGAAGATGGTAAACTGTATTTCGCGTGCAGGCAGGTTTGGCTGCCACAGTGGTACGAAGAGCTAAATAACCTTTAAAACGGTGTTGTACCCGGATAAATGATGTATTTACAGAGGAAAAGCGAATGCGCATAACAAAACTTTATTTAAAGTATGTTTAGTAGGAATACTAAACATACAGCGCCACAGCTGGCATTGGCCACATATACTGAATAAACATGTCACTGTCTACAGTTGTTTGGATAAAAGTGTTGGCTAAATGAACATTACCATTGTATTACGGTGGTTCAGAGAGTGATATGGGCCCTTTGACCAGGGCCCATATAGGAGACAACATGGGTCTGTTTGGCGCCATCTACACAGGCAGCCCAAATTCGGATATTTTTCCCAACTATTGTCAAAAGAGCTGATCTGATTGGTCAAAATACCAATTGGTGGAAAAGATCTGATTGGCCTGCCTGTGTAAACACAGCCTTAGGTACCTGATCTTCAGGAGGGCTTTGTGTACGTGGATACACTTCCCATCCACCAGGAACTTGAGATCGGAGATGTCCGGGCTGTCAAACTCCCTCTTCAGTGACTGGGCCACTGTCAGATAATCATCTCCATCTGAATAACACATATCAGTCAGTCAACCCTCTAAACAGGCCAGAGCAAACGCTCAACGTATTGGAAATATTTCAAATAGTATCTGATTCCAGGTGTGTACCCATCATCACATCCTGTATACTGTCAGTCTTACCCACGGTGAGGAGGTGCGTCAGTCTTACCCACGGTGAGGTGGTGTGTCAGTCTTACCCACGGTGAGGAGGTGCGTCAGTCTTACCCACGGTGAGGTGGTGTGTCAGTCTTACCCACGGTGAGGTGGTGTGTCAGTCTTACCCACGGTGAGGTGGTGTGTCAGTCTTACCCACGGTGAGGTGGTGTGTCAGTCTTACCCACGGTGAGGAGGTGCGTCAGTCTTACCCACGGTGAGGTGGTGTGTCAGTCTTACCCACGGTGAGGAGGTGCGTCAGTCTTACCCACGGTGAGGTGGTGTGTCAGTCTTACCCACGGTGAGGTGGTGCGTCAGTCTTACCCACGGTGAGGTGGTGTGTCAGTCTTACCCACGGTGAGGTGGTGCGTCAGTCTTACCCACGGTGAGGAGGTGTCAGTCTTACCCACGGTGAGGTGGTGTGTCAGTCTTACCCACGGTGAGGTGGTGTGTCAGTCTTACCCACGGTGAGGTGGTGTGTCAGTCTTACCCACGGTGAGGTGGTGTGTCAGTCTTACCCACGGTGAGGTGGTGTGTCAGTCTTACCCACGGTGAGGTTGTGTGTCAGTCTTACCCACGGTGAGGTGGTGTGTCAGTCTTACCCACGGTGAGGTTGTGTGTCAGTCTTACCCACGGTGAGGTGGTGCGTCAGTCTTACCCACGGTGAGGTGGTGTGTCAGTCTTACCCACGGTGAGGAGGTGCGTCAGTCTTACCCACGGTGAGGTGGTGTGTCAGTCTTACCCACGGTGAGGAGGTGCGTCAGTCTTACCCACGGTGAGGTGGTGTGTCAGTCTTACCCACGGTGAGGTGGTGTGTCAGTCTTACCCACGGTGAGGTGGTGTGTCAGTCTTACCCACGGTGAGGTGGTGTGTCAGTCTTACCCACGGTGAGGAGGTGTGTCAGTCTTACCCACGGTGAGGAGGTGCGTCAGTCTTACCCACGGTGAGGTGGTGTGTCAATCTTACCCACGGTGAGGTGGTGTGTCAGTCTTACCCACGGTGAGGTGGTGTGTCAGTCTTACCCACGGTGAGGAGGTGTCAGTCTTACCCACGGTGAGGTGGTGTGTCAGTCTTACCCACAGTGAGGTGGTGTGTCAGTCTTACCCACGGTGAGGAGGTGCGTCAGTCTTACCCACGGTGAGGAGGTGCGTCAGTCTTACCCACGGTGAGGAGGTGCGTCAGTCTTACCCACGGTGAGGAGGTGTGTCAGTCTTACCCACGGTGAGGTGGTGTGTCAGTCTTACCCACGGTGAGGTGGTGTGTCAGTCTTACCCACGGTGAGGTGGTGTGTCAGTCTTACCCACGGTGAGGTGGTGCGTCAGTCTTACCCACGGTGAGGTGGTGCGTCAGTCTTACCCACGGTGAGGAGGTGCGTCAGTCTTACCCACGGTGAGGAGGTGTGTCAGTCTTACCCACGGTGAGGTGGTGTGTCAGTCTTACCCACGGTGAGGTGGTGTGTCAGTCTTACCCACGGTGAGGTGGTGTGTCAGTCTTACCCACGGTGAGGTGGTGCGTCAGTCTTACCCACGGTGAGGAGGTGCGTCAGTCTTACCCACGGTGAGGAGGTGCGTCAGTCTTACCCACGGTGAGGAGGTGCGTCAGTCTTACCCACGGTGAGGAGGTGCGTCAGTCTTACCCACGGTGAGGAGGTGCGTCAGTCTTACCCACGGTGAGGAGGTGCGTCAGTCTTACCCACGGTGAGGAGGTGCGTCAGTCTTACCCACGGTGAGGAGGTGCCACGTGACAGCGGGCGTGGCGAAGCATGCAAAGACATCATCAGTGCTGGCGAAGTGTGTGAGATGAGGGCAGGCCACAGCTTGACCCCGACACTGACCCCACATTAGCACCTGACCGCTCTGAGTCTTAGCTGCAGACGTATGGCTGGTGTGGCACGCTGCCACCTCCACCATCCTATAGACAGACAGACAGACAGACAGACAGACAGACAGACAGACAGAGTCTTTCAGACACTTCTCCAAGCTGCTCAACCAGACTGTGGTAAAGACAGACTGGAACACAACAACGAGTCTTCAGCGCAAGAGGCTGGCTGAGCATTATGGAACAAGAGCAGCATTAGAATTCAATAGATCCAATGAGGCTGGCTGAGCATTATGGAACAAGAGCAGCATTAGAATTCAATAGATCCAATGAGGCTGGCTGAGCATTATGGAACAAGAGCAGCATTAGAATTCAATAGATCCAATGAGGCTGGCTGAGCATTATGGAACAAGAGCAGCATTAGAATTCAATAGATCCAATGAGGCTGGCTGAGCATTATGGAACAAGAGCAGCATTAGAATTCAATAGATCCAATGAGGCTGGCTGAGCATTATGGAACAAGAGCAGCATTAGAATTCAATAGATCCAATGAGGCTGGCTGAGCATTATGGAACAAGAGCAGCATTAGAATTCAATAGATCCAATGATGCTGGCTGAGCATTATGGAACAAAGCTAGCAGACAGGCAAACAGGCTCAGAAAAATTAGATAGCGAAAATAAATATACAAAGAACTAGTTGTTTTATTCCAATGAGCACCTCAACCCAACCTTCACCTAAACCCTTCTAGGGGTTTTTCACCCCAATCTAAACCCTTCCAGGGGTTTTCCACCCCAATTTTCACCTAAACCCTTCCAGGGATGTTTCACCCCAACCCCAACCTTCACCTAAACCCTTCCAGGGGTTTTTCACCCCAACCCCAATCTTCACCTAAACCCTTCCAGGGGTTTTTCACCCCAACCCCAATCTTCACCTAAACCCTTCCAGGGTTTTTTCACCCCAACCCCAACCTTCACCTAAACCCTTCCAGGGTTTTTTCACCCCAACCCCAACCTTCACCTAAACCCTTCCAGGGTTTTTTCACCCCAACCTTCACCTAAACCCTTCCAGGGTTTTTTCACCCCAACCCCAACCTTCACCTAAACCCTTCCAGGGTTTTTTCACCCCAACCCCAACCTTCACCTAAACCCTTCCAGGGTTTTTTCACCCCAACCCCAACCTTCACCTAAACCCTTCCAGGGTTTTTTCACCCCAACCCCAATCTTCACCTAAACCCTTCCAGGGTTTTTTCACCCCAACCCCAATCTTCACCTAAACCCTTCCAGGGTTTTTTCACCCCAACCCCAATCTTCACCTAAACTCTTCCAGGTTATTTTTTTCCCCACCCCAACCCAATCTTCACCTAAACCCTTCCAGGGGGTTTCACCCCAATCTTCACCTAAACCCTTCCAGGGGGTTTTCACCCCAAACCTTTACCTTCGAGGGTTTTTCCACTGGAAAGATCTTTGCCAAGATACTGAATATTTTTGAAAGAGTAGCTGTAAAATAATTTGCATAAAAGGAAGGGACCAAGAAATCTGGTCACAGTGCAGACTCAGTGGACATTTCAGTACCATGTGTAGACGCCTATCTGGAAATGTGGTCACAATCAGAATGTAGACAAGATCAGGACCAAGGACCCATGTTGGCGCCAGGTATAAACGGGGCTATTGCAAATGAATGGTATGTATCAGTACGGGGAAGATGAGACCAAGAGAACAGTCATGACAGTTCTGATTTACAACTAGCTACACCTGCATGCACATTAGTTTGTTCATTTAATTTGACAAGGACAATGTGAGATTTCAATCCAAATAACCATCAGGCTAGCAGCACCAGGGCAAGACGCCAGCGATCAATAATAATCAAAAAATGTATACGATTGATTGCAATAATAATACTAATAATACTAATAGTAATGGAAACACCCTGCAGACGAGCCACAGTCTCCTAGCCCCGCCCCTGGGCACCAAGCCAGGTGGTCCAGTCTTTAGTCTACACAGCTGCCTGTGAGGTAGTTAGCCCATAGATGACCCAACATCCATGGGGTCCTGTGAGGTAGTTAGCCCATAGATGACCCAACATCCATGGGGTCCTGTGAGGTAGTTAGCCCATAGATGACCCAACATCCATGGGGTCCTGTGAGGTAGTTAGCCCATAGATGACCCAACATCCATGGGGTCCTGTGAGGTAGTTAGCCCATAGATGACCCAACATCCATGGGGTCCTGTGAGGTAGTTAGCCCATAGATGACCCAACATCCATGGGGTCCTGTGAGGTAGTTAGCCCATAGATGACCCAACATCCATGGGGTCCTGTGAGGTAGTTAGCCCATAGATGACCCAACATCCATGGGGTCCTGTGAGGTAGTTAGCCCATAGATGACCCAACATCCATGGGGTCCTGTGAGTGACCCACTGGATGGCCCAAAGAGATGTGACCTCTGGTTACCGCCTGGTATTCATTTAACCCTTATTTCACCAGGTTGGTAGTCGGGGGCTATTCATTCATTTAACCCTTATTTCACCAGGTTGGTAGTCGGGGGCTATTCATTCATTTAACCCTTATTTCACCAGGTTGGTAGTCGGGGGCTATTCATTCATTTAACCCTTATTTCACCAGGTTGGTAGTCAGGGGCTATTCATTAATTTAACCCTTATTTCACCAGGTTGGTAGTCGGGGGCTATTCATTCATTTAACCCTTATTTCACCAGGTTGGTAGTCGGCATCGGGGTTAACACCTCTATACTTGTGATAGGTGCCATGAGATGGTTACTGATCACAGAGCACAGGGTCAGGACCTGGGTTTAACAGATCTCTTTGCAGCGTGCACAAGAACAACTTCACTAAAGTGTTATGGGTGTCAATGCGTCGGCTAATGTCTATGGCAGCGCTAGTGGAGAAAGGGAAGTTCCATTAACAAACCAGGATAATACTGTATAGCGGCGCGTGACATCAGAAAAATATGAAGGTATGGAAATCTAGATACCGCCCAAGCCTACCTGGAGGCCGTCCTACCCTGGGGCCCTGGAGGCCGTCCTACCCTGGGGCCCTGGAGGCCGTCCTACCCTGGGGCCCTGGAGGCCGTCCTACCCTGGGGCCCTGGAGGACGTCCTACCCTGGGGCCCTGGAGGCCGTCCTACCCTGGGGCCCTGGAGGCCGTCCTGACTGGGACAGAGGAACTCACCTCTCCTTGTCTGTGTTGATGAGTGTGGGGACAGCCTGGTTACTCTTGTTGCCTGTCCCCAGCTGCCCGTAAGAGTTGGCCCCCCAGGCGTAGATAAAGCCCTCGTCTGTCAGCGCCAGCGTATGGGCGTAGCCACAAGCAACCTGCACGGCACAGACAAGAACCAGGACATTCATATTCAGACCTTCTTCCTATGTCATTACCCTGCATCTTCCTACCTGCACAGCACAACCAACAACAGGATGTTACCCTCGTCTTTCTTGTGATATACAAATGGTCAAATTCCATTGAGGGTAATACAGGTTTTCATTCAGGGCTCTGACACACTGGCCATGAGTCCCCACACAGAGCTAACAGAGAGAGAATGGGTTGACTCTTCACCTGTATGATGTTGACTCCTCACCTGTATAATGTTGACTCCTCACCTGTTTGATGTTGACTCCTCACCTGTATAATGTTGACTCCTCACCTGTATAAATGTTGACTCCTCACCTGTATAAATGTTGACTCCTCACCTGTATAAATGTTGACTCCTCACCTGTATAATGTTGACTCCTCACCTGTATAATGTTGACTCCTCACCTGTATAATGTTGACTCCTCACCTGTATAATGTTGACTCCTCACCTGTATAATGTTGACTCCTCACCTGTATAATGTTGACTCCTCACCTGTATAATGTTGACTCCTCACCTGTATAATGTTGACTCCTCACCTGTATAATGTTGACTCCTCACCTGTATAATGTTGACTCCTCACCTGTATAATGTTGACTCCCTGTAAAGCTGCGATCCTACAGGGGGTCTGCTGGTTTCCATTGTTGCCCAGACCAAGCTGTCCGTTGCAGTTATAGCCCCAACCATAGGTCTGCAAACAGATAGCAACAGGGGACAGGGTTATAGCCCCACTGAGTCAAACAGACAGCAACAGGACAGGGTTATAGGCCCACTGAGTCAAACAGATAGCAACAGGACAGGGTTATAGTCCCCAAAAAGATAGCAACAGGGGACAGGGTCGCCCAAACATGACAACATTAAAAGTGAGACTGTTTACATCCTAACTCACTGACTTCATTGGATGCATCTGCAGTCTTCCTCTCTCAAAAGCACAAATGATCTATTTTAGACAGCCATTATATTTCCTGCAGCCCAATCAATACTTGAATATGAAAACAGACTCATCTGCTAGGACTTAATGAACTACCGATAAATGCATTGATTTCTTACATTGCGTAACATTTCCATCCACTCTCTTTGTGACATTCAGACAAACTAGGCCTTGACTTAACTCTAACATGACCGCATAATACATTTACATTTTTAGTCATTTCGCAGACGCTCTTATCCAGAGCGACTTACAGGAGCTATTAGGGTTAAGTGCCTTGCTCAAGGGCACAGACAGATTTTTCACCTAGTCGGCTCGAGGATTTGAACCAGAGACCTTTCGGTTACTGGCACAACGCTCTTAACCACTAAGCTACCTGCCGCCCCAATACTTGTTGTATTAAGTAGCTACTTAAAAGTATCCTTACTTCTCCATTGTCCAGCACAGCCATGGAACAGAGCTGACCACAGGCGATATTAACCACCACTTTGTTCTGTAGACAGCTGCTGACCCTGCGGGGCGTGGGCTGGTTGGCCGTCGACCCCGACCCCACCTGGCCAGAGTTGTTGTAGCCCCATGCAAACACCTGGGGGGGGGGAGAGATGTCAGAGGGCAAAGGGAAAGGTTAAAAGGTCACAGAACCTAAGAAATTCACAACAAAACCAGAACATTTAAGAACAGATGCACACAGATACAAACTCTTATGTCCACATCTACCTCGATCACCTCGTCCCCCTGCACATCGACTCGGTACGCCCTGTTACGTTCCACAGCAACATTTTCGCTCAAACAGAAGAAGGATCTAACAAAAGCCGTGTTCACATTGGGCAGTTTGAATTGCCTCAAATCCTATTTATACTGAACAAAAATATAAATGCAACATGCAACAATTTCACCAATTTGACTGAGTTACAGTTCATAAGGAAAATCAGTCAATTGAAATATATTAATTAGGCCCTAATCTATGGAAGACCAGTCATGCGACAGTAGCGCAGCCATGGGTGGGCCTGGGAGGGCATACAGTTGAAGTCGGAAGTTTACATACATCTTAGCCAAATATATTTTAACTCAGTTTATCACAATTCCTGACATTTAATCCTAGCAGAAATTCCCTGTCTTAGGTCAGTTAGGATCACCACTTTATTTTAAGAATGTTGAAATGTCAGAATAATAGTAGAGAGAATTATTTAAGTCTGATGAAATCTCTCTAGAGAACCTTGAGACTGAGTGGTAGACACTAGAGGGGCAATGGGCAACACCCAATTGCTGTAGCACTTGCTGGAATACCTTTGGACCAAGGTTCGAATTTCATGTCAATTGCACTACTTGCGGAAGTCCAAATGTTGAAAATAATTTCACCAGGGCCTTAACAATACTGGGAGCCGTGATTTTCCTCCGTGGAATGGCCTCAGGGAAATGAATGGCAGCCAAAAAGTATGGTTAAGAGAAACGGGTTACCGCTCTTGGCTTTGGGCAAAGGACCAACACAATCCACCAGAACCCTGCTGAAAGGTTTGTCAAAAGCAGGAAATAGGCTGCAAAGGGTGCAACCGGTACTGCTTGGTTCGGTTTACCCGTCAGCTGGCAAACGCGACAGGATTTACAGTAAGACACAACATCCTGTTTCAGACCAGGCCAGACGAAATTACGGTCATACGTCTTGTTGATGGCCTGCCAAAATACCATCGTGAGCCAAACTCAGTATCTCTTGTCGAAGCTTAACTGGAAACGACAATTTGAGATACACTGGGCCAATCGTGTTGCCCGGGAAGTGGCGCGAGAATGGAATTTTCTCATTAGAACACCATCTCTGTCAAAGTAACCCCCCCCCCCCCCCCCCGAACTTCAAACTCCTTCTCTGGACATATCTCAGCAAAAAGAGGGGAGAGGGAAACATCTTTACTCTGTTCAGCAATCAGCTGATTCCTAGACATCGAAGTGTCAACTGTAGGAAACCTCTTCAGCTTCAGGGGTTTTCCAAGGAGAGGTCAACTCAGGAGGTTTCCCCGAAATCAGGATCACCCATAAACGTCTCAGACAGATCGCCCATTGTGGGAGCTCTGACATCCTCCTCAACACTAGACTTGCTATGGTGGGAATCTCTGACATCCTCCTCAACACTAGACTTGCTATGGTGGGAATCTCTGACATCCTCCTCAACACTAGACTTGCTATGGTGGGAATCTCTGACATCCTCCTCAACACTAGACTTGCTATGGTGGGAATCTCTGACATCCTCCTCAACACTAGACTTGCTCCTGGAGACTTTCTTAGACATAGCAGGTGTAACAGCACACGCTGGGAACACTCTAGGGTACTTTACTGATAACCCATCAGGTTCCCCTACTCTGGGTTCCTTTTACACTGGGAACACTCTAGGGTACTTTACTGATAACACATCAGGTTCCCCTACTCTGGGTTCCTCACACGCTGGGAACACTCTAGGGTACTTTACTGATAACCCATCAGGTTCCTCTACTCCGGGTTCCATACAAACTACAGGATTCGGCACGACCTTCCCTCCAGCCAAATCGTTTCCCAAAATGAATGAGACCCCCTTCACCGGTAGGCTAAGCCTCACTCCAACGACAACAGAAACTTCCATTAAACCAATTTTCCACGCCTTGTACTAACACACTGTAACCAGTTGCTGAAGTGTCAGACAAAGGCAAAACACCCTCCAACATGAAGGACAGGGCTGCCCCCCCCCCCCCAGTGTCTCCCAGTATCTTCACCGGCTGCTTAACAGCATCACCACTCTGCAGAGACACGAGCCCGTCTGAAACAAAGGGTTCATACAAATCTGATCCAAAATCTTATTCAGGAGATACACCAGTCCCAACCAGACTTGATGAGCTGGAGTGCTCCCACAAGAAGAAACAGCCTTTTTTTCACTCTAATTTTTCTGTTTCAACTTAGGACACTGAGAGACAAAATGTGGCAGTAATGACAAACTGGCGGATATGAAAAACTATTTTCCTGCCGATCTCTCTCTTTGGGAACTGTAGAAAAGGACCCAAAACCTCACACTAGGAGGTGACTTCTCTGGATTGCTTTTTGCGTAGGGATAACTACTGGGTGCTTTGTTTGTGAAGGTAGTTTTGTGTCAACACAAACTCATTTGCAAGAACTGCAGCTTTCTCAAGAGTGAGATCCTGGTGCTCATAAATGTAGGTAGCAAACCCTTTTGTGAAGGCAAATCTTAAAATTGCTCGAGAAGTGTAGGAGTGTCTTAAAATCCTCAAGGTCATTGACCTCTTGAGAAACACACCACTGATCAAAAATACATGCTTTTTTCCTTGCATAACTCAACATGGCTTTGTGATTCTGTCTTTCGTAATTTACGGAACTGCTGTCTTTATGCCTCTGGGACCAACTTGTAAGCCCGAAAGATAGCAGCTTTTATCAGTGTCAGTATCTGAGCTCTGGTGAAGAGAGAAAGCGGCGTACTCTCTGAGCTCTGGTGAAGAGATAAAGCGGCGTACTCTCTGAGCTCTGGTGAAGAGAGAAAGCGGCGTACTCTCTGAGCTCTGGTGAAGAGAGAAAGCGGCGTACTCTCTGAGCTCTGGTGAAGAGAGAAAGCGACGTACTCTCTGAGCTCTGGTGAAGAGATAAAGCGGCGTACTCTCTGAGCTCTGGTGAAGAGATAAAGCGGCGTACTCTCTGAGCTCTGGTGAAGAGAGAAAGCGGCGTACTCTCTGAGCTCTGGTGAAGAGAGAAAGCGGCGTACTCTCTGAGCTCTGGTGAAGAGATAAAGCGGCGTACTCTCTGAGCTCTGGTGAAGAGATAAAGCGGCGTACTCTCTGAGCTCTGGTGAAGAGATAAAGCGGCGTACTCTCTGAGCTCTGGTGAAGAGATAAAGCGGCGTACTCTCTGAGCTCTGGTGAAGAGATAAAGCGGCGTACTCTCTGAGCTCTGGTGAAGAGAGAAAGCGGCGTACTCTCTGAGCTCTGGTGAAGAGATAAAGCGGCGTACTCTCTGAGCTCTGGTGAAGAGATAAAGCGGCGTACTCTCTGAGCTTTTCCCACCAGAACACTCTGGAGGGGCAGTGACCAAATCTCTGGCGGCCATTTTAGGGATGTGGCAACCCAGTTAAATATACACCCACCTCTTTTTCGTTGAAAGGCGGTACAAGCCGGCTGTTCTGACCAAGATCAAACTCTGTTTATGGTGCAGGGTAGCCTGACTGGATTCGGAGTGCTTACAGATCTATCTCTCTTAATTGAATGGCATGTTCACCTTCTTGTTGTTTGGCTGCGTGTTCATCTTGTCTTTCCCTGTGCTCCAACTCTAATTGATGTTGCTCCAACTTTGCCTTTAGTTCTAACTCCCTCAGTTGCACGTCTACGGGACTCACCCCACTACCAGTCGCACCCCTTTTTTATCAGCCTCTCTCTCCGAGAGGATTTCCTCCTCCACCAAAACAGTACTGATCAACTCTGACTACTGCTTTCGGATCGCCAGATGCCTCTTTGATGTCATAATGCTTTGCAATGAGCAGATTCGCCTTCGTACATTTATCTAGTATCTCCCATGTAAGGTTTTCCACAAATGCTTCCAACTTAAAGTCCATGGCTTTGTTTTATTTTTATTAACCTGTGTGTTTATGCAACTTTAAAAATGATTCCACCAATATTATAACCCCTCAGGGTGGATGTCAGTGACAGAAACTCTACCACAAAAGTGTATTTTGAACATTCAAATAGCTTGGCACAGCAGAGCACCAGAGTAGGAGATTAGAGCGACTACCACACTCATGGGAAACAGGATCCCGGACAAGCCCCCATTTTATTACGTTCCCCGGCAAGAAAACCAAAAAATGTCACTCAAACAGAAGGGGGAACTAACAAAGAGTCACTGACCAACAACCAAAACAAAACAGGTGGGGTTTTAGGAGGGGTTCTGAGAGACACTCATGAGGGGGGGGTCCACTGGAAGTTGACTAGCAACAACACCTGGGACCTAAAAGACGACCACCATGAGACCCACTAAATCTGCCCAAGAAGAGGCAAAGACAAGAAAAACCCACAAACTGAAAGACAGGACGCAAACCACAAAGTGGAGCAAAATGAAAACAGGGAAGATCAGATTAAAACATGTTTTTCTAGAAGTCAAATAGGGAGAGACAACTAAAGGTGTTAACGCTCCACATCTATCAAGACAACTGGAGCACTGGGCCAGCCACTCTTAAATATCACCTGGGCCAGCCGCTCTTAAATATCACCTGGGCCAGCCGCTCTTAAATATCACCTGGGCCAGCCGCTCTTAAATATATCACCTGGGCCAGCCGCTCTTAAATATATCACCTGGGCCAGCCGCTCTTAAATATATCACCTGGGCCAGCCGCTCTTAAATATATCACCTGGGCCAGCCGCTCTTAAATATATCACCTGGGCCAGCCGCTCTTAAATATATCACCTGGGCCAGCCGCTCTTAAATATATCACCTGGGCCAGCCGCTCTTAAATATATCACCTGGGCCAGCCGCTCTTAAATATATCACCTGGGCCAGCCGCTCTTAAATATATCACCTGGGCCAGCCGCTCTTAAATATATCACCTGGGCCAGCCGCTCTTAAATATATCACCTGGGCCAGCCGCTCTTAAATATATCACCTGGGCCAGCCGCTCTTAAATATATCACCTGGGCCAGCCGCTCTTAAATATATCACCTGGGCCAGCCGCTCTTAAATATATCACCTGGGCCAGCCGCTCTTAAATATATCACCTGGGCCAGCCGCTCTTAAATATATCACCTGGGCCAGCCGCTCTTAAATATATCACCTGGGCCAGCCGCTCTTAAATATATCACCTGGGCCAGCCGCTCTTAAATATATCACCTGGGCCAGCCGCTCTTAAATATATCACCTGGGCCAGCCGCTCTTAAATATATCACCTGGGCCAGCCGCTCTTAAATATATCACCTGGGCCAGCCGCTCTTAAATATATCACCTGGGCCAGCCGCTCTTAAATATATCACCTGGGCCAGCCGCTCTTAAATATATCACCTGGGCCAGCCGCTCTTAAATATATCACCTGGGCCAGCCGCTCTTAAATATATCACCTGGGCCAGCCGCTCTTAAATATATCACCTGGGCCAGCCGCTCTTAAATATATCACCTGGGCCAGCCGCTCTTAAATATATCACCTGGGCCAGCCGCTCTTAAATATATCACCTGGGCCAGCCGCTCTTAAATATATCACCTGGGCCAGCCGCTCTTAAATATATCACCTGGGCCAGCCGCTCTTAAATATATCACCTGGGCCAGCCGCTCTTAAATATATCACCTGGGCCAGCCGCTCTTAAATATATCACCTGGGCCAGCCGCTCTTAAATATCACCTGGGCCAGCCACTCTTAAATATCACCTGGGCCAGCCACTCTTAAATATCACCTGGGCCAGCCACTCTTAAATATCACCTGGGCCAGCCACTCTTAAATATCACCTGGGCCAGCCACGCTTAAATATCACCTGGGCCAGCCACTCTTAAATATCACCTGGGCCAGCCACTCTTAAATATCACCTGGGCCAGCCACTCTTAAATATCACCTGGGCCAGCATTTACATTTACATTTTAGTCATTTTATCAGACACTCTAATCCAGAGCGATTTATAGTTAGTGAGTGCATACGTTTTTCATACTGGTGAAACACCTTCCCACTAACGAGATGACACCAATCTGTGCGCCCCACGTGCAAACTCTAACTATTAATGGAAAAACCAAAGCCTGTAACACTGTATATAGCCATGTTATTTTCTACTTCCTGTATATAGCCATGATATTTTCTACTCCCTGTATATAGCCATGTTATTTTCTACTCCCTGTATATAGCCATGTTATTTTCTACTCCCTGTATATAGCCATGTTATTTTCTACTTCCTGTATATAGCCATGTTATTTTCTACTTCCTGTATATAGCCATGTTATTTTCTACTCCCTGTATATAGCCATGTTATTTTCTACTTCCTGTATGTAGCCATGTTATTTTCTACTTCCTGTATGTAGCCATGTTATTTTCTACTTCCTGTTTGTAGCCATGTTATTTTCTACTTCCTGTATGTAGCCATGTTATTTTCTACTTCCTGTATGTAGCCATGTTATTTTCTACTTCCTGTATATAGCCATGTTATTTTCTACTCCCTGTATATAGCCATGTTATTTTCTACTTCCTGTATATAGCCATGTTATGTTCTACTTCCTGTATATAGCCATGTTATTTTCTACTTCCTGTACCCTGGTAATAGCCCATAACTATGGGCCCTGGTCAAAAGTGATGCACTATAAGAAATAGGGTGCAATTTGGGATGCATCCTACCTCTCCGTCGGTAGTGAGGGCAATGGTGTGGTGAGAGCCACAGGCCACCTCAGTCACCCTCTTGTTGAGCAGGTTAGTGGAGACCTGAGCTGGGGTCAGGCCATGGTTGGTGGTCCCATTGCCCAGCTGGCTGTAACCATTGTGGCCCCAGGCAAACACCTCTCCATCTACACAGCGCATATAATAGATTGATTTGATTTAGTTGACAAATATCCACATTTATAGGTCAGAATTAAACCACTTGTTGTAAGATATAACCTCAATCCAATGTCTACCTTATACTCAGGGAAAATACAGAATCTATTTCTTGACAAAAACCATACAAAAATTATATGGGGAATCCCACTTTAACAAGCAACACATGTACCAAACATGATTTAGACCGTCTCATCTCACCGGCAGTAGCGATGACTACATGTGGTCCTGTTCCGTAGCTCAGAGAGACTATCTTCTTCCCACATAGCACGTCGATCCTGCGGGGCTCTATGGTGCTCTGGAGGTCCCCCAGACCCAGACAGCCACTACAGTTTGTGCCCAGGGCGAACACCTGTACAATGGAGGAGCAAGACAGCTTGGTTGAGTCCCAAATGACACCCTATTCCCTGTAGAGTGCAGTACTTTTTGACCAGAGCTCATATGGCTCTGCTTGATTTCTATGAGCTAAAAAGGATCGTAAAACTATATTAGGCATGTTTTTTTTGTCCCCATAACTCATTCTTATCACATTATTTCCATGATAAACATCTAGGGCCCGTTTCCCGGACCCAGGCTAATCCTATGCTTGAACTAAAAAGCATGCATGGAGAAATTTTTGTTGAAAGACCTTAGAATAAGTTTAGTCTGGGTGCTACTATGACAACAAATTGTCATAGTTTTGTGTTTTATAAGACACAACATGATAAAAAGAAAGAAACATCGTCTGGCTGTAAACTGGGTCCCTCTGAGAAAAACAAATGGATCAGTGTGTGAAGACGCAGTCAGACATGAACTGGAGGCTTTCGCATGGATCAAAACAGGGCTTGTACTGGCTTTACATGGCTAAATATAGCCCCACTATCTGCTTTACAGGGCTAAATATAGCCCCACTATCTGCTTAACCCTGTCTCTAGAACTATCACTGTCCCAAATTACACCCTATTGCCTATACAGTGCCTTGCAAAAAGTATTCATCCGAAATACTTTTGCAAGGATTTCTTCACATTTTATTGTGTTACAAAGTGGAATTAAACTGGATTTGTCATTTCTTGTCAACAATCTACACATAATACTCTAATGTGAAAGTGGAAGATTTTTTTATTTATTTGTATTTATTAAAATGCATAACTTACAGTCGTTGCATAAGTATTCAGCCCCCTTGTTTAGCCTAAATTAGTTCAGGAGTAAAATGTAGCTCAACAAATCACATAATAAGTCACATGGACTCACTCTGTGTGAAATAATAGGGGACATGATTTTTGAATGACTACCCCTTCCTCTTCCCCCCCATACAGTGCCTTCAGAAAGTATTCACACCCCTTGACGTTTTCCACATTTTGTTGTGTTACAGCCTGAATTTAAAATGGATTGAGATGTTGTGTCATTGTCCTACACACAATACCCCATAATGTAAAAGTGGAATTGGGTTTTTCAAAATTTTTACAAATTAATTAAAAATGAAAGGCTGAAATGTCTTAAGTCAAGAAGTAAATCAACCCTTTTGTTATGGCAAGCCTAAATAAGTTCAGGAGCAAAAATGTGCTTAACAAGTCACATAATAAGTTGCATTGACTTTGTGTGCAATAATACTGTTTAACATTATTTTTTAAATGACTACCTCGTCTCTGTACCCCACAGATACAATTATCTGTAAGGTCCAACAGTCGAGCAGTGAATTTTCAAAACACAGATTCAACCACAAAGACCAGGGAGGTTTTCCAATGCCTCGCAAATAAGGGCACCTATTGGTAGATGGAGAAAGATAAAAAAAAAAAGCAGACATTGTGTCACGAATTCAGCCGAGGCTGCCCCTCCTCCTTGCTCGGGCAGGCTTCGGCGTTCGTCGTCACCGGAGTACTAGCCGCTACCGATCCATGTTTCTATGTTCTACTTGTTTTGTCTGTATTGGTCACACCCGTTTCCCATTACGTAATTATGTCTTCCCTATTTAACCCTCTGGCTCCCACTGTGTGTTGTGCATGTTTTGGTTGTCGTATTGTGAGCGGGTTTTGTTCCCTCCCTGCGTGGAGGTTATGTTATTTACGTTACCTACAAGTAAAGTACGTTTTTTGGATTAGCACTTCGTCCTACCGCATCACACCGACGCCTTGACACATTGAATATCCCTTTGAGCACGGTGAAGTTATTAAATTAATTACACCCAGTCACTACAAAGATACAGGCGTCCGTCCTAACTCAGTTGCTGGAGAGGAAGGAAACCGTTCAGGGGATTTCACCATGAGGCCAACGGTGACTTTAAAACAGTTACAGAGTTTAATGGCTGTGATGGGATAAATCTGAGGATGGATCAACAACATTGTAGATACTCCACAATATTAACCTAAATGACATAGCGAAAAGAAGGAAGCCTGTACAGAATAAAAATATTCCAAAACATGCATCTTGTTTGCAATAAGGCACTAAAGTAAAACTGCAAAAAATGTGCCTAAGAAATATACTTTATGTCCTGAATACAAAGCGTTATGTTTGGGGCAAATCCAACACAACACATCACTGAGTACCTCTTCATATTTTCAAGAATGGTGGTGGCTGTATCATGTTAAGGGTATGCTTGTCGTCGGCAAGGCCTAGGGAGTTTTTCAGGATGAAAAGAAACGGAAAAGAGCAAAGCACAGGCAGAATCCTAGAGGAAAACCTGGTCCAGTCTGCTTTCCAACAGACACTGGGAGACAAATTCACCTTTCAGCAGGACAATAACCTAAAACACAAGGCCAAATATACAATGGAATTGCTTACCAAGACAACATTGAATGTCCTGAGTGGCCTAGTTACAGTTTTGACTTAAAATCGGCTTGAAAATCTATGGCAAGACTTGAAAATGGCTGTCTAGCAATATTCAACAACCAAGTTGATAGAGCTTGAAGAACTTTGAAAAGAATAATGTGCAAATATTGTACAATCCAGGTGTGCAAAGCTCTTAGACTTAACCAAGAAGACTCACAACTGTAATCGATGCCAAAGGTTTCTAACATGTATTGACTCAGGAAGCTGAATACTTATGCAACGACTATATTTTTGTTATTTAAATTTCTATTAATCAATCATTTTTTTTTACATAACAATGTTCTTCCACTTTGACAGAGTATTGTGTGTAGCTTGTTGACAAAAATATGACAATTAAATCAATTTGAAATCCCACTCTGTGACACAATAAAATGTGAAGAAATCCAAGGGGTTTGAATACTTTTGCATGGCACTGTATGTAGGGAATAGGGTGCCATTTGGAACTCACTGCCTCAGTGTGCCAAACAACAAGGCCTCTCTGTTTCCAGTCGTCTTCCTGCTGCTGATTACCGTCAGGCCCAGTAGCCTACTGGGCCTCGTCCAAGTACTAAACACAATTATTTCATAAACACTAGGCCTGTCGGACTGTGTTAGAATATAACTTTGAGCTTGTCTTTTACATAATAGTAGTAGGCTATAGTTAGGAGTTCCCACATATGCTGAGCACTTGTTGGCTGCTTTTTTCTTCACGCTGCGTTCCAACTCATCTCAATTGGGTTGAGGTCGGGTGATTGTGGAGGACAGGTCATCTGATGCAGCACTCAATCACTCTCCTTCTTGGTCAAATAGCACTTACACAGCCTGGAGGTGTTTTGGGTCATTGTCCTGTTGAAAATCAATTGATAGTCCCACTAAGCGCAAACCAGATGGGATGGCATATCGCTGCAGTATGCGGTGGTAGCCATTCTGGTTAAGTGTGCCTTGAATTCTAAATAAATCACTGACAGTGTCACCAGCAAAGCACCCCCACACCATCACACCTCCTCCTCCATGCTTCACACATGCGGACATCATCCGTTCACCTAATCTTCGTCTCACAAAGACACAGCGGTTGGAACCAAAAATCTCAAATTTGGACTCATCAGACCAAAGGACAGATTTCCACCGGTCTAATGTCCATTGCTTGTGTTTCTTGGCCCAAGCAAGTCTCCTCTTCTTATTGGTGTCATTTAGTAGTGGTTTCTTTGCAACAATTCGACCATGAAGGCCTGATTCACGCATTCTCCTCTGAACAGTTGATGTTGAGATGTGTCTGTTACTTGAACTCTGTGAAGCATTTATTTGGGCTGCAATCTGAGGTGCAGTGAATTGACGATTTCTGAGGCTGATAACTCTAATGAACTTATCCTATGCAGCAGAGGTAACGCTGGGTCTTCCTTTCCTGTGGCGGTCCTCATGAGAGCCAGTTTCACCATAGCGCATGATGGTTTTTGCGACTGCACTTGAAGAAACTTTCAAAGTTCTTAATTTTCCGGATCAACTGACTTTCATGTCTTAAAGTAATGATGGACTGTTGTTTCTCTTTGCTTATTTGAGCTGTTCTTGCCATAATATGGACTTGGTCTTTTACCAAATAGGGCTATCTTCTTACCCTACCTTGTCACAGCACAACTGATTGGCTCAAACGCATTAAGAAGGAAAGAAATTCCACAAATTAACTTTTAAGAAGGCACACCTGTTAATTGAAATGCATTCCAGGTGACTACCTCATGAAGCTGGTTGAGAGAATGCCAAGAGTGTGCAAAGCTGTCATCAAGGCAAAGGGTGGCTATTTGAAGAATCTCAAATATAAAATATATTTTGATTTGTTTAACACTTTTTTGTTTACTACATGATTCCATATGTGTTATTTCATAGTTTTGATGTCTTCACTATTATTTCTACAATGTAGAAAATAGTAAAAAATTAAGAAAAACACTTACATTAGTATGTGTCCAAACTTTTGACTGGTACTGTATGTCAAAAGTAGCAAACTACATAGGGAATAGGGTGCCATTTGGTAAGTATATGTCAAAAATAGCGAACTACATAGGGAATAGGGTGCCATTTGGTAAGTAAATGTCAAAAATAGCGAACTACATAGGGACTAGGGGGCCATTTGGTAAGTAAATGTCAAAAATAGCGAACTACATAGGGAATAGGGTGCCATTTGGTAAGTACACCGTGTCTGTCTGCAGCCTCTGGTGCTGAGCGTACCTCATCGTTGACGGTGACATAGAGGGCTTCGTTGGCAGCGCTGCCGAACACACAGGCCTGTCTTATCAGACGCAGTTCCTCTGGAGGCAGGAGAGCAAACACTGGCCACTTCCCCACGTCCAGCATACTACTACTCAACTAGGGTAAACAGACAGAGACATTACACACACACACACACACACACACGCTACCATCCATCATCATCATAGAATACTTTAGCAACATCAGTTGTTGAATCACTGACGAAATGAAAACGGTTGGTTCACACAAACAACATTTTCCCTTAGCAAAAAAATAATAATAATTCGAAGGAAGTAAATCTGTCAACACAGGAATGCCAGGGGGAATTTCGAGACAGACAGTCTAGTGGATTTATCAGTAATCATAACAGTGTCAGTTTAGAGTGAGTAAGGAGAGTTTAAGTGTCAGAATGTAAGTTTGCATCCCAAATGGCACCCTAGTCTGCACCCTAGTCTGAAAGAAGTCGCTGTAAAAAAAAAGACGCAAGTCTGTACAAGCCAGAATGTGGAATAGAATGATATTTAAACGTACTTTCCCGGTTGTCCGTGCTGTTGGTTCTTTTGGCAGTAGGAGGTAGGGAGATAGGGTAACCACGGGAAAGTGTGCCGGTAGGTTATGTGCCAGTAGGTTCTGTTGCTTGTATTTTTCATCTGCTGACGGATTTCACGATGCACAACATGTAAACAATAGCTGAATGTAACCGAACGTTGTCGACCAAAGCGTGTTCCCTCGCAATCAGCTGGAAGTGCTTGTGAAATTTGCCAGCTGATTACGTGGGACAACTTTTGTCTGTGTTTCGGTTAAATTCGGGACAATAACATATTGTGCAAATCGCGTGCGAATTCCGTCAGCATTGAAAATACAAAACAGAAATACCCTTACGGGAAAAGATTGCAGTCAGAGAGCAGTGTAACTGCAGTTCCATTGCAGTAATTCTGCAATTACTGCATCCAAAATACCACAGTCAACTGCAGTTTCAAAACGGCACTTTTTTTGTAAGGGTACAAACCGACATTTTTATTTATTTAACCTTTATTTTATCAGGGAGTCATACTGAATCCAAGGAGTATGAAAAATGTATGCACTCACTAACTGTAAGTCGCTCTGGATAAGAGCGTCTGCTAAATGACTAACATGTAAATGTAAATGTCTCTTTTACAGATGAGCCCTGAAATACAGACCAGCACACTGAAAGGCGGTTTAAGAACACTACTGTGTGGATAATTTGTCTCAGATTACCTCCTACATAAAGTCTAAAATCAGCAGACAACAGGTAAAAGTACATTCAAATGAAGTTTATTCAACAGTCTGACTTGTGATTGGACTGTTCTCAAAAGGGGAGCCTACATGTTAGAGCCAAGAGAGGAGTCTTCTACTCTCGGATCCGTAGAGGCTATCTATTCCCTGTGTAACGGAGCTCCAGTCTTCTACTCTCGGATCCGTAGAGGCTATCTATTCCCTGTGTAACGGAGCTCCAGTCTTCTACTCTCGGATCCGTAGAGGCTATCTATTCCCTGTGTAACGGAGCTCCAGTCTTCTACTCTCGGATCCGTAGAGGCTATCTATTCCCTGTGTAACGGAGCTCCAGTCTTCTACTCTCGGATCCGTAGAGGCTATCTATTCCCTGTGTAACGGAGCTCCAGTCTTCTACTCTCGGATCCGTAGAGGCTATCTATTCCCTGTGTAACGGAGCTCCAGTCTTCTACTCTCGGATCCGTAGAGGCTATCTATTCCCTGTGTAACGGAGCTCCAGTCTACCCACTCTAGTCGCCGCTCAACCCCATCGGAAATCGTTGAGTTTTATCCCGAACACTATTTCCCAAACGTTAGCTACTGTGGCTAAGGACAGTTACAGTATGAAGATATGCAGAAACTGAAATCCCCGATCACACTTGTAGGCGATGTCATGGCGACGTTGGCTTAGCTAAACTCAGCCGCAGAAACACGTCATTTAGAAACTGTGGTGGGTTAAATTAACGCCAACAACAACACACTAAAAAAACTGCTTAGTTATTGACTGTCATTGTAGAGGTTCCTGCTATGACTAGCTGACTGTCACCAACGTCAACAAGACTCAGACAAGGATGCCGAAGGTATTGTTTTCTAAAATAAGCTAAAGTAGCGTACGCTAGCTAGCTAGCATAGCTTACCACCGGCGTTGTTGTGCTATTCGTCAACGATGTCGTTGTGTCAGACAGCGATATCGGCGACTCCTTAACATTTTCATATGGCAAATCGAGTAAAAGCGATCAGATTTCCGGAAGACAGGTGCTAGCTAACCAACCGTGCCGATCCCCTTCTCTGGCCGAGGAAGCTTCTTTGCTATTCAGCAGTGATGTGCAGTTCGCGAACGACTCTTTTTACTGACTCGAGAGTCATGATTCATTTTTCTGAGTGAGTCGTTCGTTTGACCTGCTGTCTGGCCCCAATTCATCCCACAGCAGGGTTAAATACACGCTCCGGAGATGTGCTCCGACCAACAGCTGGCTGTCATATCTGCGTGCAGGAAAATAGATCATGCTGCAGACAGCATAGAGAAGAATAATACATGTTTAGAACTGACAAATGATCGCATGGTGCAAGAATGGATGCAATTAATTGAATGTTAGGATGGACACAGCTTTGTAGAACCAAAACATACACTAAACATACCTCCCTTTGCTCAACGAACTCGAGAACGAATCGTTTGGGGTGCTGCAGTTGGAACGATATTGTGCTTTATCACCCTAATAGCAGTCAAGCAATGCATTCCGCCAAGAGTCGTTCACAAACTAGTCCGGTTGCGGCCACAACTAGACCTTGTTTCAAATGTATCAATAAATACTATTTATTTGTATGCCTAGCGATAAATACATGTACATTGTTTAAAGCACACTTTTACAAGTCTCAGTCACAAATAACAGCTACAATAAACCCCTTGTGGTGAACGAGAGGCTTGTAAAATCATGACGAGTTTGATAATATAAATAATATGCCATTTAGCAGACGCTTTTATCCAAAGCGACTTACAGTCATGTGTGCATACATTTTTACGTATGGGTGGTCCCGGGGATCGAACCCACTACCCTGGCGTTACAAGCGCCATGCTCTACCAATTGAGCTACAGAGTTGGCAGCAGGCAGGTGTGAGTTCATCATTCACCGGTAGGGGGTCCTGCGTGCTCTGGGCATTACTGACTCAAATGAACGAAATGAGTCGAAAGATTCGTTCTTTTAACTGAACGAGTCGAAAAGATCAGAGTCAGTAAAAAGAGGGGAACATCCCATCACTACTATTCAGACAGTACAAGTTGACTGCCGAGTTCATTTCTTGATCGGTGGGCGTTCTCTTTTTACTGACTCGTGAACGTAGCACTAGCAACATTCAAGCACATCCGTTCTGCGCATTCGTCAGCAAACGGTGATTGATGGGCAACACTGCTACAGGTTTTATTCGTCAGCAAACGGTGATTGATGGGCAACACTGCTACAGGTTTTATTCGTCAGCAAACGGTGATTGATGGGCAACACTGCTACAGGTTTTATTTGAAATCATTCCTTTCCAGTAGCCTAAAATAAGTGATTTATATATACACTAGATGACATAAGGGGGCTGTTTTGGAAGCTATAGAAATGAATTTATTCATGTCTACATTCGTTTTTGCCACGTTTATTCTATTACAGACACCTTAATGCATACTTTTAAATTATGTGAGCTAAACATAAAAATAAAAAAAGTTATATCAACACATTTGCCTTATTTAAAAAAAAAAAAAAAAAAAAAAAAAAAACTTTATTTAACCAGGTAAGCCAGTTGAGAACAAGTTCTCATTTACAACTGCGACCTGGCAGTTGTAAATGTATCATTTTTTTTAGATTCATAATTCATAGATTCAACAAAACAATACTTAAATAAATGTAATTTTGTCCTTGAAACATTTAATTGAAATACTGTAGAATTCCATTCATTCCTAGGGAGGACTGCTGCTACTGGGGAGTGTCAATATGGCCGACCGTTGGCTTCAAAGCCTCTCAATGGCCAATACATCAGCAATCCAGGGTTTATATACAGTATTGCCTAAAATACAGTCATGGTCAAATGTTTTGAGAATGACACAAGTATTGGTCTTCACAAAGTTTGCTGCTTCAGTGTTTTTAGATATTTTTGTCAGATGTTACTATGGTATACTGAAGTATAATTACAAGCATTCCATAAGTGTCAAAGGCTTTTATTGACAATTACATTAAGTTTATGCAAAGAGTCAATATTTGCAGTGTTGACCCTTCTTTTTCAAGACCTCTGCAATCCGCCCTGGCATGCTGTCAATTAACTTCTGGGCCACATCCTGACTGATGGCAGCCCATTCTTGCATAATCAATGCTTGGGAGTTTGTCGGAATTTGTGGGTTTTTGTTTGTCCACCCGCCTCTTGAGGATTGACCACAAGTTCTCAATGGGATTAAGGTCTGGGGAGTTTCCTGGCCATGGACCCAAAATGTCGATGTTTTGTTCCCCGAGCCACTTAGTTATCACTTTTGCCTTATGGCAAGGTGCTCCATCATGCTGGAAAAGGCATTGTTCGTCACCAAACTGTTCTTGGATGGTTGTGAGAAGTTGCTCTTGGAGGATGTGTTGGTACCATTCTTTATTCATGGCTGTGTTCTTAGGCACAATTGTGAGTGAGCCCACTCCCTTGGCTGAGAATCAACCCCACACATGAATGGTCTCAGGTGCTTTATTGTTGGCATGACACAGGACTGATGGTAGCGCTCACCTTGTCTTCTCCGGACAAGCTTTTTTTCCGGATGCCCCAAACAATTCGAAAGGGGATTCATCAGAGAAAATGACTTTACCCCAGTCCTCAGCAGTCCAATCCCTGTACCTTTTGCAGAATATCAGTCTGTCCCTGATGTTTTTCCTGGAGAGAAGTGGCTTCCTCGCTGCCCTTCTTGACACCAGGCCATCCTCCAAAAGTCTTCGCCTCACTGTGCGTGCAGATGCACTCACACCTGCCTGCTGCCATTCCTGAGCAAGCTCTGCACTGGTGGTGCCCCGATCCCGCAGCTGAATCAACTTTAGGAGACGGTCCTGGCGCTTGCTGGACTTTCTTGGGCGCCCTGAAGCCTTCTTCACAACAATTGAACCTCTCTCCTTGAAGTTCTTGATGATCCGATAAATGGTTGATTTAGGTGCAATCTTACTAGCAGCAATATCCTTGCCTGTGAAGCCGTTTTTGTGCAAAGCAATGATGACGGCACGTGTTTCCTTGCAGGTAACCATGGTTAACAGAGGAAGAACAATGATTTCAAGCACCACCCTCCTTTTAAAGCTTCCAGTCTGTTATTCTAACTCAATCAGCATGACAGAGTGATCTCCAGCCTTGTCCTCGTCAACACTCTCACCTGTGTTAATGAGAGAATCACTGACATGATGTCAGCTGGTCCTTTTGTGGCAGGGCTGAAATGCAGTGGAAATGTTTTTTGGGGATTAAGTTCATTTTCATGGCAAAGAGGGACTTTGCAATTAATTGCAATTCATTTGATCACTCTTCATAACATTCTGGAGTATATGCAAATTGCCATCATAAAAACTGAGGCAGCAGACTTTGTGAAAATTAATATTTGTGTCATTCTCAAAACTTTTGACCATGACTGTACATGTCAGTGCAGGGTTATTGAGAGATACTTACAGTATCTTTAAGAGAATCTTGGCCCAATCTTTTTTTCTTCCCATTTGGTAACCATAACATAATATATTTCCCCTTTTGGTAACCATAACATAATATATTTCCCCTTTTGGTAACCATAACATAATATATTTCCCCTTTTGGTAACCATAACATAATATATTTCCCCTTTTGGTAACCATGATATAATATATTTCCCCTTTTGGTAACCATGATATAATATATTTCCCCTTTTGGTAACCATGATATAATATATTTCCCCTTTTGGTAACCATGATATAATATATTTCCCCTTTTGGTAACCATTATATAATATATTTCCCCTTTTGGTAACCATAACATAATATATTTCTCCTTTTGGGAACCATGATATAATATATTTCCCCTTTTGGTAACCATAACATAATATATTTCCCCTTTTGGTAACCATACCATAATATATTTCCCCTTTTGGTAACCATGATATAATATATTTCCCCTTTTGGTAACCATGATATAATATATTTCCCCTTTTGGTAACCATGATATAATATATTTCCCCTTTTGGTAACCATAACATAATATATTTCCCCTTTTGGTAACCATAACATAATATATTTCCCCTTTTGGTAACCATAACATAATATATTTCCCCTTTTGGTAACCATACCATAATATATTTCCCCTTTTGGTAACCATAACATAATATATTTCCCCTTTTGGTAACCATAACATAATATATTTCCCCTTTTTACAGACAAGTCATAGGTGTGTGTTTTTGCTAATTTTAACCGCACACCTGTTTGTGTACATGGATTTTATAATGTCGTATGTTTTCCCCCCAACACCACTTTCCATACATTTGTATAGCAGACCCTCATGCCAAATTGAGCCAAAAGCTTTTTTGAAATCAACAAAGCATGAGAAGACTTATAATAATAAATAATATGCCATTTAGCAGACGCTTTTATCCAAAGCGACTTACAGTCATGCGTGCATACATTTTTGTGTATGGGTGGTCCCGGGGATCGAACCCACTACCTTGGCGTTACAAGCGCCGCGCTCTACCAGCTGAGCTACAGAGGAACACTATTTATTTCTAATACTTTTGCAAACATTTATAAAAACCTGTCTTTGCTTTGTCATTATGGGGTATTGTGTGTAGATTGGTGAAGGAAAAAAAGCAATTGAATCCATTTTAGAATAAGGCTGTAACGTAACAAAATGTGGAAAAGGGGAAGGGGTCTGAATACTTTCCAAATGCACTGTATGTAGTATATAATGTATACTATGTAGTCGATAATGTATACTATGTAGTGTATACTATGTAGTGTATAGTGTATACTACGTAGTCTATAATGTATACTATGTAGTGTATACTATGTAGTGTGTAGTGTATACTATGTAGTGTGTAGTGTATACTATGTAGTGTATAGTGTATACTATGTAGTGTATAGTGTATACTATGTAGTGTATACTATGTATTGTGTAGTGTATACTGTGTATTGTGTAGTGTATACTGTGTAGTGTATACTATGTAGCGTGTAGTGTGTAGTGTATACTATGTAGTGTATACTATGTAGTGTATATACTCACCCTGCTCTGAGTAAATGTGTGCTGGGTGGTACTGTGGTATATACTGGGAGCTCATGTCTCCCACGCCCCCCGCCATGCCTGTGTAGAGGTGGGGTGGGGGGGGCAACATGGCGGGGTGGGGGATGAAGGCGGGCAGGTGGGCGTGGGGTGGAGGAGGTGGGTGGTGCAGGGGGGAGTGGCCACATACAGTGCATTTGGAAAGTATTCAGACCCCTTCCCCTTTTTCCACATTTTATTACGTTACAGCCTTATTCTAAAATGGATTCAATTGCTTTTTTTCCTTCACCAATCTACACACAATACCCCATAATGACAAAGCAAAGACAGGTTTTTATAAATCTTTGCAAAAGTATTAGAAATAAATAGTGGTCCTCTGTAGCTCAGCTGGTAGAGCACGGCGCTTGTAACGCCAAGGTAGTGGGTTCGATCCCCGGGACCACCCATACACAAAACATTTTATGCACGCACGACTGTAAGTCGCTTTGGATAAAAGCGTCTGCTAAATGGCATATTATTATTATAAATAACTGAAATATATTGGGCTCCCGAGTGGCGCAGCGGTCTAAGGCACTGCATCTCAGTGCTTGAGGCGTCACTATTGACCCCCTGGTTCGATTCCAGGCTGTATCACAACCGGCCGTGATTGGGAGTCCCATAGGTCGGCGCACAATTGGCCCAGCGTCGTCCGGGTTTGGCCGTCATTGTAAATAAGAATTTGTTCTTAACTGACTTGCCTAGTTAAATAAAGATGCACAAACATGTATTTTGAACTACTGACTAGGCAATGGTCCTTATACATTTACATTTACGTCATTTAGCAGACGCTCTTATCCAGAGCGATTAGGGTTAAGTGCCTTGCTCAAGGGCACATCGACAGATTTTTCACCTAGTCGGCTCGGGGATTAGAACCAGCGACCTTTCAGTTACTGGCACAACGCTACTTACCCACTAAGCTAGCTGCCGCCCTTATAGGCCTTAGGTCCGGGGTTTTCATCTGGTTGTTTACTTTGGATCTGTATGAATTTTTCCATCCTGGAAAAAAACTGTGTGCAGAGAAAGTCTCCGACTGAAGTCATAAACCAGGCACCAGAGTTCATAATAATAACAACAATGTATTGATTTATTGACTGATTTTAAACTGAGTTGTAAAAAAATATTTGTCTCACCAACAAATAAACAAAGTTTTGAAAATGGAAAGTCAGTGAGCAAGTCTCTATGAAATGCAGAAATACAGGACACACAGACACGTTTAAACACGTTTAAACACGTTCTCTTGACTTCGTGCCATTGGCAACCAGTAAAGCTGGGGGGAGATGCTATCCTGGTGTTTTTTCACATTTACCTTTAAAAGGACTTTACTGGAAAACGAAATGGGCGGGGTGTTATTATTAAACTACCAACCAAGGAGACTGAAAGTCAAGTGTTTCTAGGGTTGATCCTGCAAACAGCTCAGCCTGCTCCACTCTGTAATGAAGTCTCGCTGTGGATCTGAGATGAACAGCTGCTGATCATCAAGACAGAGTCAGGGTGCTTCTCATCACAGTAGGTACAAATCAAATTATGGTCAATTGTTGTTTTAAGATTGATTGTTGTTGCAGCTTATGGCTGTGTTTTGGCATTTGTTACAGAACGTGTTGTACAATGTGTATGGAAGATCATTATCCTGTTATGTTTGTTCCTATGAATAATGACAAACCGGGGCATAGGTTGATCTACTTTTAATAAACTGATACTTCAGCTAGCGGTCTCCTTGTTTAGCCATGCAAGGCACACTTCAACTCTCCCCCTCGCATAGCCTGCTTGGTAATGTAATCTTCACGTTATTAACACATAACAACACACATATATAAAGTATTGAGTGTTTAAAGCTTGTAAATGCTGTGTTATGGGGCAATTCTTACATTATTGAGAGTCCATGGGATGGTGGGGTATTTTGGCAGGTAACATATAGCCCAAACTATTTACACTCAGGCAATTTGGCTTTTACAAATCTCCAGAACTAACCAGATGTACCATTTTATTAGTTGTTCTGCTGTTGTTCTTATTCTTTACTTATGGGTTACAGTTAATCTCTCCTCTCTCTCTCTCTCTCTCTCTCGCTCTCTCGCTCTCTCTCTCTCTCTCTCTCTCTCTCTCTCTCTCGCTCTCTCTCTCTCTCTCACTCTCTCTCTCTCTCCTCCCTCTATCTCTCTCTCTCTCTCTCTCTCTCGCTCTCTCAGTTGTTATTGTTAATAATCCTTTCTTATTAAAAGTGAAAGCAAATTTACACTGCAGGGCAAGAGAGGATTGTGGTATTTGAGAACGTTTGATTTTGGAGAAGCAAAACTCTGTTGTTGTCCCAGACGATGTGGTAGATCAGTGATAACTGAACAGGGTTGGGTTTCGATGATTGTTTACACTACGTAATGTGTAATCAGGATGACAGTAAATTGTAAAAATCCCCCTGACAACCACAGATATGAGGAAAGGGTTTGAAACACTCCTATAGTTTGAATGCGGATGAAGTGAGTTTGAAACCTGTTTGTTGCACTCCAACTTCAGCATTCATTTTTGATGTTTCACCAATGGAGGAAACTGGTGTCAGACCTGATGCTGGTGTGCTCCCTACCACTCTGGTCCTTCTACTACTTAATGGAATCTAACTGGGTGTTTGGAGACATCGCCTGTCACTATGGTAAAGAAGATCACTGTGAGAGATGATAGTATAGTACTGTAAAGCACACTTCGTGCTGCTGTGTAACTGCTGCCATCTCAAATCTTGATTTAACTTGTTGCTTTTTTAAAAACCAATCCATCTCTCTCTTTTGTGTGGACTCAAGGAAGAGTGCAACAGCTAATGGGGATCCTGATAAACTGACCTCTCTCTCTCCCTCTCTCTCTCTCTCTCTCTCTCTCTCTCTCTTTGTCCCCCCCCCCGCCTCTCTCTCTCTCTCTCTTTGCCCCCCCCTCCCCTGTCTCTCTCTCTCTCTCTCTCTTTGTCCCCCCCCCGCCTCTCTCTCTCTCTCTCTTTGCCCCCCCCTCCCCTGTCTCTCTCTCTCTCTTTGTCCTCTCTTTGTCCTCCCTCCCCCTCTCCCTGCCCCCCTCTCTCTCTTTGCTCCCCCTCCCTATCCCCCTCCCCCTGCCTCTGTCTCACTCTTTGCCCCCCTCTCCCTGCCGCTCTCTCTCTCTCTCTCTTTCCCCCCTCCCCCTCCCCCTCCCCCTGCCTCTCTCTCTCTCTCTTTGCCCTCCCACCTCTCTCTCTCTTTGCCCCCACTCCCCCTGTCTCTCTCTCTCTCTCTCTCTTTGCCCCCACTCCCCCTGTCTCTCTCTCTCTCTTTGCCCCCCCTCCCCCTTCCCCTCTCTCTCTCTTTGCCCCCTCTCCCCCTGCCACTCTCTCTCTTTGCCCCCACTCCCCCTCCCCCTGCCTCTCTCTCTCTCTTTGCCCCCACTCCCCCTCCCCCTGCCTCTCTCTTTGCCCCCTCCCCTCCCCCTCCTCCTGCCTCTCTCTCTCTCTCTTTGCCCCCCTCCCCCTGCCTCTCTCTCTCTCTTTGCCCCCCCCCCCTCTCCTCTCCTCTCTCTCGTTCTTTGTCCTTATTTTAGGAGCAATCTAAAACGAATAAATCAGTCATCATGGAAGATGGAAACGTTTCCTCTAACTGCTCCATCAGCATGTTCAAACACAGAGTCTACCCGCCCACCTACCTAGTCATCTTCACCCTCGGCCTCGTCTTCAACCTCGTCTCCCTCTGCTTCTTCGTCAGTGTCTGGAGGAGGAAGAAAAGGTTTACCCCTGTCAACCTGTACATGGTAAACCTGCTGGTGTCAGACCTGATGCTGGTGTGCTCCCTACCACTCCGGTCCTTCTACTACTTAATGGAGTCTAACTGGGTGTTTGGAGACATCGCCTGTCGAGTTATGTCCTACATCTTCTACGTCAACATGTACGGGAGCATCTACTTCCTCATGGTGCTGAGTGTGCTTCGTTACATGGCCGTCACCCAGCCGTTCAGGTACATGCGCCTGCAGAGTAGACGTAATGCCTGGCTGGGGTGCCTATTGGTCTGGCTGCTGGTGTCGCTAGCCTCCATCCCTATGCTGAGTCCAGGGACCATCAGAGATGCTTCTGGTAGAACCAGGTGCCTGGAGCTCAACCCAGAATACAACCCCATTCACAACCACACACTGATCATAGCCAACCACGTCACCGTACTCCTCGGCTTCATTGTGCCCTTTGCAGTCATCTCTGTCTGTTACATATTTGTGGTGCGTAGACTGCTGACGCTGAGGAAGGTTGAAGGAAGGCCGAAACACCACTACAAGTCCATGTCCCTAGTTGTAATAGTCCTTAGCATCTTCCTAGTGTGTTTCCTGCCCTACCACGTCACGAGGACGCTCTTCCTGGAGGCCGAGCAGCAGGCGAGGGAAAAGGGGTATAGAGATTCCTGTAGGTACATAGAGCGTGTACGCAAAGCGGCTGTGATCACTCTGTGTCTCGCAGCGGGGAACAGCTGCTTGGACCCACTCCTTTATTTCTTAGTTGGGGATAACTTCAGGGTTTTCTGTCAGGGCGCTTACAAGGAGACGGAGGGAAAGACACTGGCTAAGACGGAGGGAATGAGGAAGGGGACCGATCCGACAGTAGAGCTACAGGAACTAAATGCTCCAAACAGCTCCAGTCCTGATATTTAGCCTGGGACAGGGGGGTTGGAAGTGAAATAGGACTATATTTGATGGCTTTGAGAAGAATCTCTAGAGATGGTGCTTTTCTTTTTTTTTTTCTTCCATATAAGACACTGCTGACAAACCTAGAAGGGAATATGCAGCTAGGGTATATCAATACAAAATGACGTGTCCCACTGTGTATGTGTCCTCTTCTCTCTCATGAATTTCATGTCTTTTTTTAAATATATATTTTTTAATCTAATTGTTGTAAAGCCAAATAGGTTTACTATCGGAATATTTTATGACTTGTCCAAGCCTGAACCGTTGCAATATACAGGTGAATATTTACCATTAGTCATTTTTCAAACAGCAACTTCTGGAGAAATCAGGCACACACACACCATTGGCAGGGTAAGGACCCGACAAACAGCTCTGTTGGCTCTGAATGGAATGAACCATTGGCAGGGTAAGGACCCGACAAACAGCTCTGTTGGCTCTGAATGGAATGAACCATTGGCAGGGTAAGGACCCGACAAACAGCTCTGTTGGTTCTGAATGGAATGAACCATTGACCATGGATGAGTGATAAAGTAGGGGTCAATATGTAAGGAGGAGTTTTATAATGAATAGTAGTGAGTTATTACTGCTATTCAGTGTTATTATCCCCTAATGCAGTACATGGCCTGTGGAATATGGGTTACTGTTGATAATTAATCTATTAGATGTGAACTATGGCCATCCATTGTAGGGATTCATATTTTCCCGGAAATCTAGTACATTTTTAATACCGGGAATAATTAATGTTGATCCCAAGAGTCCCGGGAAATACTGCAAATACCGGAAGTGCCCATTTAAAGCGTTTAAAACCAAGGTATAGTCACAACATTCATTACATGCTTTTACATGGCTTTACATGGCTTTACATGCAAGGCTTTGCCACCACCTATTGGTCAACGTTTATACAGTGGTGACACAGTTGAGCAGCAGTCTTGACTATTGCGTTTGAGACCTGTGTAAAATTGTCTCTGCATTGCGTTTTATTTTTGTCTGCATAAATAATGACAGAGGGCTCAGGACTTTGTCAAAAATGATATGATCAATTTATCTTATAAAATGAACTTCCAGGCCTAAATGAAGTGCAGTCACAATGTACAGGCCAGGCTATAACAATAGCCTAACAAATAATACAATCAATTATACCATGGCATTGTTGTATACTCCTTTCTGATTGGCTTGAAGGGGTAGAGCGTGCATTATTTCCCTTAATAAACCGGATGGTTCGAGCCCTGAATGCTGATTGGCTGACAGCCGTGGTATATCAGACCGTATACCACGTGTATGACAAAACATTTGTTTTTACTGCTCTAATTACGTTGGTGACCAGTTTATAATAGCAATAAGGCACCTCGGCTAAGGGCTGTATCCAGGTGTTGCGTTGTGCTTAAGAAAAGCCCTTAGCCGAGGTATATTGGTGTCACGCCCTGACCTGGAGAGACTGTAATTCTCTAGGTTGTTTGGTCAGGGTGTGAAAGTCTAGGTTTTGTATTTCTATGTTTGGCCGGGTGTGGTTCCCAATCAGAGGCAGCTGTCGCTCGTTGTCTCTGATTGGGGATCATACTTAGGCAGCCAGTTTTCCTGCCTGGGTTGTGGGATCTTGTTTGTGTATAGCCTTCCGACGTCACGTTTTGTCAGTGTGTATCCAGTTTAATAAACATGTTTGCAATAACACGCTGCACCTTGGTCTGACCCGTCTCTCAACGTTCGTGACAGAAGATCCCACCCCCAACGGGCCAAGCAGTGTGCCCAGGAGCAGCAGACACCCTGGACACAGGTGGGGAAGAGTTTTTGGACATGGGAGGAGATTTTGGCAGGAAAAGGACCCTGGGCGAAGGAGGAGGCCCAAGCAGGAGAGGAACACAGAAGGCGTCGGCCGAGGAGGAAGCCCGCGAGACAGCCCTAAGATTTTTGTTGTTGTTGGGGGGGCTAAAAGGGTGGTCGGGGATCGATAGAGAAGAGCCCCGACCACTGCACTCGTGGGGGCTCAAGGAGGAGTCCTCACTGGAGGAGGACTGGGCGCGGAGAGTAAAAGACTGGTACAGTCGGAGATCTCTAACGACAGTTCCCAGTCCGGTACACCTCGTGCCTGCGTCTCGCACCAAGATAGTGGTGCGTGTCTCCAGTCCGGCCCGTTCCTGCTCCTCGCACCAGACCTGTGGCTTGTGCCCGTTCCACCGGTGCCTGGTCCATCTCCGGTCAGCGGCTCCATTCCAGTGCCAGAGCAATCCGCTCCACCGGTGCCCAGTCCAGCTCCGGTCAGCGGTTCCACTCCGGAGCCAGAGCAGTCCAGCTCCGGTCAGCGGCTCCACTCCGGCGCCAGAGCAGTCCGCTCCACCGGTTTTGAGTCCAGCTCCGGTCAGCGGATCCATTCCGGAGCCAAAGCAGTCTGCTCCACTGGGGTCCAGTTCAGCTCCGGTCAGCGGCTCCACTCCAGGCCCAGACGTCAGCCCCTCTCCAGGGTCGGGGCCTCCCACACCAGGGTCCAGACAGGGCTTGGTGCATCGTGGGAGGAAGGAGAGGGGAAGCATCGCCATCGGGTGGGCATCGTCCAGACCAGGGGCGCAATGGGGAGGCAAAGAGGGAGAGGTCGTCACGCCCGGAGTCGGATCCGCCCCCGAGGCGGAATGCCCACCCGGACCCTCCCCTTATGAGTCAGGTTGGTGCGGCCGGAGTACGCACCTTTGGGGGGGGGGGGGGGGGTACTGTCACGCCCTGACCTGGAGAGACTGTTATTCTCTAGGTAGTTTGGTCAGGGTGTGAAAGTCTAGGTTTTGTATTTCTATGTTTGGCCGGGTGTGGTTCCCAATCAGAGGCAGCTGTCGCTCGTTGTCTCTGATTGGGGATCATACTTAGGCAGCCAGTTTTCCTGCCTGGGTTGTGGGATCTTGTTTGTGTTTCGGTGAGTTTGGCTTGTTTGTGTATAGCCTTCCGACGGCACGTTTTGTCAGTGTGTATCCGGTTTAATAAACATGTTCGCATACCACGCTGCACCTTGGTCTGACCCGTCTCAACGTTCGTGACAATTGGCCATATACCCCCACCCCTCCCCCTCGGGCCTTACACGGTATATTTGCACGGTAGAATTCAATGGCTATAGTTCATTTTTACAAGTTTTGTTTGAGCTGCTTTTGACAGCAAAAGTCTAATTGAAAACAGTATTGGGTTTTCTTGAATTTGATTTTCATAATAGCAAGCTAGGACTGATGGTTTGGTTCGCTAAACTAGCAAGTCTGTTTGTTTGGTTACCACAGCAACTACTGTAGTTATCCAGTAAACTTGCTAGCTACTTCAGTGGATGTTGAACACATTTCTAGTGGCAAATGTAGCCATGTATAGAAGGGATTTATGCTTCTGTGGACAATAATCCAACTCAGTGGAAGGTCAGTTCCACTCCGCTAGCCTGTTGTGGAACGCACCTTCCACAGTCTTTCATTATTTTCATATGTTGCATAGCCCCTCTGTCACATATATGTAGGGAGTCAGGAAGCAGGTGCAGAAGGAGCGTTTGATGCAAGGAAAAAAGAACGTACTGAACATGAAAACAAACCAATACTGCCTGATGCCTGAGGGCTAAATGAAGGGAAGGTGAAGATAATAATGGTTGCCAGGGCCGGTGGTTAGTAACCGGCGACATCGAGCGCTGGAGAGAGGGAGTAGGCATGACACCCTCGTTGATTATCCCTTTACATACACTATACAATATTATTTTGAATAACAACATTACAGGTGCCTATCAATAACACACAAAGGCCTCCCTGGGATGTTTATGAGGGGGATATCAGTGTGCAACATTAGGCTAGGGAACTTTTAGCTTTAAAAAAATAAATAAAAAAGTTAACCCAAAATGAAAATTCCCACTCTCTCTAAAGCTGCCTTTCAAGTCTCCCTGATCTCTCGAAGTGTGTTCTCAAAAAACAGAGAGTGCCGATGGACGGCTTCGTAGCTTGGTGACAGAAAAGGCCCTTTCTGCCTCCACCAAGGTCGCCTGTATGGTGGGGAGCGCCTTAAACAGCGGTTGGAGGTGTCCCCATCTTTGTTTGTTGCATCAAACAATGCCAGCTCCTTGCATAGCCAATGCCAGCTCCTTGCATAGCCAATGCCAGCTCCTTGCATAGCCAATGCCAGCTCCTTGCATAGCCAATGCCAGCTCCTTGCATAGCCAATGCCAGCTCCTTGCATAGCCAATGCCAGCTCCTTGCATAGCCAATGCCAGCTCCTTGCATAGCCAATGCCAGCTCCTTGCATAGCCAATGCCAGCTCCTTGCATAGCCGCAGGAGGTGGAGGTGCTGCAGCATTCCCTGACAAAATCACAATACAAAAAATAATCATATATTTAAAAAAATAATGGAGAACATTTTGTATAATCTCACAAAAGTAGTGCACTGGGACTTTACAATTCCTGTATTAGTGGACCCATATAGCCATCTGTATTAGCTGACCCATATAACCATCTGTATTAGTGGACCCATATAGCCATCTGTATTAGCTGACCCATATAGCCATCTGTATTAGCTGACCCATATAGCCATCTGTATTAGCTGACCCATTTAGCCATCTGTATTTGTGGACCCATATAGCCATCTGTATTAGCTGACCCATATAGCCATCTGTATTAGCTGACCCATATAGCCATCTGTATTAGCTGACCCATTTAGCCATCTGTATTAGCTGACCCATATAGCCATCTGTATTAGTGGACCCATATAGCCATCTGTATTAGCTGACCCATATAGCCATCTGTATTAGCTGACCCATATAGCCATCTGTATTAGCTGACCCATATAGCCATCTGTATTAGCTGACCCATTTAGCCATCTGTATTTGTGGACCCATATAGCCATCTGTATTAGCTGACCCATATAGCCATCTGTATTAGCTGACCCATATAGCCATCTGTATTAGTGGACCCATATAGCCATCTGTATTAGTGGACCCATATAGCCATCTGTATTAGTGGACCCATATAGCCATCTGCATTAGTGGACCCATATAGCCTTCTGTATTAGTGGACCCATATAGCCATCTGTATTAGTGGACCCATATAGCCATCTGCATTAGTGGACCCATATAGCCATCTGCATTAGTGGACCCATATAGCCATCTGCATTAGTGGACCCATATAGCCATCTGCATTAGCGGACCCATATAGCCATCTGTATTAGCGGACCCATATAGCCATCTGTATTAGTGGACCCATATAGCCATCTGTATTAGTGGACCCATATAGCCATCTGTATTAGCTGACCCATATAGCCATCTGTATTAGCGGACCCATATAGCCATCTGTATTAGTGGACCCATATAGCCATCTGTATTAGTGGACCCATATAGCCATCTGTATTAGCTGACCCATATAGCCATCTGTATTAGTGGACCCATATAGCCATCTGCATTAGCGGACCCATATAGCCATCTGTATTAGCGGACCCATATAGCCATCTGCATTAGTGGACCCATATAGCCATCTGCATTAGTGGACCCATATAGCCATCTGCATTAGCGGACCCATATAGCCATCTGTATTAGTGGACCCATATAGCCATCTGTATTAGCTGACCCATATAGCCATCTGTATTAGCGGACCCATATAGCCATCTGTATTAGCTGACCCATATAGCCATCTGTATTAGTGGACCCATATAGCCATCTGTATTAGTGGACCCATATAGCCATCTGTATTAGCTGACCCATATAGCCATCTGTATTAGCTGACCCATATAGCCATCTGTATTAGTGGACCCATATAGCCATCTGTATTAGCTGACCCATATAGCCATCTGTATTAGCGGACCCATATAGCCATCTGTATTAGTGGACCCATATAGCCATCTGTATTAGCTGACCCATATAGCCATCTGTATTAGTGGACCCATATAGCCATCTGTATTAGCTGACCCATATAGCCATCTGTATTAGTGGACCCATATAGCCATCTGTATTAGCTGACCCATATAGCCATCTGTATTAGCTGACCCATATAGCCATCTGCATTAGTGGACCCATATAGCCATCTGTATTAGTGGACCCATATAGCCATCTGTATTAGTGGACCCATATAGCCATCTGTATTAGTGGACCCATATAGCCATCTGTATTAGCTGACCCATATAGCCATCTGTATTAGCGGACCCATATAGCCATCTGTATTAGCGGACCTATATAGCCATCTGTATTAGCGGACCCATATAGCCATCTGTATTAGCGGACCCATTCGCTGTCTGTAGCGTGGGCCCCCCATAAAATCGTGTCGGGAGGGGGGTTCAGTTGTCGGAGAGCAGGCCGAAGATGATGGAGAGGGCCGATCTTCTTGTGCACAACGGGAGGCCACAAACTAGGATCCTCTCTGTCATCTTCAGCCTGCTCTCCGACTCCGCATCTTCCTCCTTGGCCTCGGACAGCAGGTCTTCGACAAGGCCATTTGCTCTCCGACTCCGCATCTTCCTCCTTGGCCTCGGACAGCAGGTCTTCGACAAGGCCATTTGCTCTCCGACTCCGCATCTTCCTCCTTGGCCTCGAACAGCAGGTCTTCGACAAGGCCATTTGCTCTCCGACTCCGCATCTTCCTCCTTGGCCTCGAACAGCAGGTCTTCGACAAGGCCATTTGCTGTCCTCAGCAGCATTTGCTGCGATGGCATACTGAAGTCGTCATTGGGTAGATTGCTCAGAACAGATGGATTCAGGAGGTACCTGTAATGCCATTATTCAAATGAAAAAATATTAAAATCCAGAAATCACTTTCATAAAGGAACTCGCATAGTCTGATAATTTACCAAAGATATAATCATAGGCAATTATTGTAGCCTAAACTATGAGTGTTTTATAAGAGGGAATAAAACAGCTTTATTACGCTATATGCATAGGAATATATAATTTATAATAAAATATAAATGAGATACAGTGAGGGAAAAAAGTATTTGATCCCCTGCTGATTTTGTACGTTTGTCCACTGACAAAGACATGATCAGTCTATAATTTAATGGTAGGTTTATTTGAACAGTGAGAGACAGAATAACAACAAAAAAATCCAAAAAAACGCATGTCAAAAATGTTATAAATTGATTTGCATTTTAATGAGGGAAATAAGTATTTGACCCCTCTGCAAAACATCACTTAGTACTTGGTGGCAAAACCCTTGTTGGCAGTCACAGAGGTCAGACGTTTCTTGTAGTTGGCCACCAGGTTTGCACATATCTCAGACTTCTCCAAGTCATTAAGGTTTCGAGGCTGACGTTTGGCAACTCGAACCTTCAGCTCCCTCCACAGATTTTCTATGGGATTAAGGTCTGGAGACTGGCTAGGCCACTCCAGGACCTTAATGTGCTTCTTCTTGAGCCAATCCTTTGTTGCCTTGGCCGTGTGTTTTGGGTCATTGTCATGCTGGAATACCCATCCACGACACATTTTCAATGCCCTGGCTGAGGGAAGGAGGTTCTCACCCAAGATTTGACGGTACATGGCCCCGTCCATCGTCCCTTTGATGCGGTGAAGTTGTACTGTCACCTTAGCAGAAAAACACCCCTAAAGCATAATGTTTCCACCTCCATGTTTGACGGAGGGGATGGTGTTCTTGGGGTCATAGGAAGCATTCCTCCTCCTCCAAACACGGCGAGTTGAGTTGATGCCAAAGAGCTCGAATTTGGTCTCATCTGACCACAACACTTTCACCCAGTTCTCCTCTGAATCATTCAGATGTTCATTGGCAAACTTCAGACGGGCCTGTATATGTGCTTTCTTGAGCAGGGGGACCTTGCGGGCACTGCAGGATTTCAGTCCTTCACGGCGTAGTGTGTTAACAATTGTTTTCTTGGTGACTATGGTCCCAGCTGCCTTGAGATCATTGACAAGATCCTCCCGTGTAGTTCTGGGCTGATTCCTCACCGTTCTCATGATCATTGCAACTCCACGAGGTGAGATCTTGCATGGAGCCCCAGGCCGAGGGAGATTGACAGTTATTTTGTGTTTCTTCCATTTGCGAATAATCGCACCAACTGTTGTCACCTTCTCACCAAGCTGCTTGGCGATGGTCTTGTAGCCCATTCCAGTCTTGTGTAGGTCTACAATCTTGCCCCTGACATCCTTGGAGAGCTCTTTGGTCTTGGCCATGGTGGAGAATTTGGAATCTGATTGATTGATTGCTTCTGTGGACAGGTGTCTTTTATACAGGTAACAAACTGAGATTAGGAGCACTCCCTTTAAGAGTGTGCTCCTAATCTCAGCTCGTTACCTGTATAAAAGACACCTGGGAGCCAGAAATCTTTCTGATTGAGAGGGGGTCAAATACTTATTTCCCTCATTAAAATGCAAAACAATTTATATTATTTTTTAAATCCGTTTTTCTGGATTTTTGTTGTTGTTATTCTGTCTCTCACTGTTCAAATAAACCTACCATTAAAATTATAGACTGATCATTTCTTTGTCAGTGGGCAAACAAACAAAATCAGCAGGGGATCAAATACTTTTTTCCCTCACTGTACAATTGCAAGCCTATACCTGAAGAGGAAGACCAGGTTATTTTGCCTCCGCTGGCTGAATCTGGTCTCGATGGCATCCCTCGTCTCCTGGCAGATTGGTGCTTCATGCTTCTTCAGCTCATCCAGCATGAACCGAAAGATTCCATCTGCCATGATGAGAGTGGTGTCCCGCTGGAAGAGTTACTCCACGCCCATTTTGAACAGGTTTGAGAGGTGAGATCAGCCGCCCAAGAAGTCCTGGATTGACATCAATTAGAGCCTTGGACACTGATCTGTGCAACAGCACATATCGTTCCACCATATCTGCGAGACTGTTCCAGTGGGTGCGACGATCCAACATCAGGTTCATTTTCCATCTCCTCTTGCCTGAAGCTTATCATTGCTGACTGTGGCCCTGTGAAAGTGATGTGCAATCTTTCGGCCCCTTCTCCACTGTGTTGTCCGGCTCCTCGCTCACATGGGACAGGGATCCGATTCCCTCTTCTTCTTCGTCAGTCCCATCATCATCATCACTGGTAAGTGGCTGCTGCTCTGTGTGGCTGTACAGGACATCCGTCACAGCCAGTGTAACGACAAAGGACAGTGCTGTTCCCTTTCACGGTTTAATGTTTATTCTGCACACACACAACACAATGTGTAAACTTCGGAGTGTAACCGGTGTGAAATGGCTAGCTAGTTAGCGGTGCGCACTAGTAACGTTTCAATCGGTGACGTCATTCGCTCTGAGACCTTGAAGTAGTTGTTTCCCTTTGCTCTGCAAGGGGCCGCGGCTTTTGTGGAGCGATGGGTAACGGCGCTTCGAGGGGTGACTGTTGTCGATGTGTGCAGAGGGTCCCTGGTTCGAGCCCAGGTCGGGGCGAGGAGAGGGACGGAAGCAACACTGTTACAGGAGCAACTGCAAATCCATCATGAAATCTCCATCAAAGTTTAAGAACTCTTTGGCTTTTTAATAATAGTTGTAGAAAAGCTAAATGCATATTTACAATATGCATTTTATACATCATTACTATAGCTCAGTTGGTAGAGCATGGCGCTTGCAACGCCAGGGTTGTGGGTTCGTTTCCCACGGGGGGCCAGTATGAAAAATGTATGCACTCACTAACTGTAAGTCGCTCTGGATAAGAGCGTCTGCTAAATGACTAAAATGTAAACGTAAATAACACCATGACTACAGAGGAGCGCTCAACTTAATAATGACTCCATCTAATGGCCATAACACAGCACCGCAGCGCATGGGCTACACGTGTACAGTAACATAACATTGTTCCATAACAGTTTGGGATAAAAATACATTTACACTTCACGAGGTGACTAACCTCACTAGAAAGGGAAGTACTGGACGGACACTATCTAGTCTTTACCGTACAGCAACGTGCTAACTTTGTAAATGTCCATAAAATTGTAAATACAGGACACAAACATGTCAACATCGATAGTGATTATAAAACAATATCGTTGTCAGGCTAACATACATTAGATATCATTTTAAAAGTGAAAACACTGGGTGCAGCACGGATCACGATACATACCTCCATCAAAGTTTTTTTTTTTTTAAACGATTTGGCTGGATCCTGCGTGATCATGCACACATATAGGCACAGAGATGCAGTTGCACACATAATACAGCAGGTGGCTCCACAACTATACTATTCATACATCACATCATCCGTCACAGCCAGGTTCTTGAGAGTAACACAGTTGGTGTTCTGGCAAGACAAGTATCCTCTACTTGACCATCACTGACGCTCCATCGGTGGAGTCGACCATGTTGTACCTACTCAGTTGACCATCCACTAACTATTTAACCCTTTCAGCTGGCATGCTACCGTGAATCCTTGCCATGCCCAGGTTCCAGTACTCTTGGAACGAGTGGAGATTGATGGCCCAGGTTCCAGTACTCTTGGAACGAGTGGAGATTGATGGCCCAGGTTCCAGTACTCTTGGAACGAGTGGAGATTGATGGCCCAGGTTCCAGTACTCTTGGAACGAGTGGAGATTGATGGCCTAGGTTCCAGTACTCTTGGAACGAGTGGAGATTGATGGCCTAGGTTCCAGTACTCTTGGAACGAGTGGAGATTGATGGCCTAGGTTCCAGTACTCTTGGAACGAGTGGAGATTGATGGCCCAGGTTCCAGTACTCTTGGAACGAGTGGAGATTGATGGCCCAGGTTCCAGTACTCTTGGAACGAGTGGAGATTGATGGCCTAGGTTCCAGTACTCTTGGAACGAGTGGAGATTGATGCTCATGTATCTTTTATTCTGAGAGGAGGTATACTCGTCAATCGTGAGTGAAAAAACGAGTGCCCCTCTTCACCATAGCCTGCAGGTGGTCATCTGGCTTGTCCTTCTCTCCATCGGCATACACTCTCACCTTTCGGGATATCTCAGAGGGATTTGGGGGGGGGGGGGGTTGGTATAGCCATCTCGTTTAAGTGCTGCCCTTAGGTAGTTGCATCGTGCCATACCATTGAAGGAAAACACATTACAGCCCTTCCTTGGAGTATTTATTCCATCGTTTTGGTAGGCTCCAGATAACAACCCAGGGTTTTTCATACGGTATCAGGCCCCTCTGTATCCATTACATCAGGAGGATCAAACAGATCCTTCCGGCCATTCCGGAGTACTGCAATGTGGCCTCTGCAGAAGTCAGGGCATTCATACTGCAATGTGGCCTCTGCAGAAGTAAGGGCATTCATACTGCAATGTGGCCTCTGCAGAAGTCAGGGCATTCATACTGCAATGTGGCCTCTGCAGAAGTCAGGGCATTCATACTTCAATGTGGCCTCTGCAGAAGTAAGGGCATTCATACTGCAATGTGGCCTCTGCAGAAGTCAGGGCATTCATACTTCAATGTGGCCTCTGCAGAAGTCAGGGCATTCATACTGCGATGTGGCCTCTGCAGAAGTCAGGGCATTCATACTTCAATGTGGCCTCTGCAGAAGTCAGGGCATTCATACTGCGATGTGGCCTCTGCAGAAGTAAGGGCATTCATACTTCTTGCGCGTTGCAAGAGCACTTGTGAAGGAAGTTGTCAAGGAAGCGAGTTTGTGTTTATACAGGATGTACCGTTTATACAGGCCGAACCGTTTATACAGGCCGAACCGTTTATACAGGCCGAACCGTTTATACAGGCCGAACCGTTTATACAGGCCGTACCGTTTATACAGGCCGAACCGTTTATACAGGCCGAACCGTTTATACAGGCCGAACCGTTTATACAGGCCGAACCGTTTATACAGGCCGAACCGTTTATACAGGCCGAACCGTTTATACAGGCCGAACCGTTTATACAGGCCGTACCGTTTATACAGGCCGTACCGTTTATACAGGCCGAACCGTTTATACAGGCCGAACCGTTTATACAGGCCGAACCGTTTATACAGGCCGAACCGTTTATACAGGCCGAACCGTTTATACAGGCCGAACCGTTTATACAGGCCGAACCGTTTATACAGGCCGAACCGTTTATACAGGCCGAACCGTTTATACAGGCCGTACCGTTTATACAGGCCGAACCGTTTATACAGGCCGAACCGTTTATACAGGCCGAACCGTTTATACAGGCCGTACCGTTTATACAGGCCGTACCGTTTATACAGGCCGAACCGTTTATACAGGCCGAACCGTTTATACAGGCCGAACCGTTTATACAGGCCGAACCGTTTATACAGGCCGTACCGTTTATACAGGCCGAACCGTTTATACAGGCCGAACCGTTTATACAGGCCGAACCGTTTATACAGGCCGAACCGTTTATACAGGCCGAACCGTTTATACAGGCCGAACCGTTTATACAGGCCGAACCGTTTATACAGGCCGTACCGCCCAACAGGGTTGGCTTAGATTGTTGACAACATGTAAAGTATATTTTGTGTCCAATGTTAACATACATTGGCACAATGAGCACTTGTTGTATCTCAAATACATCGTTACAGTTGTTGGCAAGCTAGCCAATCTTAGCATAGACGTGACACCAGTCAAAACAAGACATGGTATCAAGAACAGGATAAAACTGGCTTAAACTAGCCACCTATGATTCCCCACAACAGCTGATTTCTGCCCCATGGAAGTGCCCACATCGTTTGTGTGACGTTGTCGGTTTACCCATCTATACATATCAGAGGAGGCTGGTGGGAGGAATGAGGATGAGCTCATTGTAATGACTGGAATGGAATTAATGGAAGGGTATCAAACATATGGAAACCACGTTTGACTCAGTTTCATTTATACCATTCCAGCCATTACAATGAGCCGTTCCTCCTATAGCTCCTCCAACCAGCCTCCTCTGATACATATGGAGCTGTACAGATTTTGTATTTTTGACACCACACGCCACATAGCAAGTTCTGCAGGCTCTAGTTTAATCTGGTCTTGATTATTGTCCAGTCATATGGTCAAGTTCTGCAAAGAAAGACCACCCCCCCCCCCAAAAGAAAACATTTATAAATAAAGACCTAGTTAAGCTGCAGCTGGCCCAGAACAGAGCGGCACGTCTAAGCTTCATTGTAATCAGAGGGCTGATATTCAGTGGCGACCCGTCATTCAGGGCAGGTGGGGCTGTTTTAGGCCTGTTTAGCAAAAATAAATAAAAATAATGCAAAAAATAATAATAAACGTGTTGCCTGTTTTTGCATGTTATTTTGGCATTAATACGTGTCACATATCCGTTTGCAAACAATGTAAAAAAAAACAAAAAAACATTGAGTTAATAAAGCTGCATACAAACATGGTCTCTTTTTTGCTTTTTTATTTTTAAAACTTTTTAAAATGTAACCTTTATTTAATTAGGCAAGTCAGTTAAGAACCAATTCTTATTTACAACGACGGCCTACCAAAAGGCCTCCGGCGGGGACGGGGGCTGGGATTAAAAATAAAAATAAAAATATAGGACAAAACACACATCACGACAAGAGACACCACAACACTACCAAAATGCAGGTGTTTCAGCCTAGCTCAGTGCTTTCTGTGGTGGTGGGGCAGCCAGCGGAACATACGGAGCGTAGGGATTGGTAATGTTCTCTAGTTGCGCCATGATTGGCTCAGTGATCTGTCACTCATGGGGACACTACGTCACCGCAACATTCAAGCACCTTGGGTGCTGCCATAGAGTTAGATTGGAAGTGCCCATCCAAGAAGGCTCAAGGTCATTGGCCACAGATAAAATTATGTCAAATCACGTTATATCTACAGTAGCTTTGATTGGGCTGATCATGTCATCATCATACTTTCAAAATCTTAGCTAGCAAGCTAGCAGTCATCATCATGAATCAAGTCGACAATCTACTGGCAAATCCTTTTTAATCCTTGTCATATGAAGATAAATAATTAAGAGAAATTATAGATGAAACGTATCGGTGCTCATCGGCCATTGGACATAAACATTACACAACAAGTTGGAAATCACAAATTCAACAATGAGTGGTTTGGAAGGAATCAGTGGCTAACTGCAAGCATTGCAAAGCGATCACTAGCCTGCTATTCAGTGGAGTGGATGTGTGGTCCAAGTCTGGATTTAAGGGTCTCTTTCCCAAGCTTATAAGGATAAACCAGCATGACCTCTGCTGCTTTCAAAACAACTGGAAACTCGGAACTGGGAACTCTGAAAAAAATGAGCTCCGACTGGGAAAATACGAAGGACCGCCGTGCCACCTTCCTGTTCAAGTGAGCACAGCACAACAAGGTGAGTCCAAAAATGTCTTGTATGCTGCTGAATAAACTATGTAATATGCCAGGGAGATATGTACTGTATGCTGTAGCTAAGAAAGTAATACTAAGTGTATGTTGTGTAGTAAGCTGTTAGTAGCCCATGTGTCTCACCCTAATAATTTGGTCCCTTTCCCCCTCATAACTTAGCCTACTGTTCTGACTTGGTGGTGCACATGTAGCCTATAGCCTGTTTTAGAGAAATGTAATCATCGAATATTGTAAGAGCTTTCATTGGCGGCTAATAGGCCCCCTTTATTTATCCTACGGTTCTGACTTGGTATACAGGGAGAACACTGTAAGAACGGCCCATGTTCTGAATTCTGTCGCTGTACATTTCAAAAGTGCTGAACAAATAGTTATATTGACTACGTCCGTCCTAGCTCGCTCATTAATGTCTTAATCGAAATTACGGAGTGGTAAGGTGTTGGGACTGCTGTTCGGACAGCTTTATGTAGGCCCTAACAGTTTGTGGGAACAGTTTGTCACCGTTATAGTCCAATTAATATATTGTTTAGAGTTGTGTTGTGTTGTGTAGTGGCTTTGCTGGCATGCATCTACAATTTTCTGGGCGAGTTTGCCCCACCAAGATTTACATGCTAAAATCGCCACTGCTAATATTAATACTATGCATGCCAGTCTCTATTGGCTAAGAGTTGAGGAAAGACTGACTGCATCACTTCTTGTTTTTATAAGAAACATTAATGTGTTGGAAATTCCAAATTGTTTGCATAATCAACTTACACACAGCACTGACAAACACACTTACCCCACCAGACATGCCACCAGGGGTCTTTTCACTGTCCCCAGGTCCAGAACAAATTCAAGGAAATGTACAGTATTATACAGAGCCATGAGTGCATGGAACTCCCTTCCATCTTATATAGTGCAAGTGAACAGCAAATCTGGTTTCAAAAAACAAATAAAGAAACACCTCACGGCACAACGCCTCTCCCCCATGTGACCTACTTGTTGTGTGTATGTACCAGTGGAGGCTCCTCAGAGGAGGAAGGGGAGGACCATCCTCCTCAGTGAATTTCATAAAAATTAAAATGGTAAAACATTTAAAAAGTTATCCTTTTCAGATAAAACTATACTAAATATAATCACGTCACCAAATCATTGATTGAAACACACTATTTTGCAAAGAAGGTCTACAGTAGCCTCAACAGCACTCTGTAGGGTAGCACCAGGGTGTAGCCGGAGGACAACTAGCTTCCGTCCTTCGCTGGGTACATTGACTTCAATACAAAACCTAGGAGGCTCATGGTTCTCGTCCACTTCCATAGACTTACACAGTAATTATGACAACTTCCGGAGGACGTCCTCCAGCCTATCAGAGCTCTTGCAGCATGAACTGACATGTTGTCCATCCAATCAAAGGATCAGATAATTAATCTAGTACTGAAAGCATAAGCTACAGCTAGCTAGCACTGCAGTGCATAAAATGTGGTGAGTGGTTGACTCAAAGAGAGAGAAAGACAACAGTTGAACAGGTTTGAACAAAATAATTTCTTCCAAAATGAATGAGTAGCAAGAAAGAAATGGAGAGAAAGTGTCCTTTTTTTTCACTTTCACTTACTTAGCTAGCAACTGCAGCTAGCTAGTTTAGCCTACTGAAACACCCTACTCAAACAGAGGGATACTATGTTAGCTAGCTGGCTATGACGTTCCAACACAACACTGGAACTCTTCCAAGTCAAGGTAAGCTTTTGGTATAACTCATTTATTGCCACCGGGGTCCGCCAGTGTAACTGCTTAGTGACTGTACACTGTAACGTTACTGCATGATTGTAGCGGGTTTACTAACGCGTTAGTTCTATTAGCTATTCTGACTATGATGTTACTTTAGCTAATATGGGGACAACGATGTGTAGCGGTTTGGCTTGGAATGTTATTTTTTTCACCTGGTCACATACAGCTGATGTGTTATGCACTGAAGTCCTCAAGCGAAGGGAAAAGGTGAAAGGAGGAGAGCACATAGATGCGAGGAATTATACAACGTGGCTGCTATGAAAGTGAACTGTGTTTACGTGTGATCAGGGGTGTATTCATTCCGCCGATTCTGTTGAAAAACGTTTCTTAAACGGAAGCAAACGGAACAAAAACGGGGATAAACAATACCTGAATTTGTCCAATAGAAACTCTCATTTGCAACTGTTGGACTAATGATTACACCCTATATCAGCTAGATGCAGGCGAGAGTGTGCAAGGCGGTATTGAATGTCACTGTCTGTACATGTGTCACTGTCTGTCACCTCTAATGTGTCTCTCGACCTGTGCACCTACGCTGTAAACTTTAATTCGTAGGCTAGGTTGTAGCAACCTCATGATGGGTACAGGGAAAATGTTAGTATCATGTAGTAGCCTAAACCTATCGATGTTACATTGAACTGGGTGAATGGAATATGAATGACAGTCATCCAATATGCTGTAATAGAAATAAGGCCATGCTCATGAAGAAAATAAGAATCTTCCCTCATCTTAAAAGGCACTTGACCGCCACTGGTCAACAAAAACATATGTACTGACATGTATGTGTAACTAATATACACACATACACACACACACACACACACACACACACACACACACACACACACTACATGTTAATGCTTTTAAAATGTATGTAAATTGTAAAGTAATTTGTCTGTAATGTCTTTTTTGTTATGTGTCGGACTCCAGTAAGACTAGCTGTCACCATTGGCTAATAAATCTAAATCTAAATCCCTCCACAGCCGATTTATTCTTGATCCGTACTGAGGGCGTGATGCCTCTAGAGACTTGCAGAGGCCAAACCAAGCTCTGTACCACATCGCTGTGCGGCTCCCAAATTTTGTAACAATTAACTATGAAATAACACATATGGAATCATGTAGTAATCAAAGAAGTGTTGAACAAATAAAAATATATTTTATATTTGAGATTCTTCAAATAGCCACCGTTTGCCTTGATGACAGCTTTGCACACTCTTGGCATTCTCTCAACCAGCTTCACCTGGAATGCTTTTCCAACTATCTTGAAGGAGTTCCCACATATGCTGAGCACTTGTTGCCTGCTTTTCCTTCACTCTGCGGTCAGACTCATCCCAAACCATCTCATTTGGGTTGAGGTCGGGGGATTGTGGAGGCCAGGTCATTTGATGCAGCACTCCATCACTCTCCTTCTTGGTCAAATAGCCCTTACACAGCCTGGAGGTGTGTTGGGTCATTGTCTTATTGGAAAACAAATGATAGTCCCACTAAGCCCAACCATCAAGCGCTAACTCTGGGTCTTCCACTCCTGTGGCGGTCCTCATGAGAGCCAGTTTCATCATAGCGCTTGATGGTTTTTGCGACTGCACTTGAAGAAACTTTCAAAGTTCTTGAAATGTTCTGTATTGACTGACCTTCATGTCTTAAAGTAATGATGGACTGTCGTTTCTCTTTGCTGTTCTTGCCATAATATGGACTTGGTTTTTACCAAATAGGGCTATCTTCTGTATACCACCCTACCTTGTCACGACACAGCTGATTGGCTCAAATGCATTAAGAAGGAAAGAAATTCCACAAATTAACTTTTAAGAAGGCACACCTGTTAATTGAAATGCATTCCGGGTGACTACCTCATGAAGCTGGTTGAGAGAATGCCAAGAGTGTGCAAAGCTGTCATCAAGGCAAAGGGTGGCTATTTGAAGAATCTCAATTATATAATGTATTTTGATTTGTTTAACACTTTTTTGGTTACTACATGATTCCATACGTGTTATTTCATAGTTCTGATGTCTTCACTATTATTCTACAATGTAGAACATAGTACAAATTAAGAAAACCCTGGAATGAGTAGGTGCGCCAAACCTTTGACTGGTCCTGTGTGTGTCCATTTATTTTACAATGCGCACACAACGCGGGCGGTGTGGTCAGCATGTTATTGCTCCCTTTAGCTCCGCATTGACATTGGTTGAAGGTAAGCGGGGGCGGCATATCCTGTATAAACACAAACTCATTTCCTTGACAACAGCTCTGCTCCCGGAAGGGCAAGAAATATGATGCCGCGTTCAAAACAACTGGGAACTCGGAAAGAAACGAGCTCCGACTGGGACAAATCGATTTGAACGGTTATCCAACTCGGAATTCCAACTCGGGAACTTGGGCCTCTTTCTAGAGCTTCAACTTTCCGACCTGAAGATCACTGACCTCATGATTTGACCTCGTTTTGAACGCGGCATGAATGCACTGACTTTTGCAGAGGCCGCATCGCTGTAAATGCTGTATGGCCAATAAAGATGCCAGATGTACCATAATTCGCCTTTTTACCAAATTTGGTAGGTGCACAGCCATGCGGTATGGAGCTTGATTTGGCCTCTGCAAGCCTCTGGAGGATACACCATTGCTTCACACCCTCCATATAGAGCCTTCATCCACATTTCCTAATCAAGCCTAAATCGGCTTTATTAAGCTTCTCAACAGCACAACAGCTATTATAAATCATATATATAGTAGATTTAGCCTATATATACTTTTTAAATTAATGTGTCGCGAATGGAAATAAGTAAGGAAAATATCTGGATGTAGGCTACAGAGTAAGGTCTATGATGCGCATGCGTACAAAGATTTGTGTACATTGTTGTGCGAGAGACGATGGCGTCCGTCCAAGACTGGAGCAGGGTTGACGATTAGAAAAGTGTCAAGAATAGCTGGTCATTTTTGCATTTTGTGAGCGACAAAATCTCGAAATACTTAATTTAAACCCGTCTTATCTGCGAAACATGTCACATACCCAGAGTCTTCTTGCGGTCTGAACCGGACTACTTAACGTTAGTTAACTAAGCTAGCTAACGTTAGGTTGAGTAGCTAGCTATCCAGCTGTCACGCTAACTACAACAGTATCAGGTGCTACTTGCCTGTGCTAACGAATTATCTTCGACGATTATAGCTATCTACAGTAACTAGCTAACTATAGCTTCATCATCATTAATCACATTGCTGTCGCCGAGCAAGGAACAACTGTGGTGAGTAGCATTTGGTGACATACATTTGGTTCTAATTAGCAACTAGCATAGCTAGGTAGCTATCTAACTAGCATTGATAGCTAACTTAGGTACCTGTCTTGACTTGTGTAATGCTAGGTAGCTAATCGATTGCTAAACAAAGCTAAGTTTTCCAAACGTAGTTATCGTCAGTGTGAATATTACTCTCTAAATGTTGTTTTTGTTGATATTCGCTACTGGCGAGCTACTAGCTACATGTGTTGTAGGTAGGTCATTTAAAGCTAACTTTAGCTAGTTAGCTAACTAGTAAACGGCCTACAGCAACACCTGTAGCTGGCTTTTACCAAAGACGCTAACTGCTTTACCTCCTAGTGTTGGCGATAGGATCTGACCGGGGAGTTTTGTTAAGAGCCCTGACGCTAGGCTAAACATTAACACGCATCGCTTGCGGTACGTTTTTGGGAACATAAGGAACGTAATTTTAAAATAAAAAGTTTATTTACTACACACTTTTTATAGGGTTAGGCTTCCAACACGGCCATGTTTACGGATCAGTGGACTACCTGTACCTAATTGGCTCTCTAAACACCTATGTGTAAATGGAACATGGACGCCACAAACTTGTTGTCGCTGAAAAATACTGTAGGCTGCAACTGTCTTAACTAGGTGTGTAAAGGTTCTCCAAACCCATGGTTCGGTAATATTGCGGTTTAGGGCCACGGTTCGATTTCGGTGCAGAAATGTTCCTTGCTTAGTCTTGTTACAATTGTGCGCCGCCCCATGGGTCTCCCGGTTGCGGCCGGCTGTGACAGAGACTGGACTCGAACCAGGATCTCTAGTGGCACAGCGATGTCAAACTCCTCAACCTGAAGTGGTCTCATTTGCGGCACCGTCTGGTAAGACACTTCAAGTGGGTGGTCACGTGTCCTAGCAAGGCAGATGTTCAGAGTTTGCGCCAGGTATGGACCGACTCGGGAGGAAGTGGTACTCGCAAAGCAAGCAGCGTGACGTCCTTTACACTTGCGTGACTACTGTGAGTAGCCTGGTTGGTGATTTAAACAGTTGGAATCATGCGCTATCTTACTGCAGTAGTTTTTTGTTATCAACTAACCACCTGACGTGCTGAAGTTGATAGCAGTCATTAGATACTTCTGAGGATCATCATTCAGAACCCTAGCTAGTAGAGCTGGGCGACAAAAATCTGTATCGCGATAAATTGCCTGAATTGATTCAATAACGATAAATAGTTTTATAACATTAATTTGCATCATAAAAAATAAAAATAAACATATCCTTTTAAACTACTGCCACTAGTTTGGTTGTAGACATATTGTTCGATTTAACAATCACCCATATTAGCAAACTTATTTCATTTCAAACTTTACATTTCTCTAGTATAGGCTACAGCTAAATGCCTGTGATCAGTGGTCGCTGTTGATCATTTTAGGTTTATTGTCCCAGCTCTATTGTCTGTCTTATCTGCTGATGGTTTACTAACCCAACTAACCCAAGCCTGATGGTTTACTAACCCAACTAACCCAAGCCTGATGGTTTACTAACCCAACTAACCCAAGCCTGATGGTTTACTAACCCAACTAACCCAAGCCTGATGGTTTACTAACCCAACTAACCCAAGCCTGATGGTTTACTAACCCAACTAACCCAAGCCTGATGATTTACTAACCCAACTAACCCAAGCCTGATGGTTTACTAACCCAACTAACCCAAGCCTGATGGTTTACTAACCCAACTAACCCAAGCCTGATGGTTTACTAACCCAACTAACCCAAGCCTGATGGTTTACTAACCCAACTAACCCAAGCCTGATGGTTTACTAACCCAACTAACCCAAGCCTGATGGTTTACTAACCCAACTAACCCAAGCCTGATGGTTTACTAACCCAACTAACCCAAGCCTGATAGTTTACTAACCCAACTAACCCAAGCCTGATGATTTACTAACCCAACTAACCCAAGCCTGATGGTTTACTAACCCAACTAACCCAAGCTCCACCAAGTTCAGTTTTATATGACTGCTGTGAAGGACATTGAAATTATACGTTCACTCAATGAGTGAAGTGAACAGCCATGGGGCTGTATGTATTAAAGGGTCTCCGGGTAGGAGTGCTGATCTAGGATCAATTATTACGATCTATAAGATAGAACTGATCGTAGATCTCTGAGACGCTAGCTTTAGCCCCAGATATTAGCATTTCTCCAGTCCAGGTGTCCTATATAAGAGTGGATGGTCATCACAGCTGCTGAGAGTAGGCTACTGGTTGTGTTGGGACATACTCAGGAAGGCAGTTGGGCTGTTTATAACCTCCTGAAACTGAAAAACACAACTGTCACAACTATTTGGGCTTGTTTCAGTACTGTGTTGAGGCTGAAATGTAAGAAACATTTTCAAGCGAGTCTCCTCTCTGAGCTCAGTTTGTCAGATTTTGTTCTCATGCACGATTTATTGAATTACATTTTGAAAGTCATTTGCATTTGTGGCAGACATCTGGAAGAAATGAAACTGTTCACCTGTCATGTCATAGTTCCTAAGAATTGTAGCTAAGGGTGTTGTCTCGGTGACCTCATGACTGAGTAATGACCTACCATTGTTTCCGCAGAGCACTTGGCTCATGTCTACACTCCAAATAACACCCTATTCCCTATGTAGTGCACTGCTTTTAACCAGGGCCCATAGGGAATAGGGTGCCATTTGGGATGCATCCATTTGCTCTACCCTTACTTTTGACTCGACTCATCTTCTCCATCTATAGAAGGTGTTTGCCACCCCCCTGCCATAATGGGTCCCCCCCAATGTTCAAAAACAAACTACGCCCCTTCTCTCTCTTTGTCTCTCTCTCATCTTTCTTTCTTGCTAAATGATGGAAGTATTTTTTTGTTAAATGATGACTTTGTTTCTCACCCTGACTCTCACTGAGACCAATTCTGTAGTAGTAAAAAGTGGTCTGTTTATTTCCCTGTACTGCTGGCCATCTTCTCTTGCCGTTGGGCCACTGCAGTCAGATGTCGAGAGGAGGCAGTGACTGTGAATAGTGTAATTGCCTATAACCCTGCCTGCCTATGGTTAGCGCCAGCGGCGCTGGCTGCGTTCTAGCGCCGCGTGGGTGTAGGGTAGATGGGGGGGGGGGGGAGCTGGGCTGGCAGGTCAGCGTGAGAGGACCCTTAAGTGTTTGTGCTCTAGCAAAGGAGAGAGAGGCTAGTGTTCACGTGGTCACTTAACATAATTGTGTGTGTGACTCACTTGGAGAGAGTGGTGTGTATGAGCTGTCCTGTAGGGCCTGATGCAGTGGAAGTCAGTTCTCTCAGTCCCCCAGCTCTAGCGGGGAATAATCGGAAATCAATGTGGCCCACTGTTCCCAGCCGAAAGAGTTGGGAAGAGTTTGTGCATATATTATGACATTTTGTGAAATGTGTATTAGTTTTGGACTTGGGTAATGTTTTCGGGCACACTTTTTTTTTTTTTTCTTCTCTCGAGAAAAGGCGAAGTCGTCAGCCAAAGTCTTCGCCCCTTCGTCGGTGATTGCAGCTGTAGATGTAAAATTGCGCGACTAAGATCTCCTCAGCAAAAAAACGTCAAAATTAATGGCCTATTTTCTTGAGCTATCTTAGATTAATTCTGACTTTCAAGGAAGTGTGTTCTGGCTATGGTGTCTCGAAATGGACAAACAGTACTATTGCCTCTCATTTTTCAAGCAAAGATATTTTTAAGGCAGTATGGGAGAACACTCGTTCTTTTCGAAGCCGAACTGAAGCATGCTGACAGCTTAAGAATCATTATTTGCACAATGAGAGCCCCACACTGTGTGCGTCGTCATCATTAGATTGAGATATAGGGTGTGTGTGGATGTCCACTGAGGGGGCAAAGGATTGTATTGTAAACTGAACTGTCATCAGCTTTAATGTCCCCTTTACTCACTGTTATTGACCTCCTTATGCTAGTACCAACCCCCACATTATTTAAAGGACTTATTTTCCATATAGAAACATTCATGACTACTATGTAGGCTGCTTGCTACGTTGTTGATCGTTTGTAATAGTAGTAATAAATAAATAAATAAATAATAAAATAGTAATGTCTGCTGTAAATTAATGAAGTACTATTATATAGAAACATTCATATAATTATCATAGGCTGCTACGTTGTTGATAGCTTTGTATGGCAGTAGTTGCAGCGGCTGTGATGCTATGCTACCACTCATCAACTGGGCCTAAAGCCAGCAAGGGAATTTTAGGCTAATCTGTTGGAACCTAGATGTGTTTCCTGTAGATCTGCTTGAACCTAGATGTGTTTCCTGTAGATCTGCTTGAACCTAGATGTGTTTCCTGTAGATCTGATTGAACCTAGATGTGTTTGCTGTAGATCTGCTTGAACCTAGATGTGTTTCCTGTAGATCTGCTTGAACCTAGATGTGTTTCTTGTAGATCTGATTGAACCTAGATGTGCTTGCTGTAGATCTGCTTGAACCTAGATGTGTTTGCTGTAGATCTGCTTGAACCTAGATGTGTTTCCTGTAGATCTGCTTGAACCTAGATGTGTTTCCTGTAGATCTGATTGAACCTAGATATGTTTGCTGTAGATCTGCTTGAACCTAGATGTGTTTCTTGTAGATCTGCTCTGCAGTGCTATGGGCTCTACTTTATTGACCACCACTCTGTGTCAACTGACTTTGTCTGCCCCCCACTCCCAAATGGCACCCTATTCCCTACATAGTGCACTTGGCCCTGGTCAAAAGTAGTGCACTATATAGGGAATATAGTGGCATTTGGTACAGGACCTCTGTTTGAGCTTAACGAGTGAAGCAGATAAGCCAGATCACTGTTTAGGGGCGCATGCGCCAGGTACGTTCAAGGACATGTTCCATTTCTTGATCTCTCCTCCTCTCTGTCTCTCTCCTCCTCTCCGTCTCTCTCTCTCTTTCTCTCAATTCAATTCAATTCAATTTCAATTTAAGGGCTTTATTGGCATGGGAAACGTGTGTTAACATTGCCAAAGCAAGTGAAGTAGATAGTAAACAAAAGTGAAATAAATATTAACAGTAAACATTACACTCAGAAGTTTCAAAAGAATAAAGACATTTCAAATGTCATATTATGTATATATACAGTGTTGTAACAATGTGCAAATAGTTAAAGTACAAATGGGAAAATAAATAAACATAAATATGGGTTGTATTTACAATGGTGTTTGTTCTTCACTGGTTGCCCTTTTCTTGTGGCAACAGGTCACAAATCTTGCAGCTGTGATGGCACACTGTGGTTTTTCACCCAGTAGATAAGGGAGTTTATCAAAATTGGGTTTGTTTTCGAATTCTTTGTGGATCGCTGTAATCTGAGGGAAATATGTGTCTCTAATATGGTCATACATTTGGCAGGAGGTTAGGAAGTGCAGCTCAGTTTCCACCTCATTTTGTGGGCAGTGTGCACATAGCCTGTCTTCTCTTGAGAGCCAGGTCTGCCTACGGCGGCCTTTCTCAATAGCAAGGCTATGCTCACTGAGTCTGTACATAGTCAAAGCTTTCCTTAAGTTTGGGTCAGTCACAGTGGTCAGGTATTCTGCCACTGTGTACTCTCTGTTTAGGGCCAAATAGCATTCTAGTTTGCTCTGTTTTTTTGTTTGTTCTTTCCAATGTGTCAAGTAATTCTCTTTTTGTTTTCTCATGATTTGGTTGGGTCTAATTGTGTTGTTGTTGTTGTCCTGGGGCTGTGTGGGGTCTGTTTGTGTTTGTGAACAGAGGCCCAGGACAAGCTTACTTAGGGGACTCTTCTCCAAGTTCATCTCTCTGTAGGTGATGGCTTTGTTATGGAAGGTTTGGGAATCGCTTCCTTTTAAGTGGTTATAGAATTTAACGGCTCTTTTCTGGATTTTGATAATTAGCGGGTATTGGCCTAATTCTGCTCTGCATGCATTATTTGGTGTTTTACGTTGTACACGGAGGATGTTTTTGCAGAATTCTGCATGCAGAGTCTCAATTTGGTGTTTGTCCCATTTTGTGAATTCTTGGTTGGTGAGCGGACCCCAGACCTCAGAACCATAAAGGGCAATGGGTTCTATAACTGATTCAAGTATTTTTAGCCAGATCCTAATTGGTATGTCAAATTGTATGTTCCTTTTGATGGCATAGAAGGCCCTTCTTGCCTTGTCTCTCAGATCGTTCACAGCTTTGTGGAAGTTACCTGTGGCGCTGATGTTTAGGCCGAGGTATGTATAGTTTTTTGTGTGCTCTAGGGCAACGGTGTCTAGATGGAATTTGTATTTGTGGTCCTGGCAACTGGACCTTTTTTGGAACACCATTATTTTTGTCTTACTGAGATTTACTGTCAGGGCCCAGGTCTGACAGAATCTGTGCAGAAGATCTAGGTGCTGCTGTAGGCCCTCCTTGGTTGGTGACAGAAGCACCAGATCATCAGCAAACAGACATTTGACTTCAGATTCTAGTAGGGTGAGGCCGGGTGCTGCAGACTGTTCTAGTGCTGCTCTGCATGCATTATTTGGTGTTTTACGTTGTACACGGAGGATGTTTTTGCAGAATAAAGCTAAAACTGGCGAGTGTAGAGAGTATAGAGATATTGTTATCCACGTCGGCACCAACGATGTTAGGATGAAACAGTCAGAGGTCACCAAGTGCAACATAGCTTCAGCGTGTAAATCAGCTAGAAAGATGTGTCGGCATCGAGTAATTGTCTCTGGCCCCCTCCCAGTTAGGGGAAGTGACGAGCTCTACAGCAGAGTCTCAGCACTTAATCGCTGGTTGAAAACTGTTTTCTGCCCCTCCCAAAAGATAACATTTGTGGATAATTGGCCCTCTTTCTGGGACTCACCCACAAACAGGACCAAGCCTGACCTGCTGAGGAGTGACGGACTCCATCCTAGCTGGAGGGGTGCTCTCCTCTTATCTACCAACATAGATAGGGCTCTAACTCCTCTAGCCCCACAGTGAAATAGGGTGCAGGCCAGGCAGCAGGCTGTTAGCCAACCTGCCAGCTTAGTGGAGTCTGCCAATAGCACAGTCAGTGTAGTCAGCTCAGCCATACCCATTGAGACTGTGTCTGTGCCTCGACCTAGGTTGGGCAAAACTAAACATGGCGGTGTTCACCCTAGCAATCTTATTAGGATAAAGACCTCCTCCATTCCTGCCATTATTGAAAGAGATCGTGATACCTCACATCTCAAAATAGGGTTACTTAATGTTAGATCCCTCACTTCAAAGGCAGTCATAGTCAATGAACTAATCACTGATCATAATCTTGATGTGATTGGCCTGACTGAAACATGGCTTAAGCCTGATGAATTTGCTGTGTTAAATGAGGCCTCACCTCCTGGTTACACTAGTGACCATATTCCCCGTGCATCCCGCAAAGGCGGAGGTGTTGCTAACATTTACGATAGCAAATTTCAATTTACAAAAAAAAATGGCGTTTTCATCTTTTGAGCTTCTAGTCATGAAATCTATGCAGCCTACTCAATCACTTTTTATAGCTACTGTTTACAGGCCTCCTGGGCCATATACAGCGTTCCTCTCTGAGTTTCCTGAATTCCTATCAGACCTTGTAGTCATAGCAGATCATATTCTAATTTTTGGTGATTTTAATATTCACATGGAGAAGTCCACAGACCCACTCCAAAAGTCTTTCGGAGCCATTATCGACTCAGTGGGTTTTGTCCAACATGTCTCTGGACCTACTCACTGCCACAGTCATACTCTGGACCTAGTTTTGTCCCATGGAATAAATGTTGTAGATCTTAATGTTTTTCCACAAAATCCTGGACTATCGGACCACCATTTTATTACATTTGCAATCGCAACAAATAATCTGCTCAGACCCCAACCAAGGAGCATCAAAAGTCGTGCTATAAATTCTCAAACAACACAAAAATTCATTGATGCCCTTCCAGACTCCTTCTGCCTACCCAAGGACGTCAGAGGACAAAAATCAGTTAACCACTTAACTGAGGAACTCAATTTAACCTTGCGCAATACCCTAGATGCAGTTGCACCCCTAAAAACGAAAAACATTTGTCATAAGAAACTAGCTCCCTGGTATACAGAAAATACCCGAGCTTTGAAGCAAGCTTCCAGGAAATTGGAACGGAAATGGCGCCACACCAAACTGGAAGTCTTCCGACTAGCTTGGAAAGACAGTACCGTGCAGTACCGAAGAGCCCTCACTGCTGCTCGATCATCCTACTTTTCCAACTTAATCGAGGAAAATAAGAACAATCCAAAATTTCTTTTTGATACTGTTGCAAAGCTAACTAAAAAGCAGCATTCCCCAAGAGAGGATGGCTTTCACTTCAGCAGTGATAAATTCATGAACTTCTTTGAGGAAAAGATCATGACCATTAGAAAGCAAATTACGGACTCCTCTTTGAATCTGCGTATTCCTCCAGGGCTTAGCTGTCCTGGATCTGCACAGCTCTGCGAGGGCCTGGGATCGGGAGAGACACTTAAGTGTTTTAGTACTATATCTCTTGACACAATGATGAAAATAATCATGGCCTCTAAACCTTCAAGCTGCATACTGGATCCTATTCCTACTAAACTGCTGAAGGAGCTGCTTCCTGTGCTTGGCCCTCCTATGTTGAACATAATAAACAGCTCTCTATCCACCGGATGTGTACCAAACTCACTAAAAGTGGCAGTGATAAAGCCTCTCTTGAAAAAGCCAAACCTTGACCCGGAAAATATAAAAAACTATCGGCCTATATCGAATCTTCCATTCCTCTCAAAAATTTTAGAAAAAGCTGTTGCGCAGCAACTCACTGCCTTTCTGAAGACAAACAATGTATACGAAATGCTTCAGTCTGGTTTTAGACCCCATCATAGCACTGAGACTGCACTTGTGAAGGTGGTAAATGACCTTTTAATGGCGTCAGACCGAGGCTCTGCATCTGTCCTCGTGCTACTAGACCTTAGTGCTGCCTTTGACACCATCGATCACCACATTCTTTTGGAGAGACTGGAAACCCAAATTGGTCTACACGGACAAGTTCTGGCCTGGTTTAGATCCTACCTGTCGGAAAGATATCAGTTTGTCTCTGTGAATGGTCTGTCCTCCGACAAATCAACCGTACATTTCGGTGTTCCTCAAGGTTCCGTTTTAGGACCACTATTGTTTTCACTATATATTTTACCTCTTGGGGATGTTATTCGAAAACATAATGTTAACTTTCACTGCTATGCGGATGACACACAGCTGTACATTTCAATGAAACATGGTGAAGCCCCAAAATTGCCCTCGCTAGAAGCCTGTGTTTCAGACATAAGGAAGTGGATGGCTGAAAACTTTTTACTTTTAAACTCGGACAAAACAGAGATGCTTGTTCTAGGTCCCAAGAAACAAAGAGATCTTCTGTTAAATCTGACAATTCATCTTGATGGTTGTAAAGTCGTCTCAAATAAAACTGTGAAGGACCTCGGCGTTACTCTTGACCCTGATCTCTCTTTTGACGAACATATCAAGACTGTTTCAAGGACAGCTTTTTTCCATCTACGTAACATTGCAAAAATTAGAAATTTTCTGTCCAAAAATGATGCAGAAAAATTTATCCATGCATTTGTTACTTCTAGGTTAGACTACTGCAATGCTCTATTTTCCGGCTACCCGGATAAAGCACTAAATAAACTTCAGTTAGTGCTAAATACGGCTGCTAGAATCCTGACTAGAACCAAGAAATTTGATCATATTACTCCAGTGCTAGCTTCCCTACACTGGCTTCCTGTTAAGGCAAGGGCTGATTTCAAGGTTTTACTGTTAACCTATAAAGCGTTACATGGGCTTGCTCCTACCTATCTTTCCGAGTTGGTCCTGCCGTACATACCAATACGTACGCTACGGTCACAAGACGCAGGCCTCCTAATTGTCCCTAGAATTTCTAAGCAAACAGCGGGAGGCAGGGCTTTCTCCTATAGATCTCCATTTTTATGGAACAGTCTGCCTACCCATGTGAGAGACGCAGACTCGGTCTCAACCTTTAAGTCTTTACTGAAGACTTATCTCTTCAGTAGGTCATATGATTGAGTGTAGTCTGGCCCAGGAGTGTGAAGGTGAACGGAAAGGCTGGAGCAACGAACAGCCCTTGCTGTCTCTGCCGGGCCGGTTCCCCTCTCCACTGGGGTTCTCTGCCTCTAACCCTGTTGCAGGGGCTGAGTCACTGGCTTGCTGGTGCTCTTTCATGCCGTCCCTGGGAGGGGTGCGTCACTTGAGTGGGTTGAGTTACTGACGTGATCTTCCTGTCTGGGTTGGCGCCCCCCCCTTGGTTTGTGCTGTGGTGGAGACCTCTGTGGGCTATACTCGGCCTTGTCTCAGGATTGTAAGTTGGTGGTTGGGGATATCCCTCTAGTGGTGCGGGGGCTGTGCTTTGGCGGAGTGGGTGGGGTTATATCCTTCCTGTTTGGCCCTGTCCGGGGGTTTCTTCGGATGGGGCCACAGTGTCTCCGGACCGCTCCTGTCTCAGCCTCCAGTATTTATGCTGCAGTAGTTTATGTGTCGGGGGGCTGGGGTTAGTTGGTTATACCTGGAGTACTTCTCCTGTCTTATCCAGTGTCCTGTGTGAATTTAAGTATGCTCTCTCTAATTCTCTCGTTCTCTCTTTCTCTCTGAGAACCTGAGCCCTAGGACCATACGTCAGGACTACCGGGCATGATGACACCTTGCTGCCCCCAGTCCGCCTGGCCTTGCTGCTATTCCAGTTTCAACTGTTCTGCCTGCGGCTACGAAACCCCTACCTGTCCCAGACCTGCTGTTTTCAACTCTTAATGATCGGCTATGAAAAGCCAACTGAGAGACCTGAGCCCTAGGACCATACGTCGGGACTACCGGCCGTGGTGACTCCTTGCTGTCCCCAGTCCGCCTGGCCTTGCTGCTATTCCAGTTTCAACTGTTCTGCCTGCGGTTATGGAACCCCTACCTGTCCCAGACCTGCTGTTTTCAACTCTTAATGATCGGCTATGAAAAGCCAACTGAGATTTATTCCTGATTATTATTTGACCATGCTTGTCACTTATGAACATTTTTGAACATCTTGGCATGGTTCTGTTATAATCTCCACCCGGCACAGCCAGAAGAGGACTGGCCACCCCTCATAGCCTGGTTCCTCTCTAGGTTTCTTCCTAGGTTTTCGCCTTTCTAGGGAGTTTTTCCTAGCCACCGTGCTTCTACACCTGCATTACTAGCTGTTTGGGGTTTTAGGCTGGGTTTCTGTACAGCACTTCGAGATATTAGCTGATGTAAGAAGGGCTATATAAAATAAAATTGATTGATTGATTGATTGATAGTGCCCTCGCCAATTCGTTGATATATATGTTGAAGAGGGTGGGGCTTAAACTGCATCCCTGTCTCACCCCACGGCCCTGTGGAAAGAAATGTGTGTGTTTTTTGCCAATTTTAACCGCACACTTGTTGTTTGTGTACATGGATTTTATAATGTCGTATGTTTTTCCCCCAACCCCACTTTCCATCAATTTGTATAGCAGACCCTCATGCCAAATTGAGTCAAAAGCTTTTTTGAAATCAACAAAGCATGAGAAGACTTTGCCTTTGTTTTGGTTTGTTTGTTTGTCAATTAGGGTGTGCAGGGTGAATACGTGGTCTGTCGTACGGTAATTTGGTAAAAAGCCAATTTGACATTTGCTCAGTACATTGTTTTCACTGAGGAAATGAACTAGTCTGCTGTTAATGATAATGCAGAGGATTTTCCCAAGGTTGCTGTTGACGCATATCCCACGGTAGTTATTGGGGTCAAATTTGTCTCCACTTTTGTGAATTGGGGTGATCAGTCCTTGGTTCCAAATATTGGGGAAGATGCCAGAGCTAAGGATGATGTTAAAGAGTTTAAGTATAGCTAATTGAAATTTGTGGTCTGTATATTTTATCATTTCATTGAGGATACCATCAACACCACAGGACTTTTTGGGTTGGAGGGTTTGTATTTTGTCCTGTAGTTCATTCAATGTAATTGGAGAATCCAGTGGGTTCTGGTAGTCTTTAATAGTTGATTCTAAGATTTGCATTTGATCATGTATATTTTTTTGCTGTTTGTTCTCTGTTATAGGGCCAAAAAGATTGGAGAAGTGGTTTACCCATACATCTCCGTTTTGGATAGATAGCTCTTCGTGTTGTTGTTTGTTTAGTGTTTTCCAATTTTCCCAGAAGTGATTAGAGTCTATGGATTCTTCAATTACATTGAGCTGATTTCTGACATGCTGTTCCTTCTTTTTCCGTAGTGTATTTCTGTATTGTTTTAGTGATTCACCATAGTGAAGGCGTAGGCTCAGGTTTTCTGGGTCTCTATGTTTTTGGTTGGATAGGTTTCTCAATTTCTTTCTTAGGTTTTTGCATTCTTCATCAAACCATTTATCACTGTTATTACTTTTCTTTGGTTTTCTGTTAGAGATTTTTAGATTTGATAGGGAAGCTGAGAGGTCAAATATACTGTTTAGGTTTTCTACTGCCAAGTTTACACCTTCACTATTACAGTGGAACGTTTTGTCCAGGAAGTGGTCTAGAATGGATTGAATTTGTTGTTTCCTAATTGTTTTATGGTAGGTTTCAACACTACTTTCCTTCCATCTATAGCATTTCTTAATATTATTCAGTTCCTTTGGCTTTGATGCCTCATGATTGAGTATTGCTCTGTTCAAGTAGACTGTGATTTTGCTGTGGTCTGATAGGGGTGTCAGTGGGCTGACTGTGAATGCTCTGAGAGACTCTGGGTTGAGGTCAGTGATAAAGTAGTCTACAGTACTACTACCAAGAGATGAGCTATAGGTGTACCTACCATAGGAGTCCCCTCGAAGCCTACCATTGACTATGTACATACCCAGTGTGCGACAGAGCTGCAGGAGTCGTGACCCGTTTTTGTTGGTTATGTTGTCGTAGTTGTGCCTAGGGGGGCATATGGGGGAGGGAATGCTGTCACCTCCAGGTAGGTGTTTGTCCCCCTGTGTGCTGAGGGTGTCAGGTTCTTGTCCAGTTCTGGCATTTAGGTCGCCACAGACTAGTACATGTCCCTGGGTCTGGAAATGATTGATTTCCCCCTCCAGGATGGAGAAACTGTCTTCATTAAAGTATGGGGATTCTAGTGGGGGGATATAGGTAGCACACAGGAGGACATTTTTCTCAGTTGAGATAATTTCCTTTTGAATTTCTAACCAAATGTAAAATGTTCCTGTTTTGATTAATTTAATAGAGTGAGTTAGGTCTGCTCTATACCAAATTAGCATACCCCCTGAGTCCCTTCCCTGTTTCACACCTGGTAGTTTGGTGGATGGGACTACCAGCTCTCTGTAACCTAGAGGGCAACCAGTGGGTCCGTCTCCTCTATACCATGTTTCTTGTAGGATGACAATGTCTGTATTTCCGATTTCTTTGGTGAAGTCCAGATTCCTGCTCTTTAGGCCAAAGGCAGATGACCTCAGGCCTTGGATATTCCAGGATGAAATAGTGAAGGCTTTGTGTTCCATAAAGTGTCTAATGTTGTTGGTTGTGTGGTTTGGCCTCAGGCCAGAGCCCCTCTCTCTCTCTCTCTCTCTCTCTCTCTCTCTCTCTCTCTCTCTCTCTCTCTCTCTCTCTCTCTCTCTCTCTCTCTCTCTCTCTCTCTCTCTCTTCCTCTATCCATTCCCTCTCTCTCCTCCTCCCCTCTCTGTCTCTCTCTCTGTCTCTCTCTCCTCTGTCTCTCTCTCTCCTCCTCCCCTCTGTCTCTCTCTCTCTCTCTCTCCTCTGTCTCTCTCTCTGTCTCTCTCTCCTCTGTCTCTCTCTCTGTCTCTCTCTCTGTCTCTCTCTCTCTCTCCTCCTCTCTCTCTCTGTCTCTCTCTCTCTGTCTCTCTCTCTCTCCTCTCTCTCTCTCTCTCTCTCTCCTCCTCTCTCTCTCTCTCTCTCTCTCTCTCCTCCTCTCTGTCTCTCCTCTCCTCTCTCGCTCTCTCCTCTCCTCTCTCGCTCTCTCTCTCTCGCTCTTCTCCGTCTCGCTCTCTCTCTCTCCTCTCTCTCTCGCTCTTCTCCGTCTCGCTCTCTGTTTGATGCCTAATGAATACGACTGGATGACATGACGACTCGGGCTGTAAACTATGACAGCAGTCAAAGGTGCTACACATAAGTTTTTTTTGAATTGTTTCATTGACATTTCTGAAAATGTCCATAATATATCTGCCGCTAACAGTGGAATGATAGTGTTGTGATTGCAAGTTTTACCAAAGATAGGCTACTGCTCTTTCAGCACGGTGCAGGTGAAGCACGCCTCTGTTTTCATGGAGCACGCCAGAGCAGTTCTTCCACTGTCGGGAGAAATGGTCATGCATGTTAAGGTTGCTTGGCTACCACACCGCAGGTGCAGGACTTGTGTGAGGTCGCTGTTATACCTGAAATTCGACCCAAAACCAATGAGGAAGTCTGTTGCAGTGTTGAGCGATTGTATGAAACCAATCGGTGTGTCGAGCTACGCTCTCAACCGTGCCAGCCCGCTCTTCATTTCTATTCTGTACTCCTGAGTGGCGCAGTGGTCTAAGGCATTGCATCGCAGTGCTAACTGTGCCACTAGAGATCCTGGTTCGTATCCAGGCTCTGTCGCAGCCGGCCGCGACCTGGAGACCCATGGGGCGGCGCACAATTGGCCCAGCGTCGTCCAGGGTAGGGGAGGGAATGGCCAGCAGGGATGTAGCTCAGTTGATAGAGCATGGCGTTTGCAACGCCAGGGTTGTGGGTTCGATTCCCAGGGGGGGCCAGTATGTAAAAAATGTATTCAGTTTCGACTCACCATAAAGGTCTGACCTCTGACCTCTGTTACTAACTCTGGTCTGAGTTTCTCCTTTCATCTGTGGCGCTGCTAGTGCTACGTTTATATATGGAATGATTTTAATTAGCCATATGTACTGTAAGCCAAACAGCTGTACACATTTCCTATCTTTTCATTCAAAATCTTTCCTTTCGTGGCAGCCAGTTCTTGTTATAGACCACCCGTACACGGACCCATAGAGATGTATAGAGGGCACACGTGCCACTAGACCGGTATCCCCTCTATGGGCTTTCTATCACAGAAGCGATCGATGGCAAAGATCAAAGGTGAGACCTCTATAATAATGTCTATGGACAGCAGCTTGTCATGACATTTCTCCTAACAGCCTTTCTCTGATTTTCTTCTGATAGTATTCTACAATGTCAAAAATAAAGATAAACCCTTGAATGAGTGTGTACATACAGTACCAGTCAAAAGTTTGGACCCACCGACTCATTCAAGGGTTTTTCTTTTCTTTTTACGGTTTTCTACATTGTAGAATAATAGTGAAGACATCAAAACTATGAAATAACACTTATGGAATCATGTAGTAACCAAAAACGTGTTAAACAAATCAAAATATATTTCTTTCCTTAATGCGTTTGAGCCAATCATTTGTGTTGTGACAGAAGATAGACTTATTTGGTAAAAGACCAAGTCCATATTATGGCAAGAACAGCTCAAATAAGCAAAGAGAAACGACAGTCCATCATTACTTTAAGACATGAAGGTCAGTCAATATTGAACGTTTCAAGAACTTTTAAAGTTTCTTCAAGTGCAGTCGCAAAAACCTTCAAGCGCTATGATGAAACTGGCTCTCATGACGACCGCCACAGGAATGGAAGACCCAGAGTTACCTCTGCTGCAGAGGATAAGTTCATTAGAGTTACCAGCCTCAGAAATTGCAGCCCAAATGAATGCTTCACAGAGTTCAAGTAACAGACACATCTCAACATCAACTGTTCAGAGGAGACTGTGTGTCAGGCCTTCATGGTCGAATTGCTGCAAAGAAACCACTACTAAAGGACACCAATAAGAAGAAGAGACCTGCTTGGGCCAAGAAACACGAGCAATGGACATTAGACCGGTGAAAATCTGTCCTTTGGTCTGGAATCCAAATTGGCGATTTTTGGTTCTAACCGCCGTGTCTTTGTGAGACGCGGTGTGGGTGAACGGATGATCTCTGCATGTGTGGTTCCAACCGTGAAGCATGGAGGAGGAGGTGTTATGGTGTGGGGGTGCTTTGCTGTTGACACTGTCTGTGATTTATTGAGAATTCAAGGCACACTTAACCAGCATGTCTACCACAGCATTCTGCAGCGATACGCCATCCCATCTGGTTTGGGCTTAGTGGGACAATCATTTTGTTTTTTCAACAGGACAATGACCCAACACACCTCCAGGCTGTGTAAGGGCTATTTTACCAAGAAAGAGAGTGATGGAGTGCTGCATCAGTTGACCTGGCCTCCACAATCACCCGACCTCCATCCAACTGAGCTGGTTTAGGATGAGTTGGACCGCAGATTGAAGGAAAAGCAGCCAATAAGTGCTCAGCATATGTGGGAACTACTTCAAGACTGTTGGAAAAGCATTCCAGGTGAAGCCGGTTGAGAGCATGCCAAGCAAGAGTGTGCAAAGCTGTCATCAAGGCAAAGGGTGGCTACTTTAACACTTAAAAAAAAAAAATTGTTACTACATGATTCCATATGTGTTATTTCATAGTTTTGATGTCTTCACTATTATTCCACAATGTAGAAAATAGTTAAAATAAAGAAAAACCCTTGAATTAGTAGGTGTGTCCAAACTTTTGACTGGTACTGTGTATATTTTGCTGCTGCTCGACAAAAAAAAAACTAGGTTGACCAACAGCATATCAACCAAACAATCAACAAGTCGACTAATTGGGGTCTGCCCTATCCTACATAGTGCACTACTTTTGACCAGGGCCCAATGGGTGACGCAGCTGGAATATCAATTCATCCATGCTATTGTATTGGTTACTGTTCAGTTCTTTATTTTGCGTTTGAGAAACTTGAATGTGCTTGTCAAAAGCTTTTTTTTATTTTTTATGGCGCCAACTGTCGAAGGACACGCATAGCGGTATTTTTTGTGAATGTATTCAGTTCAATTGATTACTGTCCGTTTGTGTTCCAGGAGTTTGGAGTGCCTGGTCAGTGGTGTGAATGAGGGAGTCATGGCAGACCACACCCCCCCGCTGGAGTCCGTCCAGATACTCAGCCCAGACCTCACGCTCCTCGCCTCGCCTCCCCCTGCCATGGTCAACGGCGATGGACCCCAGCAGGTACTGTCACATTCTCTAATATCTATATCTGTAATGTGTAGGCATTGTATACTTTATATGTATGTAGCTTTTGTTCTGGATCTCGCTTCCCCCTGCCATGGTTACCGGCCCCATCAGGACACCAGCGGGCACTGTGATAGAATATAGATGTTAATATATATCTATTATCTATAGCTGTGTTTTAACTGGAATTAGGATGTGTCCCTCTGTGAACTCTAAAGGTTGAAAAAATCAAATATATGCAACACATTTTCCAGCAACAGGTTTCTTTGCCAATGCACCACACAACCAATAAACAAAGCATACCGACTTTGGGCACTTCAATTTCATGGTTTGTCTTTTCAACACCACAATAAATAGACTGTCAATGTGGACAAACAGAAAAAAGCATCCCTCGCTACCTTGTAGGCTTAACCAGTATCAAAGGCTTGGCTTGACAATCTCCAAATGTCATTTAATTTTTTTTTTTTTTTTGTAACAGACGTCTCTTTCCATTAATCAAATTGCTGCTGCGCAGTTTGGATTGATTGATTGATTGATTGAAAAAAGACATACACATCATTTAAAAAGTGAACGGGACACATCTTCAGCTTTCACCTTATTATTTTGTTATTGGGAAGTTCAGTTATTAGCCTTTTATATATAGATAATGAATGATAGGCTATGGGTAAGCCTTTAACTTAAAGCTTGTCTCTTGCAAAATACACACTGGCCTCTCTCCTTTATAAAAACGCTCTTTTGCTCTTGGAGTACCATGAAAAGCTAGACTAGAATAGCTTGCTGGAAGAACAACTTTTTAGCATTTCTTATACTAATAGAAAATTGGAAGAGGGACGCAAGCTCTTGTTTTCTGATTGTTAAATACAGCAGCCAATAGAAGTCACGGCCACAGCCGGGGAGTTTGAAAGAAGAGAGAACGCGAGATGGAGGTAGGCTATAGCAGGTATTTGTTCAGCCCTGTAACCAATCAATCTTCATGAAGAGACTAGAAAGCGGTCTGCATCTTATACTAGTCCTATATTATTCAAGCATGTCGTTACAAAATGAAGATCAGGACAACAAAACGTTTAATTTAACTGTTGAAAGCGAGGACGGAATAAAGCAACACTAGAGAGAGGACATGTGCCTGTGTTGCACATTGCACAACATTAGGGGAAATATTATGAAAGGTATGCATGAGTCAGCCTACTAATTATACAAAGGTAAAACGGGCCCTATTATATTTCAAAATGTAAATCAAATTGGCCAGCCTATAATTAAATGTGTAGGCCGCGTGTCCTGCACCAGCATCAAGTTCTCTCCCAGGTTCATGGTTTGACAGATGGCCCACGCTCAAAATGATTAGCTTACTGGAGCTTGTTTCATTGACTTACCCAAGAGAGCATAGCTAAACTATATATACAAAAGTATGTGGACACCCCTTCAAATTAGTGTATTTGGCTATTTCAGCCACACCCGTTGCTGACAGGTGTATATAATCGAGCACACAGCCATGCAATCTCCATAGACAAACAATGGCAGTAGAATGACCTTACTGAAGAGCTCAGTGACTTTCAACGTGGCACCGTCATAGGATGTCACCTTTCCAACAAGTCAGTTTGTCAAATTTCTGCCCTGCTAGAGCTGCCCCGGTCAACTGTAAGTGCTGTTATTGTGAAGTGGAAACGCCTAGGAGCAACAACGGCTCAACCGCAAAGTGTTAGGCCACACAAGCTCACAGAACGGGACCGCTGAAGTGCGTAAAAGTCCTCTGTCCTCAGTTGCAACACTCACTACCGAGTTCCAAACTGCCTCTGGAAGCAACGTCAGACCAAGAACTGTTTGTCGGGAGCTTCATGAAATGGGTTTTCCATGGCTGAGCAGCCGCACACAAGCATAAGATCACCATGCGCAATGCCAAGCTTCGGCTGGAGTGATGTAAAGCTTGCCGCCATTGGACTCTGGAGCAGTGGAAACGTGATCTCTGAATCACGCTTCACCATCTGGTGATGGTCGAATCTGGGAACGCTACCTGCCCGACTGCATAGTACCAACTGTAAAGTTTGGTGGAGGAGGGATAATGGTCTGGGGCTGTGATGGTTCCAGTGAAGGGTAATCAATGTTTTTTTTTTACCCCCTTTTTCTCCCCAATTTCGTGATATCCAATTGCAATCGAGTCATGCGTCCTCCGAAATATGACCCGCCAAGCTGCGCTTCTTAACACCCGCTCACTTAACCCGGAAGCCAGCTGCACTAATGTGTTGGAGGAAACACAGTTCAACTGACGACCGAAGTCAGCTTGCAGGCGCCTGGCCCGCCACAAGGAGTCGCTAAAGCGCGATGAACCGCGATGAAAGTAAAGCCCCCCCGGCCAAACCCTCCCCTAACCCGGACGATGCTGGCCCAATTGTGCGCCGCCCCATTGAACTCCCAGTCACGGTCGGTTGTGGGATCAAACCCCAGGAGGCCCGTGAAGGGAAATCTTAACGCTACAGCATACAATGACATTCTAGACGATTCTGTGTTCCAACTTTGTGGCAACAGTTTGGGGAAGGCCCTTTCCTGTTTCAGCATGACAATGCCCCCGTGCACAAAGCGAGGTCCTAACTGCTTGTGTATATCGGTTCCTAACTTCCCTGAAAAGTTGCATATCGTGGGGGCTGTTAGATGCTAATGCAGTACGCAACAGGATGTTTTTGTGCTGGTCAAGGGCAGTCAAGTCTGAGGAGAACCAGGGGCTATATCTGTTCTTAGTTCTGAATTTTTTGAATGGGGCATGCTTATTTAAGATTGAGAGGAAAGCACTTTTAAAGAACAACCAGGCATCCTCTACTGACGGAATGAGATCGATATCCATCCAGGATACCTGGGCCAGGTCAATCAGGAAGGCCTGCTCGCTAAAGTGACAGTGATGAGGGGTGGTCGTTTGACCGCGGACCCGTTACGGACGCAGGCAATAAGGCAGTGATCGCTGAGATCCTGGTTGAAGACAGCGGAGGTGTATTTAGAGGGTAAGTTAGTCAGGATGATATCTATGAGGGTGGCCATGTTAACGGATTTAGGGTTGTACCTGGTAGGTTCCTTGATAATTTGTGTGAGATTGAGGGCATCTAGTTTAGATTGTAGGATGGCCGGGGTGTTAAGCATATCCCAGTTTAGGTTACCAAGCAGTACGAACTCTGAGGATAGATGGGGGGCAATCAATTCACATATGGTGTCCAGGGCACAGCTGGGGGCTGAGGGGGGTCTGTAGCAAGCGGCAACAGTGAGAGACTTATTTCTGGAAAGGTGGATTTTTAGAAGTAGGAGCTCAAACTGTTTGGGCACAGACCTGGATAGTATGATAGAGCTCTGCAGGCTATCTCTACAGTAGATTGCAACTCCATCCCCTTTGGCAGTTCTATCTAGACAGAAAATGTTGTAGTTGGATGGAAATGTCTGAATTTTTGGTGGCCTTCCTAAGCCAGGATTCAGACACTGCTAGAACATCAGGGTTGGCGGAGTGTGCTAACGCAGTGAATAACTCAAACTTAGGAAGGAGGCTTGTGATGTTAACATGCAAAAAGCCAAGGCTTTTACGGTTACAGAAGTCAACAAATGATGGCGCCTGGGGAGTAGGAGTGATACTGGGCTGCAGGGCCTGGGTTAACCTCTACATCACCAGAGGAACAGAGGAGGACTAGAATAAGGATACAGCTAAAGGCTTTAAGAACTGGTCTTCTAGTGCGTTGGGTACAGAGAATAAAAGGGGCAGGTTTCCGGGCATTGTAGAATAGATTCAGGGCATTATGTACAGACAAGGATATGGAAGGATATGCGTACAGTGGAGGTATACCTAAGCGTTGGGTAACAATGAAAGAGAGAGCGTCACTGGAGGCACCGATTTGAGCCGGTCTCCGCGTGTATGGGGGGTGGAACAAAGGAGCTATTTGAGGCAGTTTGAGAGGGACTTGGGGCTCTACAGTGAAATTGTATAATAAGAACTAACTGGAACAGCAATAGGCAAGGCATATTGACATGGGAGAGAGGCATAAAGAAATCACAGGTGTTATTCGAGAGAGCTAAAACAACAACTGGTAATGGCGATGAAAGTTTGGGCTGAGGCTAAACAGATAAAACAGGACAGGGTGCCGTGTAAAGGAACAGTCCAGCTGGCATCAGCTGTGCAGCTGAGTGAGCATAAGGTCCAGTGAACAGCAATGTGAGTCCGAGAGCAGTTCGAATTGGTGCTACAGCACAGGCGATCAGGAAGCACGGCTGTTGAATTGCATGTGCTAGCGGGCCGGGGCTAGCAGATGGATCTTCGTGGTCGTCGCAATGGGAAGCCATGTTGAAACTACATACGATTACGTCGGCGGGGCTTCGTGTCGACACTAGGAGGTCCCGTCCGGTTGACCGAGAGGTATATAGCCGGGAGATGGGCCTGGCTCGAGGCTAGCTCAAGGCTAACTGATTAGCCAACCACAACATCCATTCGGTTGCAGCTAGCTAGTTGTGATGATCCGGTGTTAAAGGTTCAGTGATTCAGTGATTCCGGCAGAAAATCCGATATGTTCTGGGTCGATAACGCGCTGTGCAGACTGGACGATAATAGTCCAGGCTAGAGCTGGCTGGTAGGTAGTGCAGGCCACGGACAATGGTGAAAAACCCGCTAACGGTGGCTAATAGCAAGTAGCTAGTTAGCTGGCTACTCCCGTCCGGTAGACAGAGATGTAGATAGCCGGGATATGGTCCTGGCTCGAGGCTAGCTCAAGGCTAACTGGTGCTTGCTTCGGGGGCAGTGGTGATTAGCCAACAGCCACATCCATTCGGTTGCGGCTAGCTGGTTGCAATCCGGTGTTAAGGTCCAGTGATTCAGTTATTCCGGCAGAAAATCTGATGTTCTGGGTGAAAACCGCTAACGGTGGCTAATAGCAAGTAGCTTGTTAGCTGGCTAGCTAGTTTCAACTGGAGATTCTAGATAAAAGATAAGTAAATAATAGAATCCCGTTCCACATTGAGTGAGGCGGGTTGCAGGAAAGTATATTTAGTAGAAGGATGAAAAGTGTGATGGGGGAAATATCTACAACAAAATACAAATAAAGAAAAAACAGGCTATTTACACGGACACACAACAGAGCACACGACCGCACTGCTACGCCATCTTGGAGACAGGTGTGCCAAGCTTGGAGCGTCATACCCAAGATGACTTGAGGCTGTAATCGCTGCCAAAGGTGCTTCAACAAAGTACTGAGTAAAGGGTCTGAATACTTATGTAAATAAGGTATATCTGTTTAATTTTGTATAAATTTGCAAAAATGTATAAAAACCTGTTTTTGCTTTGTCATTATGGGGTATTGTGTGTAGATTGGTGAAAAAAAATAATTTAGTCCATTTTAGAATAAGGCTGTACTGTAACAAAGTGGGAAAGGGAAGCGGTCTGAATACTTTACGAATGCACTTTGTGTGTATGTACCGTATTTTCCGCACTATAAGCCGCACTGGACTATAAGCCGCAGGTGTTTTAATGTTTAATTACCATATGTAAGGGTTCGTGCACAGAGGGGATTGTCGGGAAAGAGACAAACTGTCTCGCTCTCGTAATGTCTGTCTGTCTTGCTCTCGTTCTGTCTCTCGTTCTCTCTCGTACCACTCTCGGTTCCACTTTTACTTTTGCGCGCTACCTGTCTCACTCTTTTCTGGCCTCCAGTGTTGTGGCGTCTCTCTTTATGTAGTGTTGTGGCGTCTCTCTTTATGTAGTGTTGTGGCGTCTCTCTCTATGTAGTGTTGTGGCGTCTCTCTTTATGTAGTGTTGTGGCGTCTCTCTTGTCGTGTGTTTTGTCCTATATCTTTTTTTGTTCTTTAAAAAAAATCCCAGCCCCCGTCCCCGTCCCCGCAGGAGGCCTTTTGGTAGGCCGTCATTGTAAATAAGAATTTGTTGTTAACTGACTAAATAAAGGTTAAATAAAAATTAATTGACAGCTTTGTAACAGTCAGGTAGCAGGGAACAGTTACAGTACCAGTCAAAGGTTTGGACCCACCTACTCATCCCAGGGGATTTTCTTTATTTTTACTATTTTCTACATTCTAGAATAATAGTGAAGACATCAACTGTGAAATAACATATATGGAATCATGTAGTAGCCAAAAAAGTGTTAAACAAATCAAAATATATTTTATATTTGAGATTCTTCCAAGTAGCCACCCTTTGACTTGATGACAGCTTTGCACAATCTTGGCATTCTCTCAACCAGCTTAATGAGGTAGTCAACTGGAATGCATTTTAATTAACAGGTGTGCCTTGTTAAAAGTTAATTTGTGCGTTTGAGCCAATCAGTTGTGTTGTTACAAGGTAGTGGTGGTATACAGAAGATAGCCCTATTTGGTAAAAGACCAAGTCCATATTATGGCAAGAACAGCTCAAATAAGCTAAGAGAAATGACAGTCCATCATTACTTTAAGACATGAAGGTCAGTCAATCCGGAATATTTCAAGAACTGAAAGTTTCTTCAAGTGCATTCGCAAAAACCATCAAGCGCTATGATGAAACTGGCTCTCATGAGGACCGCCACAGGAAAGGAAAACCCAGAGTTACCTCTGCTGCAGAGGATAAGTTCATTAGAGTTACCAGCCTCAGAAATCGGCAATTAACTGCACCTCCGATTGCAGCCCAAATAAATGGTTCACAGAGTTCAAGTAACAGACACATCTCAACATCAACTGTTCAGAGGAGACTGTGTGAATCAGGCCTTCATGGTTGAATTGCTGCAAAGAAACCACTACTAAAGGATACCACTAAGAAGAAGAGACCTGCTTGGGCCAAGAAACACGAGCAATGGACATTAGACCGGTGGAAATCTGTACTCTTGTCTGATGAGTCCAAATTTCAGATGTTTTTGTTCCAACCGCCGTTTCTTTGTGACGCAGAGTAGGTGAACGGATGATGTCCGCATGTGTGGTTCCAACCGTGAAGCATGGAGGAGGAGGTGTGATGGTGCTTTGCTGGTGACACTGTCAGATTTATTTAGAATTCAAGGCACACTTAACCCAATTGAGTCGGACAGTTAAATGTTAAATGACTCACTACTGTAAGTCTCTCTGGATAAGAGCTAAATGACTCACTACTGTAAGTCTCTCTGGATAAGAGCTAAATGACTCACTACTGTAAGTCTCTCTGGATAAGAGCTAAATGACTCATTACTGTAAGTCTCTCTGGATAAGAGCTAAATGACTCACTACTGTAAGTCTCTCTGGATAAGAGCTAAATGACTCACTACTGTAAGTCTCTCTGGATAAGAGCTAAATGAGAGTGGGAGACACGGCCTCCTTCAGGCTGTTCTCTATAATTACCTGTGAGTGTTCCAGTCACATTGCCATTATCAGAGTTTTTTTTCCCCCCATTCTAGTAAATTCTTTCTATGGTTGCGTGACGTTGCAGGGCTGTCCGCGATAGTAGTTCTATTTCTAATGGAATGAATGTCCTTACCTTATTACCCCCTGCTGTCAGTGGTCAGCTGACTGATTCCCCCCATGTTCAATCTAATCCTCTCCTGTCTTCTCATGCCCTGTCCTTTTAACTGTCAGTGAATTTTATTTAAAGAATGCGAAGTCCCCTAGCAATTGTTTCTGGTCCTACTGTTTTGAGGGTGAGTAGACCGCAGAGTGAAGGAAAAGCAGCCAACAAGTGCTCAGCATATGTGGGAACTCCTTCAAGACTTTTGGAGAAGCATTCCAGGTGAAGCTGGTTGAGAGAATGCCAAGAGTGTGCAAAGCTGTCATCAAGGCAAAGGGTGGCTATTTGAAGAATCTCAAATATAAAATATATTTAGATTTGTTTAACACTTTTTTTTGGTTACTACATGATGTCTTCACTATTATTCTACAATGTCAAAAATAAAGAAAAACCCTTGAATGAGTAGGTGTGTCCAACCTTTTAACTGGTATTGTATAGGAAGATGTGGAGGGGAGGAGAGCTCTGGACCCCCTGACTGAGAGATGCAGGCTAGCAGTGTGTGTATAGCTCCAACAGCTATGGAACGAGGGGAATGGTCTTGACAGCACGATGCACCCACTAGTGTGGAGTGATCTGGCCCTGATGCAGGCTGAGCTGACAGTGAGGAGGATCTGTGGCGATGGCTGCTGACCGCTCTGCCTCTGACCTTTTACCAAGAGAGGCGATGCTGGCCGCTCTGCCTCTGACCTTTACAAAGAGAGGAGATGCTGGTATCTCCCAGGAATGAAGAGACTGAAGCTCAATTGACAGATTAAACAAAATTGGGGGTGCGGGTGCACCGATGCGTCAATCTAAGTTACATAAAAAAAAGCAATTTCTCCTGGCATCTACCAAACCCAATCCACTGCATCCGCCAGTGTCGCATTTCCACGTCTGGTGAAAGGTGGCAGAGCTAGAGCAGTGTTTGTCAGACCACGAGACCTCCCGAAAATCGGTCTTGTAGCGTCCGAACGGTTTGACCTTCAAACTATTATGACCTCTATGGAAAGGGGAGATTCTTACGAACACGATGGTGTTCTCTGTTTTGCTCTACGACCCCCACCAGTGTCACGTCTGAAGGTAACTGGTACCGGTTAAATTTTTTAAATTAAATTGAAGTATGAAGGTAGTTTTGTGCCTACCCAAAAAATAAGTGGTTAAATGTGTGTAAAAAAAAAAAGGACCGAAGCTTCGAAACCTTGTTTCTTATGATTCATTTTTTGACTGTCCTTTTTTTTTTTTTTATTCAACGCGTTTCTATAGGCTTTAATAGAAATGCCAAAATAAAGTGTTTATCAAATCATTTTTTTATGTATTTATTTTATATATACCTAAAGGGGTCCTAAAATTCTAAATCAAATATCTAAATGATCCATAGTATGACCTTCTTAAAACAATTGCATATGGCAGCTTAGAACCCCCCCCCCCCCCCCCACAACGTCTTAGACTCTAAAGAATTAAGATACTCTTTTGAAGAGGTAGGGTTTCAGATGTTTTCGTAATATGGACAGGGATTCTGCTGTCCTAGACGGAGAAGAGCTTGGACTGGGCTGATCTTTGGGTTGTCTGAGAATTTATAGCACGGCTTTTGATGATCCTTGGTTGGGGTCTGAGCAGATTATTTGTTGCTATTGCAAACATAATAAGATGGTGGTCCGATTAGTCCAGGGTTATGAGGAAAAACCATTTAGATCCACAATATTTATTCCACGGGACAAAACTAGATCCAGGGTATGACAGTGGCAATGAGTAGGTCCGGAGACATGTTGGACAGAACCCACTGAGTCGATGATGGCACCGAAAGCCTTTTTGGAGTGGGTCTGTGGACTTTTCCATGTGAAGATTAAAGTCACCAAAAATGTGAATATTATCTGCCATGACTACAAGGTCCGATAGGAATTCAGGGAACTCAGTGAGGAACTCTGTATACGGCCCAGGAGGACTGTAAACAGTAGCTATAAAAAGTGATTGAGTAGGCTGCATAGATTTCATGACTAGAAGCTCAAAAGACAAACGCAGTCATTTTATTTATTTTTTTAATTTAAATGTTCTGTCATAAATGTTAGCAACACCTCCGCCTTTTGTGGGATGCACCGAGGATATGGTCGCTAGGGTAACCAGGAGGAGAAGCCTCATTTAACACAGTAAATTCATCAGGCTTGAGACATGTTTCAGTCAGGCCAGTCACATCAAGATTATGATCAGAGGTCTTTGAGCGGGCAGGCCTTCCCCGGGAGGAAGAGCAACTCCGTCTTGTTGAGGTGGTGGGCCGACATCAAAGCTGAAATATCTGCCAGGCACACACACATGTCGCCACCTGGGTGTCAGAATGGGGGGTAGGAGAAAGGTAGTTGAGCGTTATCCGCATAGCAATGATAGGAGAGACCATGTGAGGATATGACGGAGCTGAGTGACTTGGTGTATAGAGAGAAGAGGAGAGGGCCTAGAACCAAGCCCTGGGGGACACCAGTAGTGAGAGCACATGGTGCAGAGACAGATCCTCTCCACACCACCTGGTAGGAGCGGCCTGCCAGGTAGGATGCTATCCAGGAGTGTGCATAGCCTGAGACGCCCAACCCTGAGAGGGTGGAGAGAAGGATCTGAAGGTTCATGGTGTCAAAGGTAGCGGGTAGTTCTAGGAGGATGAGAACAGAGAAGAGAGAGTCAGCTTTGGCAGTGCAGAGAGCCTCCGTGACACAGAGAAGAGCAGTCTCGGTTGAGTGACCTGTCTTGAAGCCTAACTGGTTAGGGTCAATAAGATCGTTCTGAGAGAGTTAGGGAGAGAGTTGGTCAGAGACAGCACTCAAGTGTTTTGAAAAGAAAGAAGTGATAGTTTTTGACGTCAGAGGGGTCGAGTGTTGGTTTCTTGCGGAGGAGAGCGACTCTGGCCATCTTGAATGCAGGATGCAGCCAGTGGTCAGGAATGAGTCGATGAGGGAAGTGAGGAATGGGAGATGGTCTGGAGAAGGGAGGAGGGTCGGGTGGCCAGACCTCACTAGTCGTAGGATGTCATCTGGAGAGAGAGGGGAGAAAGAGGTCAAGGCGTAGGGTAGTTCTGTGTGAGTGGGACCAGTGGACTCCATTATGCCTGTGATGGTCTAGGAAGGCCAATGTACACAGTCACCGACATAACCGTTGAGGTCTAAAAAGGGGAAGTCACAATTCTGTTTGTATGCTTGGAAATGCTTCTTAATAAAACCTGAAACATTATTATCTTGGCATTGTATTATTATTATTATTTAGGTTATACTTATAAATATGAATCAACAGCATAGCGCGTAAAAATTGTCTGTCCTCGGTTGCAACACTCACTACCGAGTTCCAAACTGCGTCTGGAAGCAACGTCAGCACAATAACTGTTAGTCGGGAGCTTCATGAAATGGGTTTCCATGGCCGAGCAACCGCACACAAGCCTAAGATCACCATGCGCAATGCCAAGCGTCGGCTGGAGTGGTGTAAAGCTCGCCGCCATTGGACTGGAGCAGTGGAAACGCGTTCTCTGGAGTGATGAATCACGGTTCACCATCTGGCAGTCCGATGGATGAATCTGGGTTTGGCGGATGCCAGGAGAACGCTACCTCCCCGAATGCATAGTGCCAACTGTAACGTTTGGTGGAGGAGGAATAATGTTCTGGGGCTGTTTTTCATGGTTCGGGCTAGGCCCCTTAGTTCCAGTGAAGAGAAATCTTAACGCTACAACATACAATAACATTCTGTGCTTCCAACTTTGTGGCAACAGTTTGGGGAAGACCCTTTCCTGTTTCAGCATGACAATGACCCTGTGCACAATGCGAGGTCCATACAGAAATGGTTTGTCGAGATCAGTGTGGAAGAACTTGACTGGCCTTCACTGAGCCCTGATCTCAACCCCATCGAACACCTTTGGGATGAATTGGAACGCCGACTGCGAGCCAGGCCTAATCACCCAACATCAGTGGCCGACCTCACTAATGCTCTTGTGGCTGAATGGAAGCAAGTCCCCGTAGCAATGTTCCAACATCTAGTGGAAAGCCTTCCCAGAAGAGTGGAGGCTGTTATAGCAGCAAAGGGGGACCAACTTCATATTAATGCCCATGATTTTGGAATGAGATGTTGGACGAGCAGGTGTCCACATACTTTTGGCCATGTAGTGTGTGTGTGTGTGTGTGTGTATATATATATATATATATATATATATATATATATATATATATATATATATATATATATATATATATATATATATATATATATATATATATATATATATATATATACACAGTGGGGAAAAAAAGTATTTAGTCAGCCACCAATTGTGCAAGTTCTCCCACTTAAAAAGATGAGGGAGGCCTGCAATTTTCATCATAGGTACACGTCAACTATGACAGACAAAATGAGATTTTTTTTTCCAGAAAATCACATTGTAGAATTTTTAATGAATTTATTTGCAAATTATGGTGGAAAATAAGTATTTGGTCAATAACAAAAGTTTCTCAATACTTTGTTATATACCCTTTGTTGGCAATGACACAGGTCAAACGTTTTCTGTAAGTCTTCACAAGGTTTTCACACACTGTTGCTGGTATTTTGGCCCATTCCTCCATGCAGATCTCCTCTAGAGCAGTGATGTTTTGGGACTGTCGCTGGGCAACACGGACTTTCAACTCCCTCCAAAGATTTTCTATGGGGTTGAGATCTGGAGACTGGCTAGGCCACTCCAGGACCTTGAAATGCTTCTTACGAAGCCACTCCTTTGTTGCCCGGGCGGTGTGTTTGGGATCATTGTCATGCTGAAAGACCCAGCCATGTTTCATCTTCAATGCCCTTGCTGATGGAAGGAGGTTTTTACTCAAAATCTCACGATACATGGCCCCATTCATTCTTTCCTTTACACGGATCAGTCGTCCTGGTCCCTTTGCAGAAAAACAGCCCCAAAGCATGATGTTTCCACCCCCATGCTTCACAGTAGGTATGGTGTTCTTTGGATGCAACTCAGCATTCTTTGTCCTCCAAACACGACGAGTTGAGTTTTTACCAAAAAGTTATATTTTGGTTTCATCTGACCATATGACATTCTCCCAATCCTCTTCTGGATCATCCAAATGCACTCTAGCAAACTTCAGACGGGCCTGGACATGTACTGGCTTAAGTAGGGGGGCACGTCTGGCACTGCAGGATTTGATTCCCTGGCGGCGTAGTGTGTTACTGATGGTAGGCTTTGTTACTTTGGTCCCAGCTCTCTGCAGGTCATTCACTAGGTCCCCCCGTGTGGTTCTGGGATTTTTGCTCACCGTTCTTGTGATCATTTTGACCCCACGGGGTGAGATCTTGCGTGGAGCCCCAGATCGAGGGAGATTATCAGTGGTCTTGTATGTCTTCCATTTCCTAATAATTGCTCCCACAGTTGATTTCTTCAAACCAAGCTGCTTACCTATTGCAGATTCAGTCTTCCCAGCCTGGTGCAGGTCTACAATTTTGTTTCTGGTGTCCTTTGACAGCTCTTTGGTCTTGGCCATAGTGGAGTTTGGAGTGTGACTGTTTGAGGTTGTGGACAGGTGTCTTTTATACTGATAACAAGTTCAAACAGGTGCCATTAATACAGGTAACGAGTGGAGGACAGAGGAGCCTCTTAAAGAAGAAGTTACAGGTCTGTGAGAGCCAGAAATCTTGCTATTAGGGTTAAGTGCCTTGCTCAAGGGCACATTGACATATTTTTCACCTAGTCGGCTCGGGGATTAGAACCAGCGACCTTTCGGGTACCGGCACAACGCTCTTAACCACTAAGCTACCTGCCACCCTATTTCCCCGAAATATTCGCATAACATCACAAACCCTGCTGCTGCGGTCATTCGATGGCACTAGCATATGTGCTTCAAAGAGAGGACGCCGTAATGAGAGAAATAATGTCGCCTTAGCTTCTGAAAGTAAGCCTTTTACAAGATTAAATAATGACAGAAGCTTTTGATTCTTATTAAAGAGATGAAGTCCAGACAGGCTACTTTAAGAATCAGCGAACTCACACCCCCGTAAAAGCACATGTCAATCAAAGCCACCAGCGTATGTCAGACACGAGCAAATATTTATCCTTTTCTTTAAACGTATATAAAAAAATAAAATAATCTAGGCCTACCTTAGTCTTTCAGAAAGTAGGCTATAAGATAATGAACTAGGGGCGGCAGGTAGCTTAGTGGTTAAGAGCGTTGTGCCAGTAACTGAAAGGTTGCTGGTTCTAATCCCCGAGCCGACTAGGTGAAATATCTGTCGACGTGCCCTTGAGCAAGGCACTTAACCCTAATTGCTCCTGTAAGTCGCTCTGGATAAGAGCGTCTGCTAAATGACTAAAATGTAAAAATGAACTGACAAGGACAGTATGAAGGGGACAGCTATGCTATAGTATGAAGATGAAATTGACCATCATTTAAAATAGAAACAAATACATGCAACACGTCCATAGTCTCCTGAGTGGCGCAGTGGTCTAAGGCACTGCTTTGCAGTGCTAACTGTGCCACTAGAGATCCTGGTTCGAATCCAGGCTCTGTCGCAGCCGGCCGCGACTGGGAGACCCATGGGGCGGCGCACAATTGGCCCAGCGTCGTCCAGGGTAGTGGAGGGAATGGCCGGCAGGGATGTAGCTCAGTTGGTAGAGCATGGCGTTTGCAACGCCAGGGTTGTGGGTTTGATTCCCACGGGGGGCCAGTATATTTAAAAAAAAAATATATATGTATGTATTCACTAACTGTAAGTCGCTCTGGATAAGAGCGTCTGCTAAATGACTAAAATGTAAAAAATGTCAAATGTATTCATCAGCCCACGCTGATTATCAACAGGGACAGTGTTGGAAAGATTTTTCAAATGATGAGGAACTATTTTAATTAGAATGGATGTGTATATATAAAATAAACGTATTTCATTGACATTGTGAGGTGAAGAAAAAAATGACTGAGAAGCCCAACTGGGCACTTTCCTACGTTTTGACATTTGCGAGAAGCAGGCCTGGTACTTCTATGCTCAGGTTCGCTACCACTCTGCCAACCATTAACAGGACAGAGAAAACCAGACACATGCTCATTGCTCACATGGAGTAGTAGTGGTGTTGTCCTGGAGTCATTACCTGTCCTGGAGTCATTACCTGTCATGGAGTCATTACCTGTCCTGGAGTCATTACCTGTCCTGGAGTCATTACCTGTCCTGGAGTCATTACCTGTCTTTTAGAGATGACTAACTACGGCATGATTCACTGTTTACATCCATTTTAGGTCTCCTCTCCTCTGAGGCTGGCTCCTGTTGTTTTATTGATACTTAACTAATGGTCCAGGTACCCAGCTGTTCATTTCAGCTTTAAATGGCACCCATCTTTTGACCACAGCACAATATGGGGAATATGGACCCAGTTGGGCAGCAGGCCCCTACGCTCTCACTGACGTAGCCTACACAACTTTTTATCTTTTTATATATTTGCTTTGTCATCTTGTTGGCAGCTGCAGCTTCTGTTTTTTTTATTTTTATACCAGCCTTCTGGAAAGGGTTTGTTTTTAATGTCTGTCCATGTTTGAGAGGGTGTGAGAGAGCGGGAGGGAGAGACCCAGGCGGATTGGAGGTGCATCCCAAATTGCACCCTAATCCCTATATAAATATATATTAAAATAATAGCTCTGATGTTTGTATGTTGTCTGTTTGTATATAATGTTTTCTTGTTTATATGTTCACCTGCCCGGGGACTGCAGACGGAAATGAGTCATTTTTTCCCAAGGGTACAGAGACGTATGTTTAGTTGTACGTTGTCCCTGTTCAAATAAACTTCATAATAATCATATAGTGGACTTGTTTCGACCAGAGCCCTGCACTATGAAGGGAGTAGGGTGCTGTTTGGGAAGCAAGAGGAGTGCAGGAGCTAGCTAGCTCTCTGTTGTTTATTCCTCTGGTCTCGGGAGAAACATCACTTCTCAAACCAACATCACTTCTCAAACCAACATCACTTCTCAAACTAACATCACTTCTCAAACTATGAATGTGAGTGAGTGTGTGTGGTCTGAGTGAGTGTGTGTGTGTGGTCTGAGTAAGGTGTGTGTGGTCTGAGTAAGGTCTGTGTGGTCTGAGTAAGGAGTGTGTGTTATACCCCTAGTGGTCTGAGTAAGGTGTGTGTGTGGTCTGAGTAAGTGTGTGTGTGGTCTGAGTAAGGTGTGTGTGTGGTCTGAGTAAGTGTGTGTGTGGTCTGAGTAAGTGTGTGTGTGGTCTGAGTAAGGTGTGTGTGGTCTGTGTGGTCTGTGTGTTATACCCCTAGTGGTCTGAGTAAGGTGTGTGTGTGGTCTGAGTAAGTGTGTGTGTGGTCTGAGTAAGGTGTGTGTGTGGTCTGAGTAAGTGTGTGTGTGGTCTGAGTAAGGTGTGTGTGGTCTGTGTGGTCTGTGTGTTATACCCCTAGTGTTGTGTGTCATAGCCAGGACTGATCTGTCCATGATACAGAGGGGAACACGGGAAAGGTTTTTATCCAGTTCACCACCAGTACTACCACAGAGATCTGTCCATGATACAGAGGGGAACACGGGAAAGGTTTTTATCCAGTTCACCACCAGTACTACCACAGAGATCTGTCCATGATACAGAGGGGAACACGGGAAAGGTTTTTATCCAGTTCACCACCAGTACTACCACAGAGATCTGTCCATGATACAGAGGGGAACACGGGAAAGGTTTTTATCCAGTTCACCACCAGTACTACCACAGAGATCTGTCCATGATACAGAGGGGAACACGGGAAAGGTTTTTATCCAGTTCACCACCAGTACTACCACAGAGATCTGTCCATGATACAGAGGGGAACACGGGAAAGGTTTTTATCCAGTTCACCACCAGTACTACCACAGAGATCTGTCCATGATACAGAGGGGAACACGGGAAAGGTTTTTATCCAGTTCACCACCAGTACTACCACAGAGATCTGTCCATGATACAGAGGGGAACACGGGAAAGGTTTTTATCCAGTTCACCACCAGTACTACCACAGAGATCTGTCCATGATACAGAGGGGAACACGGGAAAGGTTTTTATCCAGTTCACCACCAGTACTACCACAGAGATCTGTCCATGATACAGAGGGGAACACGGGAAAGGTTTTTATCCAGTTCACCACCAGTACTACCACAGAGATCTGTCCATGATACAGAGGGGAACACGGGAAAGGTTTTTATCCAGTTCACCACCAGTACTACCACAGAGATCTGTCCATGATACAGAGGGGAACACGGGAAAGGTTTTTATCCAGTTCACCACCAGTACTACCACAGAGATCTGTCCATGATACAGAGGGGAACACGGGAAAGGTTTTTATCCAGTTCACCACCAGTACTACCACAGAGATCTGTCCATGATACAGAGGGGAACACGGGAAAGGTTTTTATCCAGTTCACCACCAGTACTACCACAGAGATCTGTCCATGATACAGAGGGGAACACGGGAAAGGTTTTTATCCAGTTCACCACCAGTACTACCACAGAGATCTGTCCATGATACAGAGGGGAACACGGGAAAGGTTTTTATCCAGTTCACCACCAGTACTACCACAGAGATCTGTCCATGATACAGAGGGGAACACGGGAAAGGTTTTTATCCAGTTCACCACCAGTACTACCACAGAGATCTGTCCATGATACAGAGAGGAACACGGGAAAGGTTTTTATCCAGTTCACCACCAGTACTACCACAGAGATGGTGACTTGGGTACATAAACACACACACGGTCATGTTCCTGCGGGTCAGACATGAACCCCTCCTACTCCTCACCATGTCATCCAGGTCAGACATTAACTCCACTCTTCCCCTCTTCCCCTCTTCCCCTCCTCCCCACCTCCACTCCTCCCCTCCTCCACTCTTCAGCAGCAGACAGGCAGCAGGCAGCAGGCAGGCAGGCAGACAGGCAGCAGGCAGCAGGCAGGCAGGCAGGCAGCAGACAGGCAGCAGGCTAAATAGTCTCAAGTAACTGTCATTCTTCTCTCATTGACGCTGTCCTACATATTTGTCATTGTTAGTTGCGTTGTGAAAGAGGTGTGTGAGAAAGAGGAGTTGGATCAGTGGTATAAAGAAAGCTGTGTTGTGACTACAGGTCAGGTCCTTTCTGTGTTCAGTTATTACGATGGTTGTAGGCCTACTGACTGTACTAACTGGCTGCCTGCCTGGCTGAGACTCAGTCCTTCACCTGGTTATCTAGTTCCAGACTGTGGCTGAATGGATGTCCAGTCAAACTGTTTTCTTCTCTTCTATCCAGGTCTCTCTTGAAACATGTCATTTTATCACACGGTAACCAGGTTAAATATCCAGGTTAAATAACCAGGTTAAACAAGGTAACCAGGTTAAATATCCAGGCTAAACAACCAGGTTAAACAAGGTAGCCAGGTTCAATAACCAGGTTAAACAAGGTAACCAGGTTAAATAACAAGGTAACCAGGTTAAATATCCAGGTTAAATAACCAGGTTAAACAAGGTAGCCAGGTTAAATATCCAGGTTAAATAACCAGGTTAAACAAGGTAGCCATGTTAAATATCCAGGTTAAACAAGGTAACCAGGAGAAATAACCAGGTTAAATAACCAGGTTAAACAAGGTAACCAGGAGAAATAACCAGGTTAAATAAATAAAAAAATGTTTTCTATGCCATTTTACGCTACTTTATTTTTATTCTATCATGGCAGTAAGCCACCCTGGGAAAAACACGGCTCTACTCTTCTAGTCCACTTCAGAGTTGTGGAGTGACTGAAACCACTTCAGAGTTGTGGAGTGACTGAAACCACTTCAGAGTTGTGGAGTGACTGAAACCACTTCAGAGTTGTGGAGTGACTGAAACCACTTCAGAGTTATGGAGTGACTGAAACCACTTCAGAGTTGTGGAGTGACTGAAACCAACTTGAGTCAGTCAGACAGAAGCTCTAATTCAAAGCTTCAATCGATACTCCCCAGCAGTGGAGCTGTAAGTAGAAGCAGGAGCGCTGTTGTCTGTCTGCTGCATGTTGCCTGTTGCCTGTTGCCTGTTGTCTGCTGCATGTTGCCTGTTGCCTGTTGTCTGCCTGTTGCCTGTTGCCTGTCTGCTGACTGCTGTCTGCTGCCTGTGTGACTAATCAAACTGAGTGTTTGGAGGACTGGGTTTGTTTGGTTTATATGCAGACAGCAGCAGAATATTCATAAACCCTGAAGCTGGCTTGAATTGGAGAGGTAACCAACAGTAAACTGGCTTGAATTGGAGAGGTAACCAACAGTAAACTGGCTTGAATTGGAGAGGTAACCAACAGTAAACTGGCTTGAATTGGAGAGGTAACCAACAGTAAACTGGCTTGAATTGGAGAGGTAACCAACAGTAAACTGGCTTGAATTGGAGAGGTAACCAACAGTAAACTGGCTTGAATTGGAGAGGTAACCAACAGTAAACTGGCTTGAATTGGAGAGGTAACCAACAGTAAACTGGCTTGAATTGGAGAGGTAACCAACAGTAAACTGGCTTGAATTGGAGAGGTAACCAACAGTAAACTGGCTTGAATTGGAGAGGTAACCAACAGTAAACTGGCTTGAATTGGAGAGGTAACCAACAGTAAACTGGCTTGAATTGGAGAGGTAACCAACAGTAAACTGGCTTGAATTGGAGAGGTAACCAACAGTAAACTGGCTTGAATTGGAGAGGTAACCAACAGTAAACTGGCTTGAATTGGAGAGGTAAACTGCGTTGAATTGGAAAGGTTTAGTGATCATGTTATGAGGGATGCTAATGGAATCTGTGTGTGTGTGTGTGTGCCAGTGCATTTCCCCTGGTGTTTAAACCTACGCTTTACCTCTGGCAACCTAGCAATTTATCTACGTGAATTACCCATATGCTGTGAATTACCCATATGCCGTGGTATGCTAAACATTTGCCAGAAAAACGACAACGTAAACAGTTCTACGAAGAGCAATTTGTTTCCTCCTTACTCACGTCTCCATTGTGGTGATCCATCCATTCCCCTGCAAGCAGGAGCCCAGAGGGTGGCTTATTAAATTGCTCTAAATTAGCTTTTTGCCCAAGTGAGTTTGTCAGCATCATCATAAGCAGTAGCATCATCGCCTTTAGGAGGGCTAGCTAGCGGCTACATTAGTTTCTGACATCCTGGCTGCTGTTGGCTGCCTGGCTGAATGGCTGAAGGCTGCTTCTGTCTGTCTGGCTTTTTCTGACTGCCTATTTCTGTCAGGCTAACCACTGGAGGTTGCATTACTTCCTTTTTTTGGCTGGCTGGCTGATTCTGGCTGGCTGGCTAACTGCTGGAGGCTGCATTAGATCCTGGCTGGCTAACTGCTGGAGGCTGCATTAGATCCTGGCTGTTACTGGCTGGCTAACTGCTGGAGGCTGCATTCAGGGCCGGGTTAAGAAATAAGCCCCCCCCACTTCCCGGCACACCATAATTTTCTGTAAATAAATCTGTGCACCAATTGCGTGGTACATTTACTGTTGAAGAAAAAGGCCCTTTTATAATAAAGGCATACTAACATGTGCCATGTTTTTAGGGTTTCCACACATGGGGAACATTTGTTAGCCCGGTCAGAAAAAAAATTGGCCATTTAAAAAAATGCATTTCATGCAATTCTACGTAATTTACATGACAGAAGACATTAGCGGAATCTTTTTTAATACCACACACATGACCTAAATGACATTGACATACTGAGATCAATCTGGTATGGAATTCAAACTAACAATAGCCCAGGCCAATGAAACAACACACACACATTGTACGATATTAGGAGGCAATATATAGAATGTTGTACAATATTAGAAGGGCCTATCTCTACCTCTACCTCTCTTTATACAGTAGATCCTGCATTAGTTCCTGGTTTCTAGCTGGCTGTTCCTGGCTGGCTGGCTGTTTCTAGCTGGCGTTTACTGGCTGGCTGGCTGTTTCTAGCTGGCGTTTACTGGCTGGCTGGCTGTTTCTAGCTGGCTGTTTCTGTCTGGCTGGCTGTATTCTAGCTGGCTGTTTCTGGCTGTTTCTAGCTGGCTGTTGCTGGCTGGCTGTTTCTAGCTGGCTTTTACTGGCTGGCTGGCTGTTTCTAGCTGGCTGTTTCTAGCTGGCTTTTACTGGCTTTCTGGCTGGCTCTTTTCTAGCTGGCTGTTTCTAGCTGGCTGTTTCTAGCTGGCTTTTTACTGGCTGGCTGGCTGTTTCTAGCTGGCTGTTACGGCTAATAGCTGTTACTGGCTGATGCCTCGATCACACCGACCGAGTCACTGCGTTTTGGTACACCAGAAGTACATTGATTTCCAATGAAACGCTGTGTTTGCCTTGCTGCGTTGCGTTGCGTTGCAGAGGCAGTTGCAGTGCGTCAAACTGTATGGGTTAGACTGCTGGACAGAAATGGTAGCAGAGCGTGAATGTTGCACACACATCCAGATGATGCTGCGTACCATTCTGCGCGATGACGCTGTCGGTGTGATCGAGGCGTGAGGCTCTTCCCCTCCCGGTGTAGCCTACCAGCGAGACACACACACACACACACACACACACACACACACAGAGGCAGGCTGAGGCTCTTCCCCACCCGGTGTAGCCTACCAGCGAGACACACACACACACACACACACACACACACACACACACACACACAGAGGCAGGCGTGAGGCTCTTCCCCACCCGGTGTAGCCTACCTACGAGACACACACACACACACACACACACACACACACACACACACACACACACACACAGAGGCAGGCTGAGGCTCTTCCCCTCTCTCCCGGTGTAGCCTACCCACATACGTCATTCCCCGCTCCTAACTTCCTGTGGAGCCAGCTGCTGCACACAGTAAACAATTAAGAGGAACAAATAGTGAGAAACCTGAACCCTGACTCACCACGCAGTGAAGAGAAGAGCGCGGAGGGAGGGAGGGAGGGAGGGGGAGGGAGGGAGAGAGGGATGGAGAGAGGGAGGGAGAGAGAGAGAGGGAGGGAGACACGTCACAGCTCTAACAACCGTGAACGCAGGCGCGAAGGGAGGGGGGAGGGAGAGCTAACTAGCTAGAGCCCTGCTTACCTGTCCCTTGGGTAACAAAACAGAAGCCAGGCTAGAAGCTGCTGGCTAGGGCAGGCTAGTGTGTAGTCTCTCTCTGGATCTCTGTCTAGCCCGGCCAGACAGCACTGACATGGTTCAGTGTTTTTAGGTTGTTGTGTTTTAGAGTACAGTACAAGGAGCTTTGCTCTTCATCGGCGTCTTCATCCTGGAGGTTCCTTACGCCATTTCCAGCCTGTTAAGCTGCCACACACCTACCTTCCTCTCTGTGATTTAATGTGACAGAGTGAAATCATCACCAGACTCACTCTTATGGAAGAAACCTGACCTTTACAGTGTAGCCTGTTAACACAGGCTGGAAGGGTGATCCCAACCCAACGATGTGAGAAACGGCCTAGGGCTATACCTACTGTTATTATTCACTGAAACTATAGTCCTAGAGTTAAAGCTGAGAGATTTGAGAGTTAGCTGACTAGCTGCGCGTGTGAGCGAGCGGACTAACGTTAGCGAGCTAGATATGTGCTTAGTGTTGGCTATGACTGAAGGCTGCCTGGAGTCATTTGTTTTGATGGAGGAAGAAGCCGTTTCATGGTCTGTGAACCTCTGATCGTTAATTTTACCCCTCTGGTTCTGGGGTTTAAAAAGAAAAAGCTGTGAACTTGACGGTTAACTCCTAATAAAGACAGTAACAAGGAGATGCAGAAAACCATGGTGCACATTTACTAGTCAAAATATTATTTGAATTAATATTTTTGAGTTGTGTAGTCTGTGTCAATGGCACAGCGGTGGTCGTGTCTATAGATGTTTTTCCCTGCCGCTCATATGAATGATCTGAGCACTATGGACCCTGGTCAAAAGTAATACACTATATAGGGAATAGGATTCCACTCATGAAGCATAAGACATGAGACATCGACGGGACCGCAGTGGAGAGGGTCAAAAGTTTTAAATTCCTTGGCGTGCACATCACGGAGGGCCTGAAATGGTCCACCGACAGAATGGTGAAGAAGGCCGACATGAGAGCATTCTGTCGGGCTGCATCACGGCCTGGTACGGCAACTGCACTGCCCTCAAACGCATGGCTTTCCAGAGGGCGGTGGGGTCAGCCCAACGCATCACCGGGGGCTTGCTGCCTGCCCTCCAGGACATTTCCAGAACTCTGTGGCCAAGAAGATCATTAAGGACCTCAGCCACCCAAAGTCTATTCACCCCATTACCATCCAGCAGACAGACAGTACAGGTGTGTCAAAGCCGGTACAGAGAGACTGAGAAACAGCTTCTATCTCCAGGCCATCAGACTGAGAAACAGCTTCTATCTCCAGGCCATCAGACTGAGAAACAGCTTCTATCTCCAGGCCATCAGACTGAGAAACAGCTTCTATCTCCAGGCCATCAGACTGAGAAACAGCTTCTATCTCCAGGCCATCAGACTGAGAATCAGCTTCTATCTCCAGGCCATCAGACTGAGAAACAGCTTCTATCTCCAGGCCATCAGGCTGAGAAACAGCTTCTATCTCCAGGCCATCAGACTGAGAAACAGCTTCTATCTCCAGGCCATCAGACTGAGAAACAGCTTCTATCTCTAGGCCATCAGACTGTAACAGTCCTGTGTGTCTCAGTTGGTAGAGCATGGTGCTTGCAACGCCAGGGTTGTGGGTTCAATTCCCACAGGGGACTAGTACAGAAATGTATGCACTCACTACTGTAAGTCGCTCCGGATTAGAGCATCTGCTAAATAAATAAATGGTAAATTGTTGAGCAGCCATCAATAGCCAGCTACCCGCCCCCTGTACTCTGCCCTGCACCTTGAGACTAATTCCCCATTTTTATATAGTAATGGAAAACTGGTCACCTCATCGTCTGTGTCGATGCTGTTGTCTACTCACTGTGTATCTATCTACTGTATTCTCCATATAGCACATCCTAATATACCTGCTACCGTACATACCATTTTCCTTCCAAATTATTTATTTTTTATTTAACCTTTTATTTAACCAGGTAAGCCAGTTGAGAACAAGTTCTCATTTACAACTGTAACCTGGCCAAGATCAAGCAAAGCAGTGCGGTTAAAAACAACAACAACACAGAGTTACATATGGGGTAAACAACAACAACACAGAGTTACATATGGGGTAAACAACAACAACAACACAGAGTTACATATGGGGTAAACAACAACAACAACACAGAGTTACATATGGGGTAAACAACAACAACACAGAGTTACATATGGGGTAAACAACAACAACAACACAGAGTTACATATGGGGTAAACAACAACAACAACACAGAGTTACATATGGGGTAAACAACAACAACACAGAGTTACATATGGGGTAAACAACAACAACAACAACACAGAGTTACATATGGGGTAAACAACAACAACAACAACAACACAGAGTTACATATGGGGTAAACAACAACAACACAGAGTTACATATGGGGTAAACAACAACAACACAGAGTTACATATGGGGTAAACTGTACTATACACACCACGTAGTTATATTCTGGATTCTGACACATGCTCACCCTAATATATCCACTCTGGATTGTTAATTGGACTCGTTCTGTCATTTCTTGATTTCTTGTTTTGATTATTTGTATTGTATTTACGAGACCTTCTACTGAGCTGTTGCAGCATAAAGCGTTTCGCTGTGCCTGCTATAACACCTGCAACCAATGTATGCCCTTCCAGTTCTCTGCTGCCAATGACTGGAACGAACTGCAAAAATCTCTGAAGCTGGAGACTCTTATCTCCCTCACTAACTTTAAGCATCAGTTGTCAGAGCACCTTACCGATCACTGCACCTGTACACAGCCATTCTGAAATTAGCCCACCCAACTACCTCATCCCTATATTGTTATTTATTTTGCTCATTTGCACCCCAGTATCTCTATTTGCACATCATCTTCTGCACATCTATCACTCCAGTGTTAATACTAAATTATAATTGTAATTATTTTGCACTATGGCCTATTTATTGCCTTACCTCCATAACTTACTACATTTGCACACACTGTATATAGATTTTCTATTGTGCTATTGACTGTACGTTTTGTTTATTCCATATGTACAGTGAGGGAAAAAAGTATTTGATCCCCTGCTGATTTTGTACGTTTGCCCACTGACAAAGACATGATCAGTCTATAATTTTAATGGTAGGTTTATTTGAACAGTGAGAGACAGAATAACAACAAAAAAATCCTGAAAAATGCATGTTAAAAATGTTACAAATTGATATGCATTTTAATGAGGGAAATAAGTATTTGACCCCTCTGCAAAACATGACTTAGTACTTGGTGGCAAAACCCTTGTTGACAATCACAGGTCAGTCGTTTCTTGTAGTTGGCCACGAGGTTTGCACACATCTCATGAGGGATTTTGTCCCACTCCTCTCTGCAGATCTTCTCCAAGTCATTAAGGTTTCGAGGCTGACGTTTGGCAACTCGAACCTTCAGCTCCCTCCACAGATTTTCTATGGGATTAAGGTCTGGAGACTGGCTAGGCCACTCCAGGACAATAATATGCCTCTTCTTGATCCACTCCTTTGTTGCCTTGGCTGTGTATTTTGGGTCATTGTCATGCTGGAATACCCATCCACGACCCATTTTCAATGCCCTGGCTGAGGGAAGGAGGTTCTCACCCAAGATTTGACGGTACATGGCCCCGTCCATCGTCCCTTTGATGCGGTGAAGTTGTCCTGTCCCCTTAGCAGAAAAACACCCCCAAAGCATAATGTTTCCACCTCAATGTTTGACGGTGGGGATAGTGTTCTTGTGGTCATAGGCAGTATTCCTCCTCCTCCAAACACGGCGAGTTGAGTTGATGCCAAAGAGCTCAATGTTGGTCTCATCTGATCACAACACTTTCACCCAGTTCTCCTCTGAATCATTCAGATATTCATTGGCAAACTTCAGACGGCCCTGTATATGTTCTTTCTTGAGCAGGGGGACCTTGCGGGCGCTGCAGGATTTCAGTCCTTCACGGCGTAGTGTGTTACCAATTGTTTTCTTGGTGACTATGGTCCCAGCTGCCTTAAGATCATTGACAAGATCCTCCCGTGTAGTTCTGGGCTGATTCCTCACCGTTCTCATGATCATTGCAACTCCACGAGGTGAGATCTTGCATGGAGCCCCAGGCCGAGGGAGATTGACAGTTATTTTGTGTTTCTTCCATTTGCGAATAATCTCATCAACTGTTGTCACCTTGTCACCAAGCTGCTTGGCGATGGTCTTGTTGCCCATTCCAGCCTTGTGTAGGTCTACAATCTTGTCCCTGACATCCTTAGATAGCTCTTTGGTCTTGGCCATGGTGGAGAGTTTGGAATCTGATTGATTGATTGCTTCTGTGGACAGGTGTCTTTTATACAGGTAACAAGCTGAGATTAGGAGCACTCCCTTTAAGAGTGTGCTCCTAATCTCAGCTCGTTACCTGTATAAAAGACACCTGGGAGCCAGAAATCTTTCTGATTGAGAGGGGGTCAAATACTTATTTCCCTCATTAAAATGCAAATCAGTTTATAACATTTTTGACATGCGTTTTTCGGGATTTTTTTGTTGTTATTCTGTCTCTCACTGTTCAGATAAACCTACGATTAAAATTATAGACTGATAATTTCTTTGTCAATGGGCAAACGTACAAAATCAGCAGGGGATCAAATACTTTTTTCCCTCACTGTAACTCTGTTGTTTATATCGCACTGCTTTGCTTTATCTTGGCCAGGTCGCAGTTGTAAATGAGAACTTGTTCTCAACTGGCTTACCTGGTTAAATAAAGGTGAAATATATATATATATATATTTTTTTTTAAATGTTGCTTTGATATGAGAGCAGAGCTCAAGGCTGCTGTGATTGTTGCCAGCATCACGCTGCAGATATACTGCATCTCCTCTAGTGAACTCTCACCACCTCATCTCCTCTAGTGAACTCTCACCACCTCATCTCCTCTAGTGAACTCTCACCACCTCATCTCCTCTAGTGAACTCTCACCACCTCATCTCCTCTAGTGAACTCTCACCACCTCATTTCCTCTAGTGAACTCTCACCACCTCATCTCCTCTAGTGAACTCCCACCACCTCATCTCCTCTAGTGAACTCTCACCACCTCATCTCCTCTAGTGAACTCCCACCACCTCATCTCCTCTAGTGAACTCCCACCACCTCATCTCCTCTAGTGAACTCTCACCACCTCATCTCCTCTAGTGAACTCCCACCAACTCATCTCCTCTAGTGAACTCCCACCACCTCATCTCCTCTATTGAACTCCCACCACCTCATCTCCTCTAGTGAACTCTCACCACCTCATCTCCTCTAGTGAACTCTCACCACCTCATCTCCTCTAGTGAACTCTCACCACCTCATCTCCTCTAGTGAACTCTCACCACCTCATCTCCTCTAGTGAACTCCCACCACCTCATCTCCTCTAGTGAACTCCCACCACCTCATCTCCTCTAGTGAACTCTCACCACCTCATCTCCTCTAGTGAACTCCCACCACCTCATCTCCTCTAGTGAACTCTCACCACCTCATCTCCTCTAGTGAACTCCCACCACCTCATCTCCTCTAGTGAACTCCCACCACCTCATCTCCTCTAGTGAACTCTCACCACCACATCTCCTCTAGTGAACTCTCACCACCTCATCTCTTCTAGTGAACTCTCACCACCTCATCTCCTCACACATCAATCACGTTATTAATAGAAGGTGAATGGAAGAGCGAGGGAGGAGGGAAGGAGAAGGTGGGATAGAGAGAGATGGATAGAAAGGAGGGAGACAGAGGAAGGGAGGGAGGGGAGTAGTATTGTCATGCATGTCAGGCTGTGTCGTTCGCTCTGCTCAGTTCCTTTACGCCATTGTTGTCGTGGTGAAGGCAGGCTGAACAAAGGAGTCCCTGATAGGTGTGCAGAGCAGGGTTGTCAAACATACGGCCGGCCCTGTGGTTTAATAAAACATATATTTTTAAAGGGATATAAGTGAAACAACCACACTGAGATAAAGAAACATAACAAAGAGAGGCATGAAGTAGCAGACGCCGCGAGTCACCAACAGAGACCGGGAGGGAGGAAGAAAACCATGTGACACAGAGAGAGGGAGAGAGAGAGAGAGAGGGGGAAATAAAGAGACAATTTAGAAGCCTTTATCCAATTCTGCAATCTAGAATCTCCTCTATATCCTTGTTTATGTCCCTATTTTTCCCTGGCGTCATTCTCCCATCCCTCCTCCTCCTCCTCCTTTACCGTAGAACAGAGAGAGCAGAGCGGGCGCTGCCTGGCCGTAATCTGTCGTTTCACTCTCTCCGTGACGGCTGCGGTGCGGACATCGCCGCTGCTTATTTGTTGAAGGGGGGTTACCGTGGATACAGGCTGCTGCGCTGGAGCCTGAGGCAGGAGAGGGGGAAGGAGACTGGGAGCTAGGGGGGGGGGGAGAGAAAGGTGTCTGCTGCAGAGAGAAAGTGCCACAGTGGCGCTGTGGAACAGAGCAGAGGAGGCAGAGCCGAGCAGGGTACTGTCTGTGCAAACAAACATGGGCATCACGCCACGATAGAGACCTCCTGTGAGCGCTGACGCTACAGCCAGAGCTACGCTACACAGATACAGAGATTATCTCCAGGGAGCCAGCCAGCGCTGAGCAGAGCAGAAACCAAGCCAGAAAACCTGGTCCATCCATCCATCTGCCCCCACCACAGCCCCCGCTGCTGCACCAGTCCTCTCTCTGGCACGGGCTTCTCCTCCCTGGGCTTGGTGAGGAGGCGTGAGGGGGTCCGTGGAGGGAGTAAAGCGAGGACAGGCGTCTAGGTTCGCTGAGGCCCGATGTGGTGTCGCAGGTGATGAATGCTGGGTGAGGTGGGAGAGGAGAGGGTCTCTGAGACCCTGGAGTGCCGCCCGTGGGTCGGTCGTCCTTTTTCTTTCTGTGATCGTGAGAACAGCGACGCCTGAATGAGAAAGAGATGCGGGCAACAGTAAGTAAGAGGCACACAGAGGGCTACAGTAAGAGAGACACACAGAGGGCTACAGTAAGAGAGACGGAGGGCTACAGTAAGAGAGACGGAGGGCTACAGTAAGAGAGACAGAGGGCTACAGTAAGAGAGACGGAGGGCTACAGTAAGAGACGGAGGGCTACAGTAAGAGAGACGGGGGGGCTACAGTAAGAGAAACGGGGGGCTACAGTAAGAGAGACGGGGGGGCTACAGTAAGAGAGACAGAGGGCTACAGTAAGAGAGACGGAGGGCTACAGTAAGAGAGACAGAGGGCTACAGTAAGAGAGACGGGGGGGCTACAGTAAGAGAAACGGGGGGCTACAGTAAGAGAGACGGGGGGGCTACAGTAAGAGAGACAGAGGGCTACAGTAAGAGAGACGGAGGGCTACAGTAAGAGAGACGGAGGGCTACAGTAAGAGAGACGGGGGGGCTACAGTAAGAGAGACGGAGGGCTACAGTAAGAGAGACAGAGGGCTACAGTAAGAGAGACGGGGGGCTACAGTAAGAGAGACGGGGGGCTACAGTAAGAGAGACGGGGGGGCTACAGTAAGAGAGACGGGGGGCTACAGTAAGAGAGACGGAGGGCTACAGTAAGAGGCGGAGGGCTACAGTAAGAGAGACGGGGGCTACAGTAAGAGAGACGGGGGGCTACAGTAAGAGAGACGGGGGGCTACAGTAAGAGAGACGGGGGGCTACAGTAAGAGAGACGGGGGGCTACAGTAAGAGAGACGGGGGGCTACAGTAAGAGGCGGAGGGCTACAGTAAGAGAGACGGGGGGCTACAGTAAGAGAGACGGAGGGCTACAGTAAGAGAGACGGAGGGCTACAGTAAGAGGCGGAGGGCTACAGTAAGAGAGACGGGGGGCTACAGTAAGAGAGACGGGGGGCTACAGTAAGAGGCGGAGGGCTACAGTAAGAGAGACGGGGGGCTACAGTAAGAGAGACGGGGGGCTACAGTAAGAGGCGGAGGGCTACAGTAAGAGGCGGAGGGCTACAGTAAGAGAGACGGGGGGCTACAGTAAGAGGCGGAGGGCTACAGTAAGAGAGACGGAGGGCTACAGTAAGAGAGACGGAGGGCTACAGTAAGAGAGACGGGGGGGCTACAGTAAGAGAGACGGGGGGGCTACAGTAAGAGAGACGGGGGGGCTACAGTAAGAGGCGGAGGGCTACAGTAAGAGAGACGGGGGGTTACAGTAAGAGAGACGGAGGGCTACAGTAAGAGAGACGGGGGGCTACAGTAAGAGAGACGGGGGGCTACAGTAAGAGAGACGGGGGGCTACAGTAAGAGGCGGAGGGCTACAGTAAGAGAGACGGGGGGCTACAGTAAGAGAGACGGGGGGCTACAGTAAGAGAGACGGGGGGCTACAGTAAGAGAGACGGGGGGCTACAGTAAGAGAGACGGGGGGCTACAGTAAGAGAGACGGGGGGCTACAGTAAGAGAGACGGGGGGCTACAGTAAGAGAGACAGAGGGCTACAGTAAGAGAGACGGGGGGCTACAGTAAGAGAGACGGGGGCTACAGTAAGAGGCGGAGGGCTACAGTAAGAGGCGGAGGGCTACAGTAAGAGAGACGGGGGGCTACAGTAAGAGAGACGGAGGGCTACAGTAAGAGAGACGGAGGGCTACAGTAAGAGAGACGGGGGGCTACAGTAAGAGAGACGGGGGGGCTACAGTAAGAGAGACGGGGGGCTACAGTAAGAGAGACAGAGGGCTACAGTAAGAGACGGGGGGCTACAGTAAGAGAGACGGAGGGCTACAGTAAGAGAGACGGAGGGCTACAGTAAGAGACGGAGGGCTACAGTAAGAGAGACGGGGGGCTACAGTAAGAGAGACGGGGGGGCTACAGTAAGAGAGACGGGGGGCTACAGTAAGAGAGACAGAGGGCTACAGTAAGAGAGACGGGGGGCTACAGTAAGAGAGACGGGGGGCTACAGTAAGAGGCGGAGGGCTACAGTAAGAGGCGGAGGGCTACAGTAAGAGAGACGGGGGGCTACAGTAAGAGAGACGGGGGGCTACAGTAAGAGAGACGGGGGGCTACAGTAAGAGAGACGGGGGGCTACAGTAAGAGAGACGGGGGGCTACAGTAAGAGAGACGGGGGGCTACAGTAAGAGGCGGAGGGCTACAGTAAGAGAGACGGGGGGCTACAGTAAGAGAGACGGAGGGCTACAGTAAGAGAGACGGAGGGCTACAGTAAGAGAGACGGAGGGCTACAGTAAGAGGCGGAGGGCTACAGTAAGAGAGACGGGGGCTACAGTAAGAGAGACGGAGGGCTACAGTAAGAGAGACGGAGGGCTACAGTAAGAGGCGGAGGGCTACAGTAAGAGAGACGGGGGGCTACAGTAAGAGAGACGGAGGGCTACAGTAAGAGAGACGGGGGGCTACAGTAAGAGAGACGGGGGGCTACAGTAAGAGAGACGGGGGGCTACAGTAAGAGAGACGGGGGGCTACAGTAAGAGGCGGAGGGCTACAGTAAGAGAGACGGGGGGCTACAGTAAGAGAGACGGAGGGCTACAGTAAGAGAGACGGAGGGCTACAGTAAGAGAGACGGAGGGCTACAGTAAGAGGCGGAGGGCTACAGTAAGAGAGACGGGGGCTACAGTAAGAGAGACGGAGGGCTACAGTAAGAGAGACGGAGGGCTACAGTAAGAGGCGGAGGGCTACAGTAAGAGAGACGGGGGGCTACAGTAAGAGAGACGGAGGGCTACAGTAAGAGAGACGGAGGGCTACAGTAAGAGAGGCGGAGGGCTACAGTAAGAGAGACGGGGGGCTACAGTAAGAGGCGGAGGGCTACAGTAAGAGGCGGAGGGCTACAGTAAGAGAGACAGAGGGCTACAGTAAGAGGCACGCAGAGGGCTACAGTAAGAGGCACGCAGAGGGCTACAGTAAGAGGCGGAGGGCTACAGTAAGAGGCGGAGGGCTACAGTAAGAGGCGGAGGGCTACAGTAAGAGGCGGAGGGCTACAGTAAGAGGCGGAGGGCTACAGTAAGAGGCGGAGGGCTACAGTAAGAGGCGGAGGGCTACAGTAAGAGAGACGGGGGGCTACAGTAAGAGAGACGGGGGGCTACAGTAAGAGAGACGGGGGGCTACAGTAAGAGAGACGGAGGGCTACAGTAAGAGAGACGGAGGGCTACAGTAAGAGAGGCGGAGGGCTACAGTAAGAGAGACGGGGGGCTACAGTAAGAGGCGGAGGGCTACAGTAAGAGGCGGAGGGCTACAGTAAGAGAGACAGAGGGCTACAGTAAGAGGCACGCAGAGGGCTACAGTAAGAGGCGGAGGGCTACAGTAAGAGGCGGAGGGCTACAGTAAGAGGCGGAGGGCTACAGTAAGAGGCGGAGGGCTACAGTAAGAGGCGGAGGGCTACAGTAAGAGGCGGAGGGCTACAGTAAGAGGCACGCAGAGGGCTACAGTAAGAGGCACGCAGAGGGCTATAGTAAGAGGCAGAGGGCTACAGTAAGAGGCAGAGGGCTACAGTAAGAGGCAGAGAGTTGGTGTGGACTGTGCTGTCATTGGTGAAAGGATTGTAGGATAGGGAGGGATGTTGGTGGGAAAGAGAACCAGCTGGTAGCTTCACATGGAAAGGGGGAAGTGGAACGCAAACAAACAGGCGTCATGGACGCCACACCCACCCCAGGGGGGAGTGCCTTGACTTTGATTCAATTAGCCGTCCCTTGGCCACCCACCGCCCCTCTTATCATGCTCTCACTTTCACTGTCTGCCTGCCTGCCTGCCTGCCTGTCTGCCTGTCTGCCTGTATGTCTACCTGCCTGCCTGTATGCCTGTCTGTCTGTCTGTCTGTCTGCCTGCCTGTCTGCCTGTCTGCCTGTCTGCCTGTCTGTCTGTCTGCCTGTATGTCTACCTGCCTGCCTGTATGCCTGTCTGTCTGTCTGTCTGTCTGTCTGCCTGTCTGCCTGTCTGCCTGTCTGCCTGTCTGTCTGTCTGTCTGTCTGCCTGTCTGTCGCTGCTGCCTGTGTGGGTGTGTGAGAACAACATCTGTGTGTGTGTGTGTGCGACACAGTGAGAGGACGTGTGCGGGCGGGACACATTGTTAGACTCTGTGTGTGTGTGGCAGGCAGGCAGGCAGTGAAAGGGGTGGTCCGTCTCAGTCTGAGCTGACTTCATGAAAGGGAGTGAGTCTGTGGACATGGAGTTGATGCAGAGCCTGACTCAGGGCCAGTGCCAGAGAGAGACGGAGAGGATACTCATACAGAGCCCTATGCCCCGGGAGACTCACAGATTCTATGATGGCAGAGATTTCCACAAGAGCGAGGTAGGATCCCTAACTAACCAGCGGCCACACAAAGAATACAGAGTAGCACTCACACAGTAAGCCTGATTACACGCGGTACAGCGTATCCTGTACGCTCGATAATATCAGAAGGTTTTAGAGGAGAGAGGGGAGGGCTTATAGCGGAGAGGGGGGAGGGCTTATAGCGGAGAGGGGGGAGGGCTTATAGAGGCGCGGGGGGAGGGCTTATAGAGGGGAGGGCTTATAGAGGGGCGGGCTTATAGCGGAGAGAGGAGAGGGCTTATAGAGGAGAGGGGGGAGGGCTTATAGAGGGGAGGGCTTATAGCGGAGAGAGGGGAGGGCTTATAGAGGGGAGGGCTTATAGAGGCGAGGGGGGAGGGCTTATAGAGGCGAGGGGGGAGGGCTTATAGAGGCGCGGGGGGAGGGCTATAGAGGGGCGGGCTTATAGAGGCGAGGGGCGGGCTTATAGAGGGGAGGGGAGGGCTTGTAGAGGAGAGGGGGAAGTGGCTTGTAGAGGAGAGGGGGAAGTGGCTTGTAGAGGAGAGGGGGAAGTGGCTTGTAGAGGAGAGGGGGAAGTGGCTTGTAGAGGAGAGGGGGAAGTGGCTTGTAGAGGAGAAGGGGAAGTGGCTTGTAGAGGAGAGGGGGAAGTGGCTTTAAGTTGTTTTAATGAAGTAACATGGACAGAGTGGATCTAAAGATGACACGCTTAAAGGATGAATCCACGCTGCTTTGGCAAACCTTTTTATTGCGTCTGTCTCTGTGTCACCGCCTATAGCGTCTGGGGATCATAGTTGTTTTAATTGCTGTTGTGTGATTAGAGACGAGAGGATTTGGCGTGTGTAATTAAAAATACTTATTTCTGAAATGTTTACTTCTAATTGAAACTAGACGTGTAGTTTTGTTTTTCTGAAATTAAATCTGTTGAAATTCTGTTTTACTTGAGCATCTAAAGCAAGGGTTTTTGAAAATTGGAAGCCTGCGTAGGTTGATACGTTTTGCTTTTAGTATTCCTACAAGCTTTAGTTTATCTCCCAAATGGCACCCTATTGACTATATAAAGTGCACTCCTTTTGACCAGAGCCATATGGGCCCTGATCGAAAGTGTTGGACTAGGCTATCAAGAATAGGGTGCTGTTTGAGACTAGGCCTTTCTTATTGTCGAGGCTGCAGGGTTAGCCTATAGCTTGTAGCTTCCTCTTTAGTTCAATCAATATATATATATATATATATATATATATATATATATATATATATTTTATCTCACCGAATCTCTTCATATCTCACTTTTGTCTGATATATACACTGTTAATACCCAATAGCTTTTCTTTTATAATTCGGATAAAAAAAATCAAATCAAAGTTTATTGGTCGCGTACATAGATTTGTAGGTGCAGTGACATAAGCATTTCGCTATCTCCAACAGTAGATTTGTATCGCAAATACAAAACAAAAACACACACAAATCAAAAGTAAAAAAATAATTAAAAAAAATAAACTATGACAGAACGAGTCAAATTAACAATCCAAAATATATATATACAGTGGGGAAAAAAAGTATTTAGTCAGCCACCAATTGTGCAAGTTCTCCCACTTAAAAAGATGAGAGAGGCCTGTAATTTTCATCATAGGTACACGTCAACTATGACAGACAAATTGAGAGAAAAAAAATCCAGAAAATCACATTGTAGGATTTTTAATGAATTTATTTGCAAATTATGGTGGAAAATAAGTATTTGGTCACCTGCAAACAAGCAAGATTTCTGGCTCTCACAGACCTGTAACTTCCTCTTTAAGAGGCTTCTCTGTCCTCCACTCGTTACCTGTATTAATGGCACCTGTTTGAACTTGTTATCAGTATAAAATACACCTGTCCACAACCTCAAACAGTCACACTCCAAACTCCACTATGGCCAAGACCAAAGAGCTGTCAAAGGACACCAGAAACAAAATTGTAGACCTGCACCAGGCTGGGAAGACTGAATCTGCAATAGGTAAGCAGCTTGGTTTGAAGAAATCAACTGTGGGAGCAATTATTAGGAAATGGAAGACATACAAGACCACTGATAATCTCCCTCGATCTGGGGCTCCACGCAAGATCTCACCCCGTGGGGTCAAAATAATCACAAGAACGGTGAGCAAAAATCCCAGAACCACACGGGGGGACCTAGTGAATGACCTGCAGAGAGCTGGGACCAAAGTAACAAAGCCTACCATCAGTAACACACTACGCCGCCAGGGACTCAAATCCTGCAGTGCCAGACGTGCCCCCCTGCTTAAGTCAGTACATGTCCAGGCCCGTCTGAAGTTTGCTAGAGTGCATTTGGATGATCCAGAAGAGGATTGGGAGAATGTCATATGGTCAGATGAAACCAAAATATAACTTTTTGGTAAAAACTCAACTCGTCGTGTTTGGAGGACAAAGAATGCTGAGTTGCATCCAAAGAACACCATACCTACTGTGAAGCATGGGGGTGGAAACATCATGCTTTGGGGCTGTTTTTCTGCAAAGGGACCAGGACGACTGATCCGTGTAAAGGAAAGAATGAATGGGGCCATGTATCGTGAGATTTTGAGTGAAAACCTCCTTCCATCAGCAAGGGCATTGAAGATGAAACGTGGCTGGGTCTTTCAGCATGACAATGATCCCAAACACACCGCCCGGGCAACGAAGGAGTGGCTTCGTAAGAAGCATTTCAAGGTCCTGGAGTGGCCTAGCCAGTCTCCAGATCTCAACCCCATAGAAAATCTTTTGAGGGAGTTGAAAGTCTGTGTTGCCCAGCGACAGCCCCAAAACATCACTGCTCTAGAGGAGATCTGCATGGAGGAATGGGCCAAAATACCAGCAACAGTGTGTGAAAACCTTGTGAAGACTTACAGAAAACGTTTGACCTGTGTCATTGCCAACAAAGGGTATATAACAAAGTATTGAGAAACTTTTGTTATTAACCAAATACTTATTTTCCACCATAATTTGCAAATAAATTCATAAAAAATCCTACAATGTGATTTTCTGGATTTTTTTTCCTAATTTTGTCTGTCATAGTTGACGTGTACCTATGATGAAAATGACAGGCCTCTCTCATCTTTTTAAGTGGGAGAACTTGCACAATTGGTGGCTGACTAAATACTTTTTTTCCCCACTGTATATATATATATATATATATAGTGTGTATGGGCAGTATAGGAAAATGGTGTGTACAATATATTAGGACATTCATACTCTGAGCTGCGTTCAGCAGACAGACTTTGAGACCTACTAGGATTGATGTGACACGTCAGAGAGGAGGAGATGATCTCAGCCAGTGTGTTATAAAATGACAGTGGAGTGACGTGAGTCATTAGGATGCATCCCAAATGGTGTCCTATTCTCTATGTGGTGTGCTCCATTTTGACCGGAGCCATCTAGTGACCAGACCAAACCAATATTCTCCCTCTCCTCTTCCTGAGTCTTCTGCGCCGTCTGCCGGAGTGACGACATTCACGCGTCAGAACTCAATCCATCCCCCCCTTTTCTCTGAATCAATCAGGTTTCCTGCCTGCCTGTGTGTGTGTGTGTGTGTGTGTGTGTGTGTGTGTGTGTGTGTGTGTGTGTGTGTGTGTGTGCTGGGTTTCAGTTTTATATACCAGTCCTCCCACTCACTCACCGTTCTGGGCATCTCATGGTCAGGGAAGGGGGGGTGGAGAGAGGGACAGAATAAAAGGAAGGGGGGGTGAGGGGGTGGAGAGGTGGATACGTTTATCGCCATGGAGCACGGTGGGAAAGAAGGGAATCCTCCTGTCTGTAATGAGATCACCGGAGACTACATTCACTGTTCTGTTTTGCTTGTTTACAGAGGGTCATTTCATAGAGAACTGTCGGTGTTAAATTCGCTGTTCTGTTTTGCTTGTTTTACAGCAGGTCATTTCATAGAGAACTGTCGGTGTTAAATTCGCTGCTCTGTTTTGCTTGTTTTACAGCAGGTCATTTCATAGAGAACTGTCGGTGTTAAATTCGCTGCTCTGTTTTGCTTGTTTACAGAGGGTCATTTCATAGAGAACTGTCGGTGTTAAATTCGCTGCTCTGTTTTGCTTGTTTACAGAGGGTCATTTCATAGAGAACTGTCGGTGTTAAATTCGCTGCTCTGTTTTGCTTGTTTACAGAGGGTCATTTCATAGAGAACTGTCGGTGTTAAATTCGCTGCTCTGTTTTGCTTGTTTACAGCAGGTCATTTCATAGAGAACTGTCGGTGTTAAGTAATGCATGTAGAAATGCAATACATATTGTATTGGCCTTCCGAGTGGTTCAGTGGTCTAAGGCTGTGCCACTAAACCTGGTCCGAATCCAGGCTCTGTCGTAGCCGGCCCCGACCGGGAGACCCCATGGGGCGGCGCACAATTGGCCGAGCGTCGTCCAGGGTAGGGGAGGGAATGGCCGGCAGGGATGTAGCTCAGTTGGTAGAGCATGGCGTTTGCAACGCCAGGGTTGTGGGTTCGATTCCCACGGGGGGCCAGTATGAAAAATAAAATAATGTTTGCACTCACTAACGGTAAGTCGCTCTGGATAAGAGCGTCTGCTAAATGACTAAAATGTAAATGTAAAAATGTATCGGCACCCATAATATCGTTTCGTGAGATCCCTGGCAATTCCCAGCCTTGACTAAAAAGCCATCTCATTGGCCAATGGCATTTCATCCAGGACTAGGTGAAACCAGCCCCATATGACCCTAACTCTAACCCCATATGACCCTAACTCTAACCCCATATGACCCTAACTCTAACCCCATATGACCCTAACTCTAACCCCATATGCTTCTTCACTGATTTGAAGAAGCTTTCAGTGGCTCATATTTTGAATCAACATGACATGGCTGGTAAACAAGGCTGTCTGTTCCTGACTGAGTTCATTGGGGGCGTACTGTAGAAAAACATTTTCGAATGGAAAATCAAAACAAGTGTTTCTCATTGGACAAGTTCAGGTAGTCCCTCCCCGTTTTGGGGAGTGGTGGGTTGTACCTGAGTGATGTCATTATGATGTCATCAAACAGGTGTTTGATGTGTTGCCCTCCCCTTTCTCTCTACAGGTAATCCTGGTGCAGGTGAACCCAGGTGAGGCCTTCACTATACGACGAGAGGATGGTCAGTTTCAGTGTATCACAGGTAAGAGACCCTTTATTTCTCTCCTACAGGTGGGTCAAGGGGTAAATAAAGCTTTCCTTAGTCACTAATACAGGGTTGTGTTCATTAGGGCAAATGTTTGAAAAAAAATGTTTTGCAATGGGAAACAAAATTGAGCTTTAGTTACTCAGTACAGATAGTACCTCCTGAGCACGACCCAGTACTTCCCAAGTGTCGCCCTCGCTCTCTCTCTCTCTCTCTCTCTCTATCTCGCTTGCTCTCTCTCTGGCTCTGTGACTGTTTTAATTTGACAGATGATTGAGCGAGCTGTGTACTGCTGATACACTATCATCATGTCAAATCACTGTTTGTCTGTAATTGCAGTGCGTTTCTGTGTTTGTAGTGCAGTCGCAAGTGACAGTCTGTCTGTTAGAATGAGACCCTGCTAGTCATCCCCTCTCTGCGCTGTCAGGGAGTGTGAGGAGCGCAGGCAGGCATTGAGATGCGCGCGCGCACACACACACACACACACACACACACACACACACACACACACACACACACACACACACACACACACACACACACACAAGGGATGTGCATCTTTCCCTTTCAAGATGATTCGATACGTATCTAGATACATGGGCTCCGATACGATACAGGAACAATACGTTTTATTTTGAAATGATTCAGTGTGATTCGGTTTGATTAGAGGAACAAATTGATGCGCTAACATATATTTTCCATATTATGTTGCAAATGGAGCTTATGAACTGGGCCTCTGAACTGGATCTGTCTGAGCTGGGCCTCTGAACTGGATCTGTCTGAGCTGGGCCTCTGAACTGGATCTGTCTGAGCTGGGCCTCTGAACTGGATCTGTCTGAGCTGGGCCTCTGAACTGGATCTGTCTGAGCTGAGCCTCTGAACTGGGCCTCTGAACTGGGCTTCTGAACTGGATCTGTCTGAGCTGGGCCTCTGAACTGGATCTGTCTGAGCTGGATCTTGGCGGAGACAATGTTTGCCCACCACTTTTGATCTAAAATCACCATCACTCACTAACTATTTGATCATTTTTGCAGATTAATAGTGTTAGACTAGTAATGTATCAATATTTATCTTAAAAATTTGCTATGACAAAGCCTAGCTAATGAATATATAGCTGAACTTTGGATTTCACCCCCGTCTCATAATCGAATGGTTTACGAAATCAAGTAAAATTGTATTTGTCACATGCCGCGAATACAACAGGTGTAGACCTTACCGTGAAATGCTTACTTACAAGCCCTTATCCAACCATGCAGTTTAAAGAAAAATAAGAGTTACTACTTAATACACTGAAGTAAAAATATTAACACAATAGATGAACAATTGCTAGGCTATATACAGGGGACACGGCCAGGTCTCTGACCTCCTCCCTATAGGCTGTCTCATCGTTGTCGGTGATCAGGCCTACCACTGTTGTGTCGTCAGCAAACTTAATGATGGTGTTGGAGTCGTGGGTGAACAGGGAGTACAGGTGGGGCCTGAGCACGCACCCCTGAGGGGCCCCTGTGTTGAGGCTCAGGGTGGTGGATGTGTTGTTGCCTACCCTCACCACCTGGGGGCAGCCCGTCAGGAAGTCCAGGATCCAGTTGCAGAGGTGAGGTGTTTAGTCCCAGGGTCCTGAGCTTAGTGATGAGCTTGGAGGGCACTATGGTGTTGAACGCTGAGCTGTAGTCAATGAACAGCATTCTCACATAGGTGTTCCTCTTGTCCACTGGTACTTCCTGCTTTAGTCTTTGCTTGTAAGCAGGAATCAAGAGGATATAATTATGGTCCGATTTGCCAAATGGAGGGCGAGGGAGAGCTTTGTACGCATCTGTGTGTTGGGTAAAGGTGGTCTAGAGTTTTTATTTTATTTTTATTTATTTTTATTATTTTTTTGTTGTTGCACGTGACATGCTGGTTGAAATTAGGTAAAACAGATTTAAGTCCCTGACCACTAGGAGCTCCGCTTCTGAGTGCAGTCTTCTTTGAGTGGGTTCTTAGTGCCAGCAAACGGCACCAACTCAGAAAACCTTTATTTATTGTTTCCCACCCCTGACGTACGTCTACGTTTTGGGTGCGCAAATTAGTATATGAATATTATTCCAATTATTACTTTATCAAATCTCATCATATTTTCATATATTCACAGAATCCATATAGAATGTTAGAAATTCTTAGGTACTCACATCCACCACTCCACGTGTTTTCAACGATTCTCCATCGCCACAAAGCAGCTTCTTCAAACATACTCCAAGCGGAACCATTAAAAAAAAAACGTTTGTTTCCCGGACACTGCCCGGCCTATCATGGGATCCTCAACGGTTCTCTAACCTCCCGGAAACCACAGCCAAGTCAAGCCTCCCAGAAAATATAGACTTGCCGCTACTTTCTAAAATAACATCCCGCTCTCATATATCGAAACATATTATCAATAAGGCAATTTGACACCATCGATCACCACATTCTTTTGGAGAGACTGGAAACCCAAATTGGTCTACACGGACAAGTTCTGGCCTGGTTTAGATCCTACCTGTCGGAAAGATATCAGTTTGTCTCTGTGAATGGTCTGTCCTCTGACAAATCAACTGTACATTTCGGTGTTCCTCAAGGTTCCGTTTTAGGACCACTATTGTTTTCACTATATATTTTACCTCTTGGGGATGTTATTCGAAAACATAATGTTAACTTTCACTGCTATGCGGATGACACACAGCTGTACATTTCAATGAAGCATGGTGAAGCCCCAAAATTGCCCTCGCTAGAAGCCTGTGTTTCAGACATAAGAAAGTGGATGGCAAAAAACTTTTTACTTTTAAACTCGGACAAAACAGAGATGCTTGTTCTAGGTCCCAAGAAACAAAGAGATCTTCTGTTAAATCTGACAATTCATCTTGATGGTTGTAAAGTCGTCTCAAATAAAACTGTGAAGGACCTAGGCGTTACTCTTGACCCTGATCTCTCTTTTGACGAACATATCAAGACTGTTTCAAGGACAGCTTTTTTCCATCTACGTAACATTGCAAAAATCAGAAATTTTCTGTCCAAAAATGATGCAGAAAAATTAATCCATGCATTTGTTACTTCTAGGTTAGACTACTGCAATGCTCTATTTTCCGGCTACCCGGATAAAGCACTAAATAAACTTCAGTTAGTGCTAAATACGGCTGCTAGAATCCTGACTAGAACCAAGAAATTTGATCATATTACTCCAGTGCTAGCTTCCCTACACTGGCTTCCTGTTAAGGCAAGGGCTGATTTCAAGGTTTTACTGTTAACCTATAAAGCGTTACATGGGCTTGCTCCTACCTATCTTTCCGAGTTGGTCCTGCCGTACATACCAATACGTACGCTACGGTCACAAGACGCAGGCCTCCTAATTGTCCCTAGAATTTCTAAGCAAACAGCGGGAGGCAGGGCTTTCTCCTATAGATCTCCATTTTTATGGAACAGTCTGCCTACCCATGTGAGAGACGCAGACTCAGTCTCAACCTTTAAGTCTTTACTGAAGACTTATCTCTTCAGTAGGTCATATGATTGAGTGTAGTCTGGCCCAGGAGTGTGAAGGTGAACGGAAAGGCTGGAGCAACGAACAGCCCTTGCTGTCTCTGCCAGGCCGGTTCCCCTCTCCACTGGGGTTCTCTGCCTCTAACCCTGTTGCAGGGGCTGAGTCACTGGCTTGCTGGTGCTCTTTCATGCCGTCCCTGGGAGGGGTGCGTCACTTGAGTGGGTTGAGTTACTGACGTGATCTTCCTGTCTGGGTTGGCGCCCCCCCCTTGGTTTGTGCTGTGGTGGAGACCTCTGTGGGCTATACTCGGCCTTGTCTCAGGATTGTAAGTTGGTGGTTGGGGATATCCCTCTAGTGATGCGGGGGCTGTGCTTTGGCGGAGTGGGTGGGGTTATATCCTTCCTGTTTGGCCCTGTCCGGGGGTTTCTTCGGATGGGGCCACAGTGTCTCCGGACCGCTCCTGTCTCAGCCTCCAGTATTTATGCTGCAGTAGTTTATGTGTCGGGGGGCTGGGGTTAGTTGGTTATACCTGGAGTACTTCTCCTGTCTTATCCAGTGTCCTGTGTGAATTTAAGTATGCTCTCTCTAATTCTCTCGTTCTCTCTTTCTCTCTGAGAACCTGAGCCCTAGGACCATACGTCAGGACTACCGGGCATGATGACACCTTGCTGTCCCCAGTCCGCCTGGCCTTGCTGCTATTCCAGTTTCAACTGTTCTGCCTGCGGCTACGAAACCCCTACCTGTCCCAGACCTGCTGTTTTCAACTCTTAATGATCGGCTATGAAAAGCCAACTGAGAGACCTGAGCCCTAGGACCATACGTCGGGACTACCGGCCGTGGTGACTCCTTGCTGTCCCCAGTCCGCCTGGCCTTGCTGCTATTCCAGTTTAAACTGTTCTGCCTGCGGTTATGGAACCCCTACCTGTCCCAGACCTGCTGTTTTCAAACTCTTAATGATCGGCTATGAAAAGCCAACTGAGATTTATTCCTGATTATTATTTGACCATGCTTGTCACTTATGAACATTTTTGAACATCTTGGCATGGTTCTGTTATAATCTCCACCCGGCACAGCCAGAAGAGGACTGGCCACCCCTCATAGCCTGGTTCCTCTCTAGGTTTCTTCCTAGGTTTTCGCCTTTCTAGGGAGTTTTTCCTAGCCACCGTGCTTCTACACCTGCATTACTAGCTGTTTGGGGTTTTAGGCTGGGTTTCTGTACAGCACTTCGAGATATTAGCTGATGTAAGAAGGGCTATATAAAAATAAAAAATTGATTGAATAACAGAGGCTGGTCGGCTCAACAGTCTTGACTGTGGTGCTGAGAGCCCCAAAACAAACAATACAAAGATATTTTATAGCAAAGATAGTCTACATGACAAACAACAGATGTATGGAATGGGTCACAAGGTGAGACTTGATATATGAGAAAGGAGTATCCCCCAGCCAGATAGCATTAGCTATGAAGACTGTTCTTATTGTACAGAAACCAGAGTTTGGCCCCCCAAGACAAGGTTCCTCTCATCGTGATCCATACCCGAGCCATCTCACCCTGGTACCTTCACTACACAAACACCAACCCATTCTATGGAATGCCTGCTGGAGGTTTTTATCACCAAAGGCATCGTAAATCTACTGTCAGCATTAACACAGAAACATGAGAGTTTCTAAGAACCCGTTTCTATTGCAGAAAACAACCATTTGATGCAATAACATCTAGTCATTTTTGCTCTCACAAAGGTCACTCGCATAGAATGATATGGTCACTCGCACTAAGGCCCGACGTTGAATGGTTGACGACGTTACACCAAGAAACACTTACCTTGATGAAAGCCCCCGACGTAAGGACATTGAAAGTGGCTTTCTTCTGGAACCAAGTTACATGTTCCTCAGAACACAAACAGGCACACAACAATATAACCAGCCATAGTGGG
>NC_140013.1:42531401-42546143 GCF_964263955.1 Coregonus lavaretus
ACTAGAGGTGGTCTCCATCAGGAGAGTTAGGTGTCAGACTAGAGGTGGTCTCTCCATCAGGAGAGTTAGGTGTCAGACTAGAGGTGGTCTCCATCAGGAGAGTTAGGTGTCAGACTAGAGGTGGTCTCTCCATCAGGAGAGTTAGGTGTCAGACTAGAGGTGGTCTCTCCATCAGGAGAGTTAGGTGTCAGACTAGAGGTGGTCTCCATCAGGAGAGTTAAGTGTCAGACTAGAGGTGGTCTCCATCAGGATAGTTAGGTGTCAGACTAGAGGTGGTCTCTCCATCAGGAGAGTTAGGTGTCAGACTAGAGGTGGTCTCTCCATCAGGAGAGTTAGGTGTCAGACTAGAGGTGGTCTCTCCATCAGGAGAGTTAGGTGTCAGACTGGAGGTGGTCTCCATCAGGAGAGTTAGGTGTCAGACTAGAGGTGGTCTCTCCATCAGGAGAGTTAGGTGTCAGACTAGAGGTGGTCTCTCCATCAGGAGAGTTAGGTGTCAGACTAGAGGTGGTCACCATCAGGAGAGTTAGGTGTCAGACTAGAGGTGGTCTCCATCAGGAGAGTTAGGTGTCAGACTAGAGGTGGTCTCTCCATCAGGAGAGTTAGGTGTCAGACTAGAGGTGGTCTCCATCAGGAGAGTTAGGTGTCAGACTAGAGGTGGTCTCTCCATCAGGAGAGTTAGGTGTCAGACTAGAGGTGGTCTCCATCAGGAGAGTTAGGTGTCAGACTAGAGGTGGTCTCTCCATCAGGAGAGTTAGGTGTCAGACTAGAGGTGGTCTCTCCATCAGGAGAGTTAGGTGTCAGACTAGAGGTGGTCTCTCCATCAGGAGAGTTAGGTGTCAGACTAGAGGTGGTGTGGAAGGGGAGCTCTGCTGCTAACGGCTCCCTCTCTGTCACAGAGTGATCTCTTTTCTCAGTGACGTGAATGGAGGGATGACTCACCGCTCATGGAGCAGGGAGGGGGGTGTGTGTGTTCCCTGTGTGTGTGTTCCCTGTGTGTGTGTGTGTTCCCTGTGTGTGTGTTCCCTGTGTGTGTGTGTGTGTGTGTGTGTTCCCTGTGTGTGTGTGTGTGTGTGTTCCCTGTGTGTGTGTGTGTGTGTGTGTGTGTTCCCTGTGTGTGTGTGTGTGTGTGTGTTCCCTGTGTGTGTGTGTGTGTGTGTTCCCTGTGTGTGTGTGTGTGTGTGTTCCCTGTGTGTGTGTGTGTGTGTGTGTGTTCCCTGTGTGTGTGTGTTCCCTGTGTGTGTGTGTTCCCTGTGTGTGTGTTCCCTGTGTGTGTTCCCTGTGTGTGTTCCCTGTGTGTGTGTGTGTGTTCCCTGTGTGTGTTCCCTGTGTGTGTGTGTGTGTTCCCTGTGTGTGTTCCCTGTGTGTGTTCCCTGTGTGTGTGTGTGTGTTCCCTGTGTGTGTTCCCTGTGTGTGTGTGTGTGTTCCCTGTGTGTGTGTGTGTTCCCTGTGTGTGTGTTCCCTGTGTGTGTGTTCCCCGTGTATGTGTTTGCGCATGTGTGTTCCTATGTGCGTGTGTTTAACATGCAATGTGATACAGCTGAAAAACCAGGAGAGGGGGGGTGTCTGCATGTCTTGTTCTCTCCCAGATCTATTTGTGTTTCATTCATGTATTTTTAGCAGCTGGAAGTGCGTAATGTGTTTCTGACTGCCTGACGGACTGCTTAATGTGAAGAGGCAATCTGGTAAGAAGGAATAAAATAACAAAGCCATTTACATTTTACATTTTAGTCATTTAGCAGACGCTCTTATCCAGAGCCACTTACAGTTAGTTTTTACGTCATTTAGCAGATGCTCTTATCCAGAGCCACTTACAGTTAGTGAGTTCATACTAAACTGACTCCTCCCCCCTCTCAACACATACACTAACTGCTGCTGGGTATGTTCATGCCACAAGGGGTGGGCGTAGGGCTGTTACGTTGACCGTATTACCGCCACACCGGCGGTCACGAGTAATGATGGCAGACAAATTCCACGTGACCGTTTAGTCACCGTAATTAGGCTTCTCCAAGCTCTGATGCTGCTGATGGTCATTAGTAGCCTACCAAACTCGCTAACTGCCTGGTACTCAGCACTCTATTGTCCCTCTAATCACTCTGACATCAATGAAAATGTTTTCGAAAATCTAATCAAACACTTCACGAGAGCCCATCAGCTCATGTTGCGCAACATGCAATTGCGTGAGAAAACAGAATTTTGATGGCCTCTACTAAAAAGAGGAGGATCCCATCAGCTTTCTATAGGCTAGGCCTACTATATTTATTTCTCAACTTTCCTAATATTAAGCACATTGCTTATAGTTACAACAGGAGTATAGCCTACCTGGCTGGCATGAAAATGAACCACAGGAAAAGCGTCCTCCATTCGCTATTTAAGTGCATAGATGACATGTATTTTTCCCCTGTTTCAATACAGGTGCATGATAATGGTCCATTCTAAATCAAAACAAATTTCACACATACAGTGGGGGAAAAAAGTATTTAGTCAGCCACCAATTGTGCAAGTTCTCCCACTTAAAAAGATGAGAGAGGCCTGTAATTTTCATCATAGGTACACGTCAACTATGACAGACAAATTGAGAAAAAAAAATCCAGAAAATCCCATTGTAGGATTTTTAATGAATTTATTTGCAAATTATGGTGGAAAATAAGTATTTGGTCACCTACAAACAAGCAAGATTTCTGGCTCTCACAGACCTGTAACTTCTTCTTTAAGAGGCTCCTCTGTCCTCCACTCGTTACCTGTATTAATGGCACCTGTTTGAACTTGTTATCAGTATAAAAGACACCTGTCCACAACCTCAAACAGTCACACTCCAAACTCCACAATGGCCAAGACCAAAGAGCTGTCAAAGGACACCAAAAACAAAATTGTAGACCTGCACCAGGCTGGGAAGCCTGAATCTGCAATAGGTAAGCAGCTTGGTTTGAAGAAATCAACTGTGGGAGCAATTATTAGGAAATGGAAGACATACAAGACCACTGATAATCTCCCTCGATCTGGGGCTCCACGCAAGATCTCACCCCGTGGGGTCAAAATGATCACAAGAACGGTGAGCAAAAATCCCAGAACCACACGGGGGGACCTAGTGAATGACCTGCAGAGAGCTGGGACCAAAGTAACAAAGCCTACCATCAGTAACACACTACGCCGCCAGGGACTCAAATCCTGCAGTGCCAGACGTGTCCCCCTGCTTAAGCCAGTACATGTCCAGGCCCGTCTGAAGTGCATTTGGATGATCCAGAAGAGGATTGGGAGAATGTCATATGGTCAGATGAAACCAAAATATAACTTTTTGGTAAAAACTCAACTCGTCGTGTTTGGAGGACAAAGAATGCTGAGTTGCATCCAAAGAACACCATACCTACTGTGAAGCATGGGGGTGGAAACATCATGCTTTGGGGCTGTTTTTCTGCAAAGGGACCAGGACGACTGATCCGTGTAAAGGAAAGAATGAATGGGGCCATGTATCGTGAGATTTTGTGTGAAAACCTCCTTCCATCAGCAAGGGCATTGATGATGAAACATGGCTGGGTCTTTCAGCATGACAATGATCCCAAACACACCGCCCGGGCAACGAAGGAGTGGCTTCGTAAGAAGCATTTCAAGGTCCTGGAGTGGCCTAGCCAGTCTCCAGATCTCAACCCCATAGAAAATCTTTGGAGGGAGTTGAAAGTCTGTGTTGCCCAGCGACAGCCCCAAAACATCACTGCTCTAGAGGAGATCTGCATGGAGGAATGGGCCAAAATACCAGCAACAGTGTGTGAAAACCTTGTGAAGACTTACAGAAAACGTTTGACCTGTGTCATTGCCAACAAAGGGTATATAACAAAGTATTGAGAAACTTTTGTTATTGACCAAATACTTATTTTCCACCATCATTTGCCAATAAATTCATTAAAAATCCTACAATGTGATTTTCTGGATTTTTTTCCCTCATTTTGTCTGTCATAGTTGACGTGTACCTATGATGAAACTTACAGGCCTCTCTCATCTTTTTAAGTGGGAGAACTTGCACAATTGGTGGCTGACTAAATATTTTTTTCCCCCACTGTATATTATTTAGTATATGTAAAGACAAGATTAAATCAAGAATAGTCTGATGGGTGACAATATTAGCCTATCACTTGTGAATGATATATTATCACTTGTTAATGATGCTCAGCTTGTGTGCAGTAAGGCGAGAAACAGCGCATGCCTTTTTTTGCGACCTTTTCTAATCATAGTCTCACACCTCATGAAGCCTAGCCCATAGGCCTATATGTTTTAATAAGGTTTGTATCACAACTAAAGTGGCCAAATAACTTCTTTAAAATTAAGCACATTAATCCACTTTACAATGGGTGTAGAGCCTAACTGGCATACACTACCGTTCAAAAGTTTGGGGTCACTTAGAAATGTCCTTGTTTTCCATGAAAACATACATGAAATGAGTTTGAATAAGAAATATTCAAAATGCATAGGAAATGTAGTCATTGACAAGGTTAGAAATAATCATTTTTAATAGAAATAATAATTGTGTCCTTCAAACTTTGCTTACGTCAAAGAATCCTCCATTTGCAGCAATTACAGCCTTGTAGACCTTTGGCATTCTAGTTGTCAATTTGTTGAGGTAATCTGAAGAGATTTCACCCCATGCTTCCTGAAGCACCTCCCACAATTTGGATTGACTTGATGGGCACTTCTTACGTACCATACGGTCAAGCTGCTCCCACAACAGCTCAATAGGGTTGAGATCCGGTGACTGTGCTGGCCACTCCATTATGGACAGAATACCAGCTGACTGCTTCTTCCCTAAATAGTTATTGCATAGTTTGGAGCTGTGCTTTGGGTCATTGTCCTGTTGTAGGAGGAAATTGGCTCCAATCATGTGCCGTCCACAGGGTATGGCATGGCGTTGCAAAATGGAGTGATAGCCTTCCTTCTTCAAGATCCCTTTTACCCTGTACAAATCTCCCACTTAATCACCACCAAAGCACCCCCAGACCATCACATTGCCTCCACCATGCTTGACAGATGGCATCAAGCACTCCTCCAGCATCTTTTCATTTGGTTTGCGTCTCACAAATGTTCTTCTTTGTGATCCGAACACCTCAAACTTCGATTCGTCTGTCCATAACACTTTTTTCCAATCTTCCTCTGTCCAGTGTCTGTTCTTTTGCCCAGTGTCTGTTCTTTTGCCCATCTTAATCTTTTATTTTTATTGGCCAGTCTGAGATATGGCTTTTTCTTTGCAACTCTGCCTAGGTCGTCAGCATCCCAGAGTCGCCTCTTCACTGTTGACGTTGAGACTTGTGTTTTGTGGGTACTGTTTAATGAAGCTGGCAGTTGAGGACCTGTGAGGCGTCCGTTTCTCAAACTAGACACTCTAATGTATTTGTCCTCTTGTTCAGTTGTGCACCGGGGCCTCCCACTCCTCTTTCTATTCTGGTTAGAGCCAGTTTGCGCTGTTCTGTGAAGGGAGTAGTACATTTTACATTTACATTTTAGTCATTTAGCAGACGCTCTTATCCAGAGCGACTTACAGTTAATGAATACATATATATTTTTTTGTAATACTGGTCCCCCGTGGGAATCGAACCCACAACCCTGGCGTTGCAAACGCCATTCTCTATCAACTGAGCTACATCCCTGCCGGCCATTCCCTCCCCTACCCTGGACAACGCTAGGCCAATTGTGCGCCGCCCATGAGTCTCCCGGTCGCGGCCGGCTGCGACAGAGCCTGGATTTGAACCAGGATCTCTAGTGGCACAGCTAGCACTGCGATGCAGTGCCTTAGACCACAACAGCGTTGTACGAGATCTTCAGTTTCTTGGCAATTTCTCGCATGGAATAGCCTTAATTTCTCAGAACAAGAATAGACTGACGAGTTTCAGAAGAAAGTTATTTGTTTCTGGCCATTTTGATTCTGTAATCAAACCCACAATTGCTGATGCTCCAGATACTCAACTAATCTCAAGAAGGCCAGTTTTATTGCTTCTTTAATCCGCATAACAGTTTTCAGCTGTGCTAACATAATTGAAAAATGGTTTTCTAATGATCAATTAGCCTTTTAAAATGATAAACTTGGATTAGCAAACACAACGTGCCATTGGAACACAGGACTGATGGTTGCTGATAATGGGCCTCTGTACGCCTATGTAGATATTCCATAAAAAATCAGCAGTTTCCAGCTACAATAGCCATTTACAACATTAACAATGTCTACACTGTATTTCTGATCAATTTGATGTTATTTTAATGGACAAAAAGTAGCTTTTCTTTCGAAAACAAGGACATTTCTAAGTGACCCCAAACCTTTGAACTGTAGTGTACATACTCAGCGCGTGAGTTTAAAGTTTGGGGAAGATAATTTTCACCATAAAAAATGCACCTTTTATAATAAAAGTATTACATGCATAATTGCATTCGTGGTCACTTTTGATAATGGTGTTTTCCTGCTAATTGATTGCATTTTGTAATGTTTCCTCTTATACACTTCTGCCGCGTGCGCATTGCTGCATTTATAATGTGAAGAAATAGCCTAATAGTTTATGAACACGTTAAGCTAAACGTTCTGATCTGTTGCGTCAGCCTCATTGCTTAAGGTTTTTTGAAACTAGTGGTTGTATAAATTTGGGATCTATCGCATCCCACAACTGTCCCAGACTATGTTTGGAATATTTATTTCTCGTACAGAATAGAATAGGTCAACTTTTGTACTATGGGGGATAGTAGATTGACATGGGCTAGTAATTTTGCTGTTCGTTAGGCCTACTCATCTTGCTGGCTGACGAAAAAGTAAATGTGGACAGTGTGAGAGCAAAAATGACTAGATGTTATTGCATCAAATGGTTGTTTTCTGCAATAGAAACGGGTTCTTAGAAACTCTCATGTTTCTGTGTTAATGCTGACAGTAGATGTACGATGCCTTTGGTGATAAAAACCTACAGCAGGCATTCCATAGAATGGGTTGGTGTTTGTGTAGTGAAGGTACCAGGGTGAGATGGCTCGGGTATGGATCACGATGAGAGGAACCTTGTCTTGGGGGCCAAACTCTGGTTTCTGTACAATAAGAACAGTCTTCATAGCAAATGCTATCTGGCTGGGGGATACTCCTTTCTCATATATCAAGTCTCACCTTGTGACCCATTCCATACATCTGTTGTTTGTCATGTAGACTATCGTTGCTATAAAATATATTTTGTATTGTTTGTTTTGGGGCTCTCAGCACAACAGTCAAGACTATTGAGCCGACCAGCCTCTGTTATTGCCTTATTGATACGTTTTGAATAAAGTAATGTCCTGATTGGTGATTGACACTGTCTCTCCTCATTATTGATTAGAATGTCCACTACAACAGTTCTTCCAATATCTTCAATATGCGCCTCGGAATTGGACAAGGACGCCCAATGTGTTGGTCTTCATTTGTAGCCTGTGATAAACACCCGATCGCAGCCGGGAGAAGGGAATTCAAATTATTATATTCAGCCCAAGGGCACAACGGCCACTAGCTGCAAAAGGCATGGATTTTTTAGGGGGCATTACGGCCACACAAAAGGGATGTCGCTGGGAAATTTGAGGCATTATCATGTGCTTGTCAAATTGTGAATGAGAGACTGATGAAGTGTGTACAGCCTGCTCAAAAAAACAAAGCAGAGCTCATGCCTTTCAAGCGACTTTTTTCAAATCATCATTAGTCGCATCATGCAGCCTTATAATGTAAATCAAAACGTACAGCTTAACATTTGTATCACAACTAAAGTTGCATAAATAACTATAAATTAAGCATATAGGAGGACCTGTTTTCTTTGTTTGGAGAAAATATCCTTTCTATTTTATTCAGCTTTGTTCAATTGTATTCTTCATACTATAAAATAATATAAAATAATGTCATGGAATTCTTAGCAAATCTTGTCTGACAAATGAGCTAGTGTAGCCCACAGCCATATGGTATAGCCAGATCAGGACCTAACATAAGGACAACTAGAGTATGCTATTCTGTTCTTCTGAAATAGACTACATTTTCTTCATTTCATGCTTCTTCAATAGGTTTTGGTCGGTAGGTTTTGATCGGGTGTTTATCACAGGCTACAAATGAAGACAACAAAAAAAGTGTTGAGGAAAAAAAAGAGCAGAAGTAAAATAAAATAACAGTAGGGAGGCTATATACAGGAGGGTACCGGTGCAGAGTCAATGTGCGGAGGCACCGGCTAGTTGAGGTAGTTGAAGTAATATGTACATGTGGGTAGAGTTAAAGTGACTATGCATAAATAATTAACAGAGTAGCAGCAGCGTAAAAAGGATGGGGTGGGGGGGCAGTGCAAATAGTCCGGGTAGCCATGATTAGCTGTTCAGGAGTCTTATGGCTTGGGGGTAGAAGCTGTTGAGAAGTCTTTTGGACCTAGACTTTGCACTCCGGTACCGCTTGCCGTGCGGAAGCAGGGAGAACAGTCTATGACTAGGGTGGCTGGAGTCTTTGACAATTTTGAGGGCCTTCCTCTGACACCGCCTGGTATAGAGGTCCTGGATGGCAGGAAGCTTGGCCCCAGTGATGTACCGGGCCGTACGCACTACTCTCTGTAGTGCCTTGCGGTCGGAGGCCAAGCAGTTGCCATACCAGGCGGTGATGCAACCAGTCAGGATGCTCTCGATGGTGCAGCTGTATAATTTTTTTAGGATCTGGAGACCCATGCCAAATCTTCTCAGTCTCCTGAGGGGGAATAGGCGTTGTCGTGCCCTCTTCACGACTGTCTTGGTGTGTTTGGACCATGATAGTTCGTTGGTGATGTGGACACCAAGGAACTTGAAGCTCTCAACCTGTTCTGCTAGTGTAGTTAATAACTGCAAGACACTGGCTGTGTCCCAAATAGCATCCTATTCCTTATGGGCCCTGGTCAAAAGTAGTGCACTATATAGTGAAAAGGGTGCAGATGAGAGGTCTTGCTCTAAATGGTGGGAAACCACTTGAGGAAGGGAACGTTGTCTTCTCTCCTGTGGGAATCTCATTGAATCTAATGGGCTTCCACTGACACAGCCATGACTGGGACTGACTGACACATTGACAGACAGAGGGCTGAGGCTTGGAGAGTGTTCTATCTATGCTCTCTTGAGTCCATTCAGTTCCCAGCCACCCATCTGACTCATGTCCCCTTTCTGTCCTATCAAGAGTTATTTCCTGTAATAGCTGGCATGGTTAGGAGGCACAGAGAGGTAGACCAGTCATCAGTCATGCCCCAGACAGGCGCCACCCTATTCCCGTTATAATGCACTACTTCAGACCAGAGGCCTGTGGATGCGCTACTGTATAGGGAATAGGGTGCCATTTGAGACACACTCCTAGAGGCCAGGGCAGGCTGTGATCCTGTCATCCTGTCATGTGACCATTTGAGACACACCCCATGTGGCCAGGGCAGGCTGTGATCCTGTCATCCTGTCATGTGACCATTTGAGACACACCCCATGTGGCCAGGGCAGGCTGTGATCCTGCCATCCTGTCATGTGACCATTTGAGACACACCCCATGAGGCCAGGGCAGGCTGTGATCCTGCCATCCTGTCATGTGACCATTTGAGACACACCCCATGTGGCCAGGGCAGGCTGTGATCCTGCCATCCTGTCATGTGACCATTTGAGACACACCCCATGAGGCCAGGGCAGGCTGTGATCCTGTCATCCTGTCATGTGACCATTTGAGACACACCCCATGTGGCCAGGGCAGGCTGTGATCCTGCCATCCTGTCATGTGACCATTTGAGACACACCCCATGAGGCCAGGGCAGGCTGTGATCCTGCCATCCTGTCATGTGACCATTTGAGACACACCCCATGAGGCCAGGGCAGGCTGTGATCCTGCCATCCTGTCATGTGACCATTTGAGACACACCCCATGAGGCCAGGGCAGGCTGTGATCCTGTCATCCTGTCATGAGGTTTAGAGTGGAGGCAAGGAGGGCCATCACAGCTATGTGTCTGTGTCTTTCTGTTTCTGTGTGTGTGTGTTTCTGTTTCTGTGTGTTTCTGTTTCTGTGTGTCTTTCTGTTTCTGTGTGTCTTTCTGTTTCTCTCTTTCTGTGTGTGTGTGTGTGTGTGTGTGTGTGTGTGTGTGTGTGTGTGTGTGTGTGTGTGTGTGTGTGTGTGTGTGTGTGTGTGTGTGTGGTCCTCTTCAACATGTGGGGTTAGAGGGTGTTCCTCCTGTCAATAATATACTGAGAAGCCATGACACCATCACCCTGACACCATCACCCTGACACACCATCACCTTGACACCATCACCCTGATACCATCACCCTGACACCATCACCCTGACACACCATCACCCTGACACACCATCACCCTGACACACCATCACCCTGACACACCATCACCCTGACACCATCACCCTGACACACCATCACCTTGACACCATCACCCTGATACCATCACCCTGTCACACCATCACCCTGACACACCATCACCCTGACACACCATCACCCTGACACACCATCACCCTGACACACCATCACCCTGACACACCATCACCCTGACACCATCACCCTGACACCATCACCCTGACACACCATCACCCTGACACCATCACCCTGACACACCATCACCCTGACACACCATCACCCTGACACCATCACCCTGACACCATCACCCTGACACACCATCACCCTGACACCATCACCCTGACACACCATCACCCTGACACACCATCACCCTGACACCATCACCCTGACACCATCACCCTGACACACCATCACCCTGACACCATCACCCTGACACACCATCACCCTGACACCATGACCCTGACACACCATCACCCTGACACACCATCACCCTGACACCATCACCCTGACACACCATCACCCTGACACACCATCACCCTGACACACCATCACCCTGACACCATCACCCTGACACACCATCATCCTGACACCCTGACACCATCACCCTGACACACCATCACCCTGACACACCATCACCCTGACACACCATCACCCTGACACACCATCACCCTGACACACCATCACCCTGACACCATCACCCTGACACACCATCATCCTGACACCCTGACACCATCACCCTGACACCATCACCCTGACACACCATCACCCTGACACACCATCACCCTGACACACCATCACCCTGACACACCATCACCCTGACACACCATCACCCTGACACACCATCACCCTGACACCATCACCCTGACACACCATCATCCTGACACCCTGACACCATCACCCTGACACCATCACCCTGACACACCATCACCCTGACACACCATCACCCTGACACACCATCACCCTGACACACCATCACCCTGACACCATCATCCTGACACACCATCATCCTGACACACCATCACCCTGACACACCATCACCCTGACACACCATCACCCTGACACACCATCACCCTGACACACCATCACCCTGACACACCATCACCCTGACACACCATCACCCTGTCACACCATCACCCTGATACCATCACCCTGACACACCATCATCCTGACACCCTGACACACCATCACCCTGACACACCATCACCCTGACACCATCATCCTGACACACCATCACCCTGACACACCATCACCCTGACACACCATCACCCTGACACACCATCACCCTGACACACCATCACCCTGACACCATCATCCTGACACACCATCACCCTGACACACCATCACCCTGACACACCATCACCTTGTCACACCATCACCCTGATACCATCACCCTGACACACCATCATCCTGACACCCTGACACCATCACCCTGACACCATCACCCTGACACCATCACCCTGACACCATCACCCTGCTAACAAGCTAGACCGCACGTACACACAAACACACACCCAAACACACACCAACCAGCTACACCACACACACACACATACGTACACACACACAAATACACCACTCTGCAAACCAGCTAAACTCAAGTACCAGTAGCAACAGACACTGGCTTTTTCCATGACAGTAAACTAAAATGAATCTTCTAATAATCTTCAAATGGGTCTAGAATAAAGGCCTCCATTCACAGCATCTGCATTGATTATGCTGCCTGTGTGTGCGTCTCGGCTTGTCTGTTAGTGTTGGGGATGGAGGGAGCCTCCTCCGCAGTGGCCCGCGAGTGGGCAGGAGGCAAGGACATACGTACAGCGCCAACACAACACGACACGAACAGCACCAACACAACACGACACGAACAGCACCAACACAACACGACACGTACAGCGCCAACACAACACGACACGAACAGCACCAACACAACACGACACGAACAGCACCAACACAACACGACACGTACAGCGCCAACACAACACGACACGAACAGCACCAACACAACACGACACGTACAGCGCCAACACAACACGACACGAACAGCACCAACACAACACGACACGAACAGCACCAACACAACACGACACGAACAGCACCAACACAACACGACACGTACAGCGACAATACAACACGACACGTACAGCGCCAACACAACACGACACGTACAGCGCCAACACGACACGTACAGCGCCAACACAACACGACACGTACAGCGCCAACACGACACGTACAGCGCCAACACGACACGTACAGCGCCAACACAACACGACACGTACAGCGCCAACACGACACGTACAGCGCCAACACGACACGACACGTACAGCGCCAACACGACACGACACGTACAGCGCCAACACAACACGACACGTACAGCGACAACACAACACGACACGTACAGCGCCAACACAACACGACACGTACAGCGCCAACACAACACGACACGTACAGCGCCAACACAACACGACACGTACAGCGCCAACACAACACGACACGTACAGCGCCAACACAACACGACACGTACAGCGCCAACACAACACGACACGTACAGCGCCAACACAACACGACACGTACAGCGCCAACACAACACGTACAGCGCCATCACAACACAACACGTACAGCGCCAACACAACACGACACGTACAGCGCCAACACAACACGTACAGCGCCAACACAACACGAGTTGGTTAGTTTGCAGCAAGGACCTGCCTGCCTCCTTGCCTGTCTGTCTGTCTGCTTCCCAACCCTCTCTCCCACCCATCCAACACACACACTCACACACAGACAGAAGATAACATAAGCTGGACTTTACACCGATGCTGTTGAACATGTGGATGGAAACCAATCAATCAAATGTATTTATAAAGCCATTTTTACGTCAGCAGATGTCACAAAGTGCTTAAACAGAAACCCAGCCTAAAACCCCAAACAGCAAGCCATGCAGATGTAGAAGCACGGTGGCTAGGAAAAACTCCCTAGAAAGGCAGGAACCTAGGAAGAAACCTAGAGAGGAACCAGGCTGCAGTCCAGGGTGGAAACATGCTACCGTCTAGGGTGGAAACATGCTACCGTCTAGGGTGGAAACATGCTACCGTCCAGGGTGGAAACATGCTACCGTCTAGGGTGGAAACATGCTACCGTCTAGGGTGGAAACATGCTACCGTCTAGGGTGGAAACATGCTACCGTCCAGGGTGGAAACATGCTACCGTCCAGGGTGGAAACATGCTACCGTCTAGGGTGGAAACATGCTACCGTCCAGGGTGGAAACATGCTACCGTCCAGGGTGGAAACATGCTACCGTCCAGGGTGGAAACATGCTACCGTCTAGGGTGGAAACATGCTACCATCTAGGGTGGAAACATGCTACCGCCTAGGGTGGAAACATGCTACCGCCTAGGGTGGAAACATGCTACCGTCTAGGGTGGAAACATGCTACCGTCTAGGGTGGAAACATGCTACCGTCCAGGGTGGAAACATGCTACCGTCCAGGGTGGAAACATGCTACCGTCCAGGGTGGAAACATGCTACCGTCTAGGGTGGAAACATGCTACCGTCTAGGGTGGAAACATGCTACCGTCCAGGATGGAAACATGCTACCGTCTAGGGTGGAAACATGCTACCGTCTAGGGTGGAAACATGCTACCGTCCAGGGTGGAAACATGCTACCGTCCAGGGTGGAAACATGCTACCGTCTAGGGTGGAAACATGCTACCGTCCAGGGCGGAAACATGCTACAAGAAATCTAGTAATAAAGTGACTAAATCATTTGAAAAAGGTTTAAATGAATAGAATGACAGTAAACAGGTATGCAATGTGTTTGCTGAAATTCTCTACGATCGTATTTCTTTTCCACTTTGATGCTAACATTCACTTCCAGTCATTTTCTCTCCAGGCGCTGGTCCAATGAATTCGTTTATTTTCAAATGCTTCTGCATGGAATCATTAGGATGTTTTAAACCTTTTTTTGATCTAGTCTACAGTACATGCATGAACACATCCACAGCCCCACAGAAACATACAACCGTTTACACACACACACACACTTCACCGCACACTCCGACACACACATACTCCACTCCCCATCCGACACACACACACACTGTTCATTCACAGCATCTGCAGTGAGTGGCTTTCAGAATGAACGAGCTTGTGACTCATTCTCTCACTGTTGTCTGGTGCCAGGTGAGGGAGGGATGGAGAGGGGAGGGGGATGGTGAGAAGCAGAATCACCCATCTTTGTTTTTGTGTTGGTTGTGTTTTGAAGAAGGTGGAGACGGTGCTGTGCTGACTGTGAGAGGGAAAGAGAGAGAGGGAGAGGATAGTCGATAGTCTTTGGACTTGTTACATAATCTCAGTGCTGTGTGTGTCAAATCAAATGTTATTTGTCACATGTGCTGAATACAACAGGTGTAGACTTTACCTTGAAATGCTTACTTACG
>NC_140013.1:42546343-42721343 GCF_964263955.1 Coregonus lavaretus
GTAGCCCCCTTGTCCTATGGGTCTCTAGGTAATTCCTCTCCTGGTAGCCCCCTTGTCCTATGGCTCTCTAGGTAATTCCTCTCCTGGTAGCCCCCCTTGTCCTATGGCTCTCTAGGTAATTCCTCTCCTGGTAGCCCCCTTGTCCTATGGCTCTCTAGGTAATTCCCCTCCTGGTAGCCCCCTTGTCCTATTGGTCTCTAGGTAATTCCTCTCCTGGTAGCCCCCTTGTCCTATGGGTCTCTAGGTAATTCCTCTCCTGGTAGCCCCCTTGTCCTATGGCTCTCTAGGTAATTCCTCTCCTGGTAGCCCCCTTGTCCTATGGGTCTCTAGGTAATTCCCCTCCTGGTAGCCCCCTTGTCCTATGGCTCTCTAGGTAATTCCTCTCCTGGTAGCCCCCTTGTCCTATGGCTCTCTAGGTAATTCCTCTCCTGGTAGCCCCCTTGTCCTATGGCTCTCTAGGTAATTCCTCTCCTGGTAGCCCCCTTGTCCTATGGGTCTCTAGGTAATTCCCCTCCTGGTAGCCCCCTTGTCCTATGGCTCTCTAGGTAATTCCTCTCCTGGTAGCCCCCTTGTCCTATGGCTCTCTAGGTAATTCCTCTCCTGGTAGCCCCCTTGTCCTATGGGTCTCTAGGTAATTCCCCTCCTGGTAGCCCCCTTGTCCTATGGCTCTCTAGGTAATTCCTCTCCTGGTAGCCCCCTTGTCCTATGGCTCTCTAGGTAATTCCTCTCCTGGTAGCCCCCTTGTCCTATGGCTCTCTAGGTAATTCCTCTCCTGGTAGCCCCCTTGTCCTATGGGTCTCTAGGTAATTCCCCTCCTGGTAGCCCCCTTGTCCTATGGGTCTCTAGGTAATTCCTCTCCTGGTAGCCCCCTTGTCCTATGGGTCTCTAGGTAATTCCTCTCCTGGTAGCCCCCTTGTCCTATGGCTCTCTAGGTAATTCCCCTCCTGGTAGCCCCCTTGTCCTATGGCTCTCTAGGTAATTCCTCTCCTGGTAGCCCCCTTGTCCTATGGGTCTCTAGGTAATTCCTCTCCTGGTAGCCCCCTTGTCCTATGGGTCTCTAGGTAATTCCTCTCCTGGTAGCCCCCTTGTCCTATGGCTCTCTAGGTAATTCCCCTCCTGGTAGCCCCCTTGTCCTATGGGTCTCTAGGTAATTCCTCTCCTGGTAGCCCCCTTGTCCTATGGCTCTCTAGGTAATTCCTCTCCTGGTAGCCCCCTTGTCCTATGGGTCTCTAGGTAATTCCTCTCCTGGTAGCCCCCTTGTCCTATGGGTCTCTAGGTAATTCCCCTCCTGGTAGCCCCCTTGTCCTATGGGTCTCTAGGTAATTCCTCTCCTGGTAGCCCCCTTGTCCTATGGCTCTCTAGGTAATTCCTCTTATGGTAGCCCCCTTGTCCTATGGCTCTCTAGGTAATTCCTCTCCTGGTAGCCCCCTTGTCCTATGGGTCTCTAGGTAATTCCTCTCCTGGTAGCCCCCTTGTCCTATGGGTCTCTAGGTAATTCCCCTCCTGGTAGCCCCCTTGTCCTCTGGGTCTCTAGGTAATTCCTCTCCTGGTAGCCCCCTTGTCCTATGGGTCTCTAGGTAATTCCTCTCCTGGTAGCCCCCTTGTCCTATGGCTCTCTAGGTAATTCCTCTCCTGGTAGCCCCCTTGTCCTATGGGTCTCTAGGTAATTCCTCTCCTGGTAGCCCCCTTGTCCTATGGGTCTCTAGGTAATTCCCCTCCTGGTAGCCCCCTTGTCCTATGGCTCTCTAGGTAATTCCTCTCCTGGTAGCCCCCTTGTCCTATGGGTCTCTAGGTAATTCCTCTCCTGGTAGCCCCCTTGTCCTATGGGTCTCTAGGTAATTCCTCTCCTGGTAGCCCCCTTGTCCTATGGCTCTCTAGGTAATTCCTCTCCTGGTAGCCCCCTTGTCCTATGGGTCTCTAGGTAATTCCTCTCCTGGTAGCCCCCTTGTCCTATGGCTCTCTAGGTAATTCCTCTCCACAGTCTATCTTTTAGGTGAGGGGTCTCTAGGTAATTCCTCTCCACAGTCTATCTTTTAGGTGAGGGGTCTCTAGGTAATTCCTCTCCACAGTCTATCTTTTAGGTGAGGGGTCTCTAGGTAATTCCTCTCCACAGTCTATCTTTTAAGTGAGGGGTCTCTAGGTAATTCCTCTCCACAGTCTATCTTTTAGGTGAGGGGTCTCTAGGTAAATCCTCTCCACAGTCTATCTTTTAGGTGAGGGGTCTCTAGGTAATTCCTCTCCACAGTCTATCTTTTAGGTGAGGGGTCTCTAGGTAATTCCTCTCCACAGTCTATCTTTTAGGTGAGGGGTCTCTATGTAATTCCTCTCCACAGTCTATCTTTTAGGTGAGGGGTCTCTAGGTAATTCCTCTCCACAGTCTATCTTTTAGGTGAGGTGTCTCTAGGTAATTCCTCTCCACAGTCTATCTTTTAGGTGAGGGGTCTCTAGGTAATTCCTCTCCACAGTCTATCTTTTAGGTGAGGGGTCTCTAGGTAATTCCTCTCCACAGTCTATCTTTTAGGTGAGGGGTCTCTAGGTAATTCATTAGCTTGGGCTTTAGTGGAATGCCTGGAAATGCTGGTTTTCCTCTTGGATTGTTAAACTATGCCCAACTGGTTTGGACTCTTATACCGTGTCCAAACTCACCAATTGATGAAACAAAATAAATGGTGCCCGCATGGTGGGTGGTGATAGTGGAAATGCTCTCTCTGTCAACGAAGCTGGCCATCCCTTAGAGGAGGTGAGACGGTGTGCTCTGTGATGTTGACTGGAGGAGTGGAGAGGGAGGTGAAACAGGGTTAGTTAGACTGTGATGTTGACTGGAGGAGTGGAGAGGGAGGTGAAACGAGGGTTAGTTAGACTGTGATGTTGACTGGAGGAGTGGAGAGGGAGGTGAAACAGGGTTAGTTAGACTGTGATGTTGACTGGAGGAGTGGAGAGGGAGGTGAAACGGGGCTAGACTGATGTTGACTGGAGGAGTGGAGAGGGAGGTGAAACGGGGCTAGACTGATGTTGACTGGAGGAGTGGAGAGGGAGGTGAAACAGGGTTAGACTGTGATGTTGACTGGAGGAGTGGAGAGGGAGGTGAAACGGGGCTAGACTGATGTTGACTGGAGGAGTGGAGAGGGAGGTGAAACGGGGTTAGACTGTGATGTTGACTGGAGGAGTGGAGAGGGAGGTGAAACAGGGTTAGACTGATGTTGACTGGAGGAGTGGAGAGGGAGGTGAAACAGGGTTAGTTAGACTGTGATGTTGACTGGAGGAGTGGAGAGGGAGGTGAAACAGGGTTAGACTGATGTTGACTGGAGGAGTGGAGAGGGAGGTGAAACAGGGTTAGACTGATGTTGACTGGAGGAGTGGAGAGGGAGGTGAAACAGGGTTAGTTAGACTGTGATGTTGACTGGAGGAGTGGAGATGGATGGATGGATGGAGAGGGGAAGGAGATGAATGGATGGAGGGAGAGAGTGAGGGAGGGGAGGTGGCTTTTTGTATCTGATTCCTGTCAGCACTCGTGCGTCAGTCTGATGTAATAGAGTAGGTGTTTTTTTCCATCCTCACTCCCTTTCTACACTACACGCCCCTCACTGTGTGTCTCTCTCCTGCCTTCTCTACACTACACGCCCCTCACTGTGTGTCTCTCTCCTGCCTTCTCTACACTACACGCCCCTCACTGTGTGTCTCTCTCCTGCCTTCTCTACACTACACGCCCCTCAGTGTCTCTCTCTCCTGCCTTCTCTACACTACACGCCCCTCACTGTGTCTCTCTCCTGCCTTCTCTACACTACACGCCCCTCAGTGTGTCTCTCTCCTGCCTTCTCTTCACAACACGCCCCTCACTGTGTCTCTCTCCTGCCCTCTCTTCACTACACGCCCCTCAGTGTGTGTCTCTCTCCTGCCTTCTCTACACTACACGCCCCTCAGTGTGTCTCTCTCCTGCCTTCTCTACACTACACGCCCCTCAGTATGTCTCTCTCCTGCCTTCTCTACACTACACGCCCCTCACTGTGTCTCTCTCTCCTGCCTTCTCTACACTACACGCCCCTCAGTATGTCTCTCTCCTGCCTTCTCTACACTACACGCCCCTCACTGTGTGTCTCTCTCCTGCCTTCTCTACACTACACGCCCCTCACTGTGTGTCTCTCTCCTGCCTTCTCTACACTACACGCCCCTCACTGTGTGTCTCTCTCCTGCCTTCTCTACACTACACGCCCCTCACTGTGTGTCTCTCTCCTGCCTTCTCTACACTACACGCCCCTCAGTGTGTCTCTCTCCTGCCTTCTCTACACTACACGCCCCTCAGTGTCTCTCTCTCCTGCCTTCTCTACACTACACGCCCCTCACTGTGTCTCTCTCCTGCCTTCTCTCTCGTGCGCTCCTTCTCGTGCCCTCACTCACTCTCTCGCGCCGTCAGCATGCTTCAGTTCAGCTGGTTCGGCAAGGCTCCCATACTCCCTTGCAGAAAAAAGAGGCAATAGTACTGTTTGTCCATATTGAGACACCGTAGCCAGAATACACTTCCTCATAATAGTCAAAATTAATCTAAGATGACTCAAGAAATCTGTCATTATTTTTGACATTTTTGCCAAGGAGATCTTAGTCGTGCAATTTTACGTCGAACTAAGATGTTTGGTTCAGTATTTCTCAATGAATAAATGCATATGAAAATGAGTTGTCTCTCGTTGAATGACAACAAATACTTTTATTGAAGAATTCCTACAGTTGACCAATCACTGACGAAGGGGCGTACACTTCGGCTATGCCTCCAGAAAAAATGTTGTGTGCCCGAACAGCCGAAAAAACCCTTGGCGATGTCCAAAACAAACAAAAACGTCACAAAATGGCGTCATAATACAGTGAGGGAAAAAAGTATTTGATCCCCTGCTGATTTTGTACGTTTGCCCACTGACAAAGAAATGATCAGCCTATAATTTTAATGGTAGGTTTATTTGAACAGTGAGAGACAGAATAACAACAACAAAATCCAGAAAAATGCATGTCAAAAATGTTATAAATTGATTTGCATTTTATTGAGGGAAATAAGTATTTGACCCCCTCTCAATCAGAAAGATTTCTGGCTCCCAGGTGTCTTTTATACAGGTATTGAGCTGAGATTAGGAGCACACTCATAAAGGGAGTGCTCCTAATCTCAGGTTGTTACCTGTATAAAAGACACCTGTCCACAGAAGCAATCAATCAATCCGATTCCAAACTCTCCACCATGGCCAAGACCAAAGAGCTCTCCAAGGATGTCAGGGACAAGATTGTAGACCTACACAAGGCTGGAATGGGCTACAAGACCATCGCCAAGCAGCTTGGTGAGAAGGTGACAACAGTTGGTGCGATTATTCGCAAATGGAAGAAACACAAAAGAGCTGTCAATCTCCCTCGGCCTGGGGCTCCATGCAAGATCTCACCTCGTGGAGTTGCAATGATCTCAAGGCAGCTGGGACCATAGTCACCAAGAAAACAATTGGTAACACACTACGCCGTGAAGGACTGAAATCCTGCAGCGCCCGCAAGGTCCCCCTGCTCAAGAAAGCACATATACATGCCCTTCTGAAGTTTGCCAATGAACATCTGAATGATTCAGAGGAGAACTGGGTGAAAGTGTTGTGGTCAGATGAGACCAAAATCGAGCTCTTTGGCATCAACTCAACTCGCCGTGTTTGGAGGAGGAGGAATGCTGCCTATGACCCCAAGAACACCATCCCCACCGTCAAACATGGAGGTGGAAACATTATGCTTTGGGGGTGTTTTTCTGCTAAGGGAACAGGACAACTTCACCGCATCAACGGGACGATGGACGGGGCCATGTACCGTCAAATCTTGGGTGAGAACCTCCTTCCCTCAGCCAGGGCATTGAAAATGGGTCGTGAATGGGTATTCCAGCATGACAATGACCCAAAACACACGGCCAAGGCAACAAAGGAGTGGCTCAAGAAGAAGCACATTAAGGTCCTGGAGTGGCCTAGCCAGTCTCCAGACCTTAATCCCATAGAAAATCTGTGGAGGGAGCTGAAGGTTTGAGTTGCCAAACGTCAGCCTCGAAACATTAATGACTTGGAGAAGATCTGCAAAGAGGAGTGGGACAAAATCCCTCCTGAGATGTGTGCAAACCTGGTGGCCAACTACAAGAAACGTCTGACCTCTGTGATTGCCAACAAGGGTTTTGCCACCAAGTGCTAAGTCATGTTTTGCAGAGGGGTCAAATACTTATTTCCCTCATTAAAATGCAAATCAATTTATTATAACATTTTTTACATGTGTTTTTCTGGATTTTTTTTGTTGTTATTCTGTCTCTCACTGTTCAAATAAACCTACCAGTAAAATTATAGGCTGATTATTTCTTTGTCAGTGGGCAAACGTACAAAATCAGCAGGGGATCAAATACTTTTTTCCCCTCACTGTATGTGCACAAGCTGTTCTGAACTCTTTCGACTGGGAAGCTTGCGGACGCCTTTACTCTCTCCCTCAATCTCTCTCCTCCCTCCATCTCTCTTCTTCCCTCCATCTCTCTCTCTCTCTGCCTCCCTCCATCTCTCTCTCTCTCTGCCTCCCTCCATCTCTCTCTCTCTCTGCCTCCCTCCATCTCTCTCTCTCTGCCTCCCTCCATCTCTTTTCTTCCCTCCATCTCTCTCTCTCTCTGCCTCCCTCCATCTCTCTTTCTCTCTGCCTCCCTCCATCTCTCTCTCTCTGCCTCCCTCCATCTCTCTCTCTCTCTCTGCCTCCCTCCATCTCTCTCTCTCTCTCTGCCTCCCTCCATCTCTCTCTCTCTCTCTGCCTCCCTCCATCTCTCTCTCTCTCTCTCCCTCCCATCTCTCTCTCTCTCTCTGCCTCCCTCCATCTCTCTCTCTCTGCCTCCCTCCATCTCTCTCTCTCTGCCTCCCTCTATCTCTCTCTCTCTGCCTCCCTCCATCGCTCTCTCTCTGCCTCCCTCCATCGCTCTCTCTGCCTCCCTCCATCGCTCTCTCTGCCTCCCTCCATCGCTCTCTCTGCCTCCCTCCATCTCTCTCTCTCTGCCTCCCTCCATCTCTCTCTCTCAGCCTACCTCCATCTCTCTCTCTGCCTCCTTCCATCTCTCTCTCGCCCTTCCTCATCTCTCTCTCCCCCTCCCTCTCTCCTCCCTCCATCTCTCTTTCCTCCATCTCTTTTTCCCCCATCTCCTCCCTCTCCCACGCACCTCCTTCCTATCATTCTTACTCTCTTCTTACCACGATTGTGTGCAGCAGCAGTACAAAGTGTTTTCACAGCAAACAGTAGTGTATGGAGTCAATTTAAATGTATTTGAAAACCGGAACACACTACTTATTCTGTTAAGAAAAACGTGTTTGTAAATGTCCTCAATAATGACCCTACATGTCAAAATGTAGGTGATAGCCTGTGGTATTGGCTACAGCCTCATGTCCACACCGATGCTGACATGAGGGAGGTGACGAAAAAAGATGGATGGATGGAGGGAGAGAGGAAGGAGATGGATGGATGGAGGGAGAGAGGAAGGAGATGGATGGATGGAGGGAGAGAGGAAGGAGATGGATGGATGGAGGGAGAGAGGAAGGAGATGGATGGATGCAGGGAGAGAGAGAGGAAGGAGATGGATGGATGGATGGAGGGAGAGAGAGAGGAAGGAGATGGATGGATGGAGGGAGAGAGAGAGGAAGGAGATGGATGGATGGAGGGAAAGAGGAAGGATATGGATGGATGCAGGGAGAAAGAGAGGAAGGAGATGGATGGATGGATGGATGGAGGGAGAGAGAGAGGAAGGAGATGGATGGATGGATGGATGGAGGGAGAGAGAGAGGAAGGAGATGGAGGGATGGAGGGAAAGAGGAAGGAGATGGATGGATGGAGGGAGAGAGGAAGGAGATGGATGGATGGAGGGAGAGAGGAAGGAGATGGATGGATGGAGGGAAAGAGGAAGGAGATGGATGGATGGATGGAGGGAAAGAGGAAGGAGATGGATGGATGCAGGGAGAGAGAGAGGAAGGAGATGGATGGATGGAGGGAGAGAGAGAGGAAGGAGATGGATGGATGGAGGGAGGGAGAGAGGAAGGAGATGGAGGGAGAGAGGAAGGAGATGGAGGGAGAGAGGAAGGAGATGGATGGATGGAGGGAGAGAGGAAGGAGATGGATGGATGGAGGGAGAGAGGAAGGAGATGGATGGATGCAGGGAGAGAGAGAGGAAGGAGATGGATGGATGGATGGAGGGAGAGAGAGAGGAAGGAGATGGATGGATGGAGGGAGAGAGAGAGGAAGGAGATGGATGGATGGAGGGAAAGAGGAAGGATATGGATGGATGCAGGGAGAAAGAGAGGAAGGAGATGGATGGATGGATGGATGGAGGGAGAGAGAGAGGAAGGAGATGGATGGATGGATGGATGGAGGGAGAGAGAGAGGAAGGAGATGGAGGGATGGAGGGAGAGAGAGAGGAAGGAGATGGAGGGATGGAGGGAGAGAGGAAGGAGATGGATGGATGGAGGGAGAGAGGAAGGAGATGGATGGATGGAGGGAAAGAGGAAGGAGATGGATGGATGGATGGATGGAGGGAAAGAGGAAGGAGATGGATGGATGCAGGGAGAGAGAGAGGAAGGAGATGGATGGATGGAGGGAGAGAGAGAGGAAGGAGATGGATGGATGGAGGGAGGGAGAGAGGAAGGAGATGGAGGGAGAGAGGAAGGAGATGGATGGATGGAGGGAGAGAGGAAGGAGATGGATGGATGGAGGGAGAGAGGAAGGAGATGGATGGATGCAGGGAGAGAGAGAGGAAGGAGATGGATGGATGGATGGAGGGAGAGAGAGAGGAAGGAGATGGATGGATGGATGGAGGGAGAGAGAGAGGAAGGAGATGGAGGGATGGAGGGAAAGAGGAAGGAGATGGATGGATGGAGGGAGAGAGGAAGGAGATGGATGGATGGAGGGAGAGAGGAAGGAGATGGATGGATGGAGGGAAAGAGGAAGGAGATGGATGGATGGATGGAGGGAAAGAGGAAGGAGATGGATGGATGCAGGGAGAGAGAGAGGAAGGAGATGGATGGATGGAGGGAGAGAGAGAGGAAGGAGATGGATGGATGGAGGGAGGGAGAGAGGAAGGAGATGGAGGGAGAGAGGAAGGAGATGGAGGGAGAGAGGAAGGAGATGGATGGATGGAGGGAGAGGGGAAGGAGATGGAGGGAGAGAGGAAGGAGATGGAGGGAGAGAGGAAGGAGATGGAGGGAGAGAGGAAGGAGATGGAGGGAGAGAGGAAGGAGTTGGATGGATGGAGGGAGAGAGGAAGGAGATGGATGGATGGATGGAGGGAGAGAGGAAGGGGATGGATGGATGGATGGATGGAGGGAGAGAGGAAGGGGATGGATGGATGGATGGATGGAGGGAGAGAGGAAGGGGATGGATGGATGGAGGGAGAGAGGAAGGAGATGAATGGATGGAGGGAGAGAGTGAGGGAGGGGAGGTGGCTTTTTGTATCTGATTCCTGTCAGCACTCGTGCGTCAGTCTGATGTAATAGAGTAGGTGTTTTTTTCCATCCCACTCCCTTTCTACACTACACGCCCCTCACTGTGTGTCTCTCTCCTGCCTTCTCTCTCGTGCGCTCCTTCTCGTGCCCTCACTCACTCTCTCGCGCCGTCAGCATGCTTCAGTTCAGCTGGTTCGGCAAGGCTCCCATTCTCCCTTGCAGAAAAAAGAGGCAATAGTACTGTTTGTCCATATTGAGACACCGTAGCCAGAATACACTTCCTCATAATAGTCAGAATTAATCTAAGATGACTCAAGAAATCTGTCATTATTTTTGACATTATTGCCGAGGAGATCTTAGTCGTGCAATTTTACGTCTAACTAAGATGCTGACGTGAGGGAGGTGATTGGAAAAAAAATAACAAAATAAAAAGGTTTAGGAAAGATACTGTACATTTCGGAGTTATAAAAAAAAATGTGTTTTTCAGGGAACAAGTAATGGATTAACAATTTACAGCTGTTCTGCAGCAATGGAAGTCAATTAAGTCTTGAAAGTTGATGCTAAGAATTCCTACAGGTGTCCCAAATTTCGTTGATTACTTCGTTGATTACTTCGTTGATTACTCTGTATAAAAGCAGTGTTAGAACAAGCTGTGTTACTATACCCTCTTAAGCATTATTTGGACAGTATTGTACTGCAGGAAGTAGTATATTGCTATCATAATGGCGAGAAAAAGGCAATTAACAAAGGAAAGACAGACAGACCATTAGAACCCTTAAACGTGTCAGAGTTTCCTCGTGTTTCCTCGTGTTTCCTTTAGAGAAATTGCAAAGAAAGCCAGAGTGTTAGTGACACCATCAAAAGGCACATGGAAACTGGAGGAAACTCTGACAGGAAGAGGTCTTGGCAGAACCCAAATCCACAGCAGAATCAGAAGACAAGTTTTCTGAGAGTCCACAGCTGGTGTGATAGGCGGCTCACAGGACAACAGCTTCAAGCACGGCTTAACACTCGGTCGGAAGTAAGCAAGTCTCAGTTTCAACTGTGAAGAGAAGACTTGGAGCTGCAGGTTTGACAGGTGGATAAATCAGAAAAAGAGGATTGCCATGAAGCACCGCCAGCGGACTACTGAAGACTGGATGAAGACTGAAATCTTCGGTTCATCACGCAGGGTTTTTGTACGCTGTCGAGTATGCGAAAGGATGGTTCCTCAGTGTGTGTGACACCAACTGTCAAACATGGAGGAGGAAGCGTGATGGTCTGGGGCTCTTTCGCTGGATCCAGAGTCGGCGATTTGCACAGAGTGAGTGGCACCCTGAACCAGAATGGCTACCACAGCATTTTGCAATACTTATTTTCCACCATAATTTGCTAATAAATTCATAAAAAATCCTACAATGTGATTTTCTGGATTTCTTTTTCTCAATTTGTCTGTCATAGTTGACGTGTACCTATGATGAAAATTACAGGCCTCTCTCATCTTTTTAAGTGGGAGAACTTGCACAATTGGTGGCTGACTAAATACTTTTTTTCCCCACTGTAGCTGGCAAAAAGCTTAGCATTAGCTCATCATAATCGGTACTGTACAACCTTCAAAATAGTATTTTACACACGTGTCCATTACAATCTATGCAATATTTGGAATGTGTGATTTGTCACCAGTACTTGAAAACGTGAATAAAACTGTAAATACATTATGCTCCATACAGTGCCTTCGGAAAGTATTCAGACCCCTTGACTTTTTCCACATTTTGTTACGTTACAGCCTTTTTCTAAATTGGATTCAATAAAAAAAATCCTCCGCTCTGAGACAGGATTGTGTCGAGGCACAAATCTGGGGAAGGGTTCAAAAATATTTCTGCAGCATTGAAGGTCCCCAAGAACACAGTGGCCTCCATCATTCTTAAATGGAAGAAGTTTGGAACCACCAAGACTCTTCCTAGAGCTGGCCACCCGGCCAAACTGAGCAATCGGGGGAGAAGGGCCTTGGTCAGGGAGGTGACCAAGAACCCAATGGTCACTCTGACAGAGCTCCAGAGTTCCTCTGTGGAGATGGGAGAACCTTCCAGAAGGACAACCATCTCTGCAGCACTCCACCAATCAGGCCTTTATGGTAGAGTGGCCAGATGGAAGCCACTCCTCAGTAAAAGGCATATGACAGCCCGCTTGGACTTTGCCAAAAAGCACCTAAAGACTCTGACCATGAGAAACAAGATTCTCTGGTCTGATGAAACCATTGAACTCTTTGGCCTGAATGCCAAGCGTCACTTCTGGAGGAAAACTGGCACCATCCCTACGGTGAAGCATGGTGGTGACAGCATCATGCCGTGTTGTTTTTCAGGTGCATGGACTGGGAGACTAGTCAGGATCGAGGCAAAGATGAACGGAGCAAAGGACAGAGTGATCATTGATGAAAACCTGCTCCAGAGTGCTCAGGACCTCAGACTGGGGCGAAGGTTCACCTTCCAACAGGACAACGACCCTAAGCACACAGCCAAGACAACGCAGGAGTGGCTTCGGGACAAGTCTCTGAATGTCCTCGAGTGGCCTAGCTAGAGCCCGGACTTGAACCCGATCGAACATCTCTGGAGAGACCTGAAAATATCTGTGCAGCAACGCTCCCCATCCAACCTGAAAGAGCTTGAGAGGATCTGCAGAGAGGAATGGGAGATACTCCCAAATACAGGTGTGCCAAGCTTGTAGCGTCATACCCAAGAAGACTCAAGGCTGTAATCGCTGCCAAAGGTGCTTCAACAAAGTACTGAGTAAAGGGTCTGAATACTTACGTAAATGTGATTTCTCCTGGGTTTTGTTTTTTTACAAATTTGCAAAAATGTATAACCTGTTTTTGCTTCGTCATTATGGGGTATTGTGAGTAGATTGCTAAAAAAAATAAAAAAATAAGGCTGTAACGTAACAAAATGTGGAAAAAAGGAAGGGGTCTGAATACTTTCCGAAGGCACTGTATATACGGGATGCTACAGTAGAAACAATGTACAGAAAATAAGGCACTTACTTTGATAGGAACGCACACAGGTTATTGTTATTGTTATTGTTTGTAAGGAAAACAACAATGAAGGCAATTCGAGCGCCAGAAAATGTGCCAGGGGGGTAAGTTTGTTCAAGACTGCCCAAATGTCTGCATATTTGATCTGAGGAAACAATGGGGAGGTGCTTGAGCTCTCTTCGAAGAGATACGTTTTTCCTGCTCAGTAAAGCCTCGTAACATAAATTGTCCGCAACAGTGAAAATAGGCTACTTACAGTGTATGTGAACTAGTGAGGAGGCGGAACACACTTCAATTCAAACTGTTGTTAGAAAACAATTTGAAATTGACAAGTTGAAAAATAGCCTATAGATAATGGGCAGGCAGCGTGTCTTGGTTTTGAGGGCAGCGTAGGTTAACTGTCCTGTTGCTTAACAATCACATTTTGGAACAGTGAGTGCATTATGACATCACATGCATAAAAAAAAACTCACGCTGGGGGCGACCGTTACAGACATTTGGAACTCAAGCGTGAAAAGGTTAATATTAACGTCTTAAGACTTGATTCTGTCGACATACTCATGGCACATTTGGCTTAGACAGGAGAGAAAGGCCAGTGCCTGTTGAGCACCTTGCAATCTCAGCAGAGGCAGTCAATATTTTGAAACTATTTAACCATAAACATAATTGTTTAAAACCTGGATATTTTTTTCATTTTATGAAGCGTGTCTTGCCGTGTTTCAAAGTAGCCCAGACAAATTCCAACCATAGTAATAATAATAATAATATGCCATTTAGCAGACGCTTTTATCCAAAGCGACTTACAGTCATGTGTGCATACATTTTTACGTATGGGGTGGTCCCGGGGATCGAACCCACTACCCTGGCGTTACAAGCGCCGTGCTCTACCAATTGAGCTACAGAGGACCACATGAATGTTATGTTATGTAACCATAGGAATGTTAATGTTAAGGGGATTATTTTATAAACACTTTTTTTTAATGAAACCAGTATTTCTCATGTTCGATTGATTTTAAAATCAACTTTATTTCGTTGCTAGTTGTTGCATCTTTAGCTCTTCCCTCTTTCAGTGTTTTCCGGTAATTGCATTTTGGAACATGTGCGCATATTGCTGTGATAAGAAGGACCCTGGTATCTGTCTTCACTGGTAGCTGCGATTCCTTCTGATCACCTGAAGACTGAGACGTCTGAGAGAGCCGTGGGAGTGAGAGGTGCTTTGGAGCACAGCGATTGGCAGCCGGGAGAAGGGAATTACTATTATTATACTGGCAAAAACCAAACTCTGCATTCCACAGTAAGAACATCATACCAAAGGTCAAGCATGGTGGTGGTGGTGTGATGGTTTGGGGATGCTTTGCTGCCTCGGGACCTGGACGACTTGCCTTAATAGAAGGAACCATGAATTCTGCTCTGTATCAGAGAATTCTACAGGAGAATGTCAGACCATCCATCTGTGAGCTGAAGCTGAAGCGCAGCTGGGTCATGCAGTTGACAACTACGAGTTGACTAAAATCAGGGTTTACGATTGTAATTAAACTTTGTCATGGTTTGGTCAGCTAGATGCAGGTAGCCTATAGCCTGATAGGCCTACAGTAACCTAGGCAAGATGTAAAATGAACGATTTAGCAGCTTGCTTAGTTCAAATTGACAGACTCATTTATTCAATATGAATAGCGAGGTGATTTTGAGGTAAGAAGTCCTTCTGTTGACCTGCTGGCTACTGAGGAGGGGGTTGTAATTTCAATAACTGAATCAAATATTAATAATATGGATATGAATTGAATTTATGTTTGTAAACCACAGCCAATGTAAAAAAATAAATAAAATAAAAACCTGTAGCCTAATCTGACTGAATGTTATCGTCAATCTAATGCATTCTAATAACTTCCAATTTCGTTAACTAAACACGGCCATTAATAATTGCATAATAACACAAGGCTGCAACAACAATAAACTGAAGTTATGGGCTATTTGTTAAATCCTTTTGCCAGCTCCAGGCAGTCTACACAAATGGCACAAATTGATTTGCAATGACTCCAGTGGTATAGACATTTCAACATACGCTACATGACCAAAAGAATGTGGACACCTGCTCGTCAAACATCTCATTCCAAAATCATGGGCATTAATATGGAGTTGGTCCCCCCCCTTTTCTGCTATAACAGCCTCCACTCTTCTGGGAAGGCTTTCCACTAGACGTTGGAACATTGCTGCGGGGACTTGCTTCCATTAAGCGCATGTTTTTCATGGTTCGGGCTAGGCCCCTTAGTATGGACCTCGCTTTGTGCACGGGAGCCTTGTCATGCTGAAACAGGAAAGGGCTTTCCCCAAACTGTTGCCACAAAGTTGGAAGCACAGAATCGTCTAGAATGTTATTGTATGCTGTAGCGTTAAAATTTCCCTTCACTGGAACTAAGGGGCCTAGCCCGTGTCTGGCACTTAGTTGGATGATTAGGCCTGGTTCGCAGTCAGCATTCCAATTCATCCCAAAGGTGATCGATGGGGTTCAGATCAGGGCTCTGTGCAGGTCAGTCAAGTTCTTCCACACCGATCTCGACAAACCATTTCTGTATGGACCTCGCTTTGTGCACGGGAGCCTTGTCATGCTGAAACAGGAAAGGGCTTTCCCCAAACTGTTGCCACAAAGTTGGAAGCACAGAATCGTCTAGAATGTTATTGTATGCTGTAGCGTTAAAATTTCCCTTCACTGGAACTAAGGGGCCTAGCCCGAACCATGAAAAACATCCCCAGACCATTATTCCTCCTCCACCAAACTTTACAGTTGGGATTATGCATAGGGAGAGGTAGTGTTCTCTTGGCATCCACCAAACCCAGATTTGTCCGTCAGACTGCCAGATGGTGAAGCGTGACTCATCACTCCAGAGTCCAATGGCGGCGAGCTTTACATCACTCCAGCCGACGCTTGGCATTGCACATGGTGATCTTAGGCTTGTGTGTGGCTGCTCGGCCATAGAAACCCATTTCATGAAGCTCCTGACAAACAGTTATTGTGCTGACGTTGCTTCCAGAGGCAGTTTGGAACATGCTAGTGAGTGTTGCAACCGAGGACAGACAATTTTTACGCGGTTCAGCACTCGTGGTCCCGTTCTGTGAGCTTGTGTGGCCTGCCACTTCGCGGCTGAGCCGTTGTTGCTCCTAGACATTTCCACTTGACCGGGGTAGCTCTAGCATGGCAGAAATTTGATGAACTGACTTGTTGGAAAGGTGGCATCCTATGACGGTGCCACGTTGAAAGTCACTGAGCTCTTCAGTAAGGCCATTCTACTGCCAAGGGTTGTCTATGGAGATTGCATGGCTGTGTGCTCGATTTTATACACCTGCGTAAACCCTTTACATGATATGGTTTTCCATAAGCAAAGTCGACATTAGAATGCAGTTTAAAGCGAATGTATCTAGAGCGCCTAAAGTTGTTTTCCTGTTCTTTTGTCGCTGTTATTTCTTGATGCGCATCAGTTCCAGCGCATTAATGTTTTATGGAAAAAGGTTTGGAAATAGGTTTCCATAATGACAATCCTAAATAGCCTACCTACAACTGGTAAAGAGTTGTCATGACATGTGGGTGCTGCTCACTCTCCTCTCACTCACGTGACTCCGCTGCCTGCTGCAGCGCTCACTCAACACACACACACACACACACACACACACACACACACACACACACACACACCCTTCTGGCCCTCCCCCTCCCCACCAATCACTCACTCACTCAGCAACAGGCTGTCTCACTGCCTGCAGCAGCAGGTCACAGTGAAGTATATATCTTTAAGAGAAATGCCAGGGCGGCAGCGGTGCAAATTAGAAGTAGCATCAAAAACCTGCAACCCACGACCAATACAAATTAGCCCAATTTGTAAGACAACTGCGGACATGGCAATCCTGCACAAACATGACTCGAGTTGCCTTACCACAGTAATCTCCCGCCCTTAAAGGGCTCTGGTCACAAAAAAAGGAAATTAATTTACCACGTTACTACTTACTAGTAGAAACATTATGAAGCAAAAAAATACTAATCTGAGTGGCTGGTAGAGTTTTTAATCTTACATTTTAGGGTCTGGGTGCTGGCCCATGTTGACTCCAATGCTTCCCACAGGGGTGCTGGCCCATGTTGACTCCAATGCTTCCCACAGGGGTGCTGGCCCATGTTGACTCCAATGATTCCCACAGGGGTGCTGGCCCATGTTGACTCCAATGCTTCCCACAGGGGTGCTGGCCCATGTTGACTCCAATGCTTCCCACAGGGGTGCTGGCCCATGTTGACTCCAATGCTTCCCACAGGGGTGCTGGCCCATGTTGACTCCAATGCTTCCCACAGGGGTGCTGGCCCATGTTGACTCCAATGCTTCCCACAGGGGTGCTGGCCCATGTTGACTCCAATGCTTCCCACAGGGGTGCTGGCCCATGTTGACTCCAATGCTTCCCACAGGGGTGCTGGCCCATGTTGACTCCAATGCTTCCCACAGGGGTGCTGGCCCATGTTGACTCCAATGCTTCCCACGGTTGTCAAGTTGGCTGGATGTCCTTTGGGTGATGGACCATTCTTGATACACACGGGAAACGGTTGAGAGGGAAAAATCCAGAAGCGATGCAGTTCTCGACACAAACCGGTGTGCCTTGTACCTACTACCATACCCCGCTCAAAGGCACTTACATATTTTGTCTTGCCCATTCACCCTCTGAATGGCACACATTCACAATCCATGTCTCAAGGCTTAAAAATCCTTCTTTAACCTGCCTCCTCCCCTTCACCTACACTGATTTGAAGTGGATTTAACATGTGACATCAATAAGGGGTCATAGCTTTCACCTGGATTCACCTGGTCAGTCTATGTCATGGAAAGAGCAGGTGTTCTTAATGTTTTGTCCACTCTGTATGTTGCTCGAAGAGTTGTGCAAGATTTGTAGACTATTATTCAAAAAGATGAGTGTAAAGATATATGCAATCAATACATCCTCATTTTATAATTCATACTAATTTGGAAGATTTCTATAATATTTATTTTACTTTGAAAATGTGGACTAGGTTGTGTAGATCAATAGGAAAAATAATCAAATGTAATCCTTTTTCAGATTTAATTTTAAGGCCGTAAAGTGTGAAGACTGTATAGCTTAAATTACCGTGGTTTTCACAAATGTGATGATATAATCGTAAAGCCCATTCAAAAGATTAGGAGACCTAACACGGAAGTAAAGCTGCTTTTCACATGGCGTTCAGCCCTGACTGCTGATGTGTACTTCCACAACTGGTAGGAGGGGCCTGTTCCACAACTGGTAGGAGGGGCCTGTTCTAACCACTCGGGGGAGCAGTGAGGGGAAGGGGCGGGGTTCAGCACAGGACTGGCCAGCCTCTGTGTGTACGAGGGCCTCTAGGTCTAACTAAAACACTACTATTTACCTGTCTTTTTCCGTCTGTCTGTCTTCTACATTTTTTTTTTGGGGTCTACGTTCAATATGAACAGAAACGCTCTGTCGCCAGGACAGTCGGGAGGTTAGTGTGTGTATTTGTGTGTGTTCACTGCGCTCCTGTGTGATTGTGTGTTCACTGCGCTCCTGTGTGATTGTGTGTTCACTGCGCTTGTGTGTGATTGTGTGTTCACTGCGCTTGTGTGTGGTGGACTTTCGCTCTCATATTTATCACAGTGGAGGAATGTGTTAAAGTGCCAACTAGGCAGAGCGCTCTCTCTCCCTCCCCCTCTCTCTCTCTCTCTCCCTCCCTCCCCCTCTCTCTCTCTCTCCCTCCCCCTCTCTCTCTCTCTCTCTCTCTCCCTCCCCCTCTCTCTCTCTCTCTCTCTCCCCCTCTCCTTCTCTCTCTCCTTCTCCCTCCCTCTCTCTCTCTCTCTCTCTCCCCCTCTCCTTCTCTCTCTCCTTCTCCCTCCCTCCCTCTCTCTCTCCCTCTCTCTCTCCCTCCCCCTCTCTCTCTCTCTCTCTCCCTCCCCCTCTCTCTCTCTCTCTCTCCCCCTCTCCTTCTCTCTCTCCTTCTCCCTCCCTCCCTCTCTCTCTCCTTCTCCCTCCCTCCCTCTCTCTCTCCCTCTCTCTCTCCCTCCCTCTCTCTCTCCTTCTCCCTCCCTCTCTCTCTTCTTCTCCCTCCCTCTCTCCCTCTCTCCTTCTCTCTCCCTCTCTCCTTCTCTCTCCCTCCCTCTCTCTCTCTCCCCCTCTCCTTCTCTCTCTCGCTCCCTCTCTCCCTCTCCTTCTCTCTCTCTCTCTCTCTCTCTCTCTCTCTCTCTCTCCTTCCCCTCTCATTTGGGATAAATCCATAACCTCCTCAGACACAGGAGGATCTTTGTTATTCCTCAGAACTTTCTGTAAAGTTGTCCATTCTGTTTACAGTGTAGTTTTATCTGAGTGCGTCAGTTCGAAACGGGTTTGATTTTAGAAAAGTGCACTGATGTGCAACGATTTACAACAATATGCCCTCCAGTAGCCTGATGAAAAATGTTATTCACTCACTAACTGTAAGTCGCTCTGGATAAGAGCGTCTGCTAAATGACAAATGTAAATATTGACTGAGTAGACTTGCCATTGTGATGCTTCATTTTGACTGTTGGTTGATGCCGCGGCCACATTGAGATTGAGTTAGAAAATTCTGTTTTGAGCCAATGCTTTTTCTATGGGAGATTATTATAAAAAAATATATATTAAAAAAAACGCGAAATAAATCTGCCTTTTTACGTATGCAAGTTGACTTGAACTTTTGCCTGGGGGGAAAAAACAAAAACAATGTCTGAATGCATAAATGTTTTCATCGTTATTCATGTCTTCCTCCTCCTCCTTTTCCTCTATAGGCCCTGCTCAGGTTCCCATGATGTCCCCTAATGGTTCAGTGCCTCCAATATATGTGCCTCCCGGATACGTTTCACAGGTACGCTGCCTCTCTTCCTCCCTCACACAACATTTGAATTGACCTTTTGTAACCTACAGTGCCTTCACAAAGTATTCATACTACTTGACCTTTTCCACATTTTGTTGTGTTACAGCCTGAATTTTAAATTGAGATCTTGTGTCACTGGCCTACACACAATACCCCGTAATGTAAAAGTGGAATCACGTTTTTAGAAAATGTTTAAGTCAATAAGCTGAAATGTCAATAAGTATTCAAGCCCTTTGTTACGGCAAGCCTAAAGTTCAGGAGTCACAATTTGCTTAACAAGTCACACGATAACTTGCATGGACTCACTCTGTGTGCAATAATAGTGTTTAGCATGATTTTTGAATGTTATACAATTATCTGTAAGATCCCTCAGTGGAGCAGTGAATTGGTAGATTTAAGAAAACAAAAGCATAGTGAAGTTATTCATTACACTTTGGATGGTGTATCAATACACCCAGTCACTACAAAGATACAGGCATCCTTCCTAACTCAGTTGCCAGAGAGGAAGGAAACAGCTCAGTAATTTCACCATGAGGCCAATGGTGACTTTAAAACAGTTACAGAGTTTAATGGCTGTGATAGGAGAAAACTGAGGATGGCTCAACAACAATGTAGTTACTCCACAATACTAACCTAAATGACAAGCGTGAAAAGAAGGAAGCCTGTACAGAAAAAATATATATTCGAAAACATGCATCCTGTTTGCAATAAAGGCACTAAAGTGAAACTGCAAAACAAATTAAAAAGAAATGATTTCCTTCCCCTCGCTTCTCCTTCTCCCTTCTCTTCTCTCTCTCCTTCAATAATGATCACAAAGCGTTACTGAGTACCACTCTTAATATTTTCAAGCATGTTGGTGGCTGCATCATGTTATGGGTATGTTTGTCATCGGCAAGTACTAGGGAGTTATTTTTAATAAAAAGAAACGGATTAGAGCTAAGCACAGACAGAATCCCAGAGGAAAACCTTGTTCAGTCTGCTTTACACCAGACCCTGGGAGACAAATTCCCCTTTCAGCAGGACAATAACCTAAAACACAATGCCAAATATACACCCGAGTTGCTTAGAAAGAAGACATTGAATGTTCCTGACATTGAATGTTCCTTACAGTTTTGACTTAAATTGGCTTGAAAATCTATGGCAAGACTTGAAAATGGCTGTCTAGCAATGATTAACAACCAACTTGACAGACGTTAAATAATTGTTTTAAGAATAAGTGGCTAATATTGTACAATCCAGGTGTGCAAAGCTCTTAGAGACTTACCCATAAAGACTCACAGCTGTAATCGCTGCCGAAGATGTTTCTAACATGTATTGACTCAAGAGTATGAATGCTTATGTAAAGTAGATTTCTGTATTTAATTTTCAATACATTTACAAGAATAAAAAAACAGCATGTTTTCACATTATGGGGTATGTAGATGGGTGAGAAAAAAAATCAATTTCATCCATTTTTTCTTCAGGCTGTAACACAACAACATGTGGAATAAGTCAACGGGTATGAATACTTTCTGACGGCCCTGTAGGTTCCATTCATACATCCAGATTTCATGTCCGAATCACTCAATTCCCTCACAGTCACAATCAAACATTTGTAATAACTGTTATCTTTTCTCTGTGTAAGGCAATAATAGTTGTTTCCTCTCTCTCCGCCTCTCTCTCTCTCCGCCTCTCTCTCTCTCCGCCTCTCTCTCTCTCCGCCTCACGCTCTCTCTCCGCCTCTCTCTCTCTCTCCGCCTCTCTCTCTCTCTCCGCCTCTCTCTCTCTCTCCGCCTCTCTCTCTCTCTCCGCCTCTCTCTCTCTCTCTCTCCGCCTCACGCTCTCTCTCCGCCTCTCTCTCTCTCTCCGCCTCTCTCTCTCTCTCCGCCTCTCTCTCTCTCTCCGCCTCTCTCTCTCTCTCTCTCTCCGCCTCTCTCTCTCTCCGCCTCTCTCTCTCTCTCCGTCTCACGCTCTCTCTCCGCCTCTCGCTCTCTCTTGCCACCTCTCTCTCCACCTCGCTCTCAATTCAATTTAAGGGGCTTTATTGGCATGGGAAACATATGTTAACGTTGCCAAAGCAAGTGAAGTAGATAATAAACAAAAGTGTAATAAACAATAAATATTAACAGTAAACATTACACTCAGAAGTTCCAAAAGAATAAAGACATTTCAAATGTCATATTATGTCTATATACAGTGTTGTAACAATGTGCAAATAGTTCAAGTACAAATGGGAAAATAAATAAACATAAATACGGGTTGTATTTACAATGGTGTTTGTTCTTCACTGGTTGCCCTTTTCTTGTGGCAACAGGTCACAAATATTGCTGCTGTGATGGCACACTGTGGTATTTCACCAAATAGATATGGGAGTTTATCAAAATTGGGTTTGTTTTTTGAATTCTTTGTGGGTCTGTGTAATCTGAGAGAAATTTCTCTATGGTCATACATTTAGCAGGAGGTTAGGAAGTGCAGCTCAGTTTCCACCTCATTTTGTGGGCAGTGTGCACATAGCCTGTCTTCTCTTGAGAGCCAGGTCTGCCTACGGCGGCCTTTCTCAATAGCAAGGCTATGCTCACTGAGTTGGGACAGTCACAGTGGTCAGGTATTCTGCCACTGTGTACTCTCTGTTTAGAGCCAAATAGCATTCTAGTTTGCTCTGTTTTTTCTGTTAATTCTTTCCAATGTGTCAAGTAATTATCTTTTTGTTTTCTCATGATTTGGTTGGGTCTAATTGTGTTGTTGTCCTGGGACTCTGTGGGGTCTGTTTGTGTTTGTGGGCGGCAGGTAGCTTAGTGGTTAAGAGCGTTGTGCCAGTAACCGAAAGGTCGCTAGTTCTAATCCCCGAGCCGACTAGGTGAAAAATCTGTCGATGTGCCCTTGAGCAAGGCACTTAACCCTAATTGCTCCTGTAAGTCGCTCTGGATAAGAGCGTCTGCTAAATGACCAATTATTTATTATTTATTATTATTTTGTGAACAGAGCCCCAGGACCAGCTTGCTTAGGGGACGCTTCTCCAAGTTCATCTCTCTGTAGGTGATGGCTTTGTTATGGAAGGTTTGGGAATAGCTTCCTTATACAGCTCTTTTCTGGATTTTGATAATTAGCCGGGATCGGCCTAATTCTGCTCTACATGCATTATTTGGTGTTTTTCGTTGTACATGGAGGATATTTTTGCAGAGTCTCAATTTGGTGTTTGTCCCATTTTGTGAATTCTTGGTTGGTGAGCGGACCCCAGACATCACAACCATAGAGGGCAATGGGTTCTATAACTGATTCAAGTATTTTTAGCCAGATCCTAATTGGTATGTCGAATTTTATGTTCCTTTTGATGGCATAGAAGGCCCTTCTTGCCTTGTCTCTCAGATCGTTCACAGCTTTGTGGAAGTTACCTGTGGCGCTGATGTTTAGGCCGAGGTATGTATAGTTTTTTGTGTGCTCTAGGGCAACGGTGTCTAGATGGAATTTGTATTTGTGGTCCTGGCAATTTGACCTTTTTTGGAACACCATTATTTTTGTCTTTCTGAGATTTACTGTCAGGGCCCAGGTCTGACAGAATCTGTGCAGAAGATCTAGGTGCTGCTGTAGGCCCTCCTTGGTTGGTGACAGAAGCACCAGATCATCAGCAAACAGTAGACATTTGACTTCAGATTCTAGTAGGGTGAGGCCAGGTGCTGCAGACTGTTCTAGTGCCCTCGCCAATTTGTTGATATATATGTTGAGGAGGGTAGGGCTTAAACTGCATCCCTGTCTCACCCCACGGCCCTGTGGAAAGAAATGTTTTTTTCCTAATTTTAACCGCACACTTGTTGTTTGTGTACATGGATTTTATAATGTCGTATGTTTTTTCCCCAACACCGCTTTCCATCAATTTGTATAGCAGACCCTCATGCCAAATTGAGTCAAAAGCTTTTTTGAAATCAACAAAGCATGAGAAGACTTTGCCTTTGTTTTGGTTTGTTTGTCAATTAGGGTGTGCAGGGTGAATACGTGGTCTGTCGTATGGTAATTTGGTAAAAAGTCAATTTGACATTTGCTCAGTACATTGTTTTCACTGAGGAAATGTACGAGTCTGCTGTTAATGATAATGCAGAGGATTTCCCCAAGGTTGTTGTTGACACGTATCCCACGGTATTTATTGGGGTCAAATTTGTCTCCACTTTTGTGGATTGGGGTGATCCACAAAATAACTAAGGATGATGTTAAAGAGTTTAAGTATAGCCAATTGGAATTTGTGGTCTGTATATTTTATCATTTCATTGAGGATACCATCAACACCACAGGCCTTTTTGGGTTGGAGGGTTTGTATTTTGTTCTGTAGTTCATTCAATGTAATTGGAGAATCCAGTGGGTTCTGGTAGTCTTTAATAGTTGATTCTAAGATTTGCATTTGATCATGTATATTTTTTTGCTGTTTGTTTTTTGTTATAGGGCCAAAAAGATTGGAGAAGTGGTTTACCCATACATCTCTGTTTTGGATAGATAGCTCTTTGTGTTGTTTGTTTAGTGTTTTCCAATTTTCCCAGAAGTGGTTAGAGTCAATGGATTCTTCAATTACATTGAGCTGATTTCTGACATGCTGTTCCTTCTTTTTCCGTAGTGTATTTCTGTATTGTTTTAGTAATCTCTCTCTCTCCACCTCTCTCTCTCCACCTCTCTCTCTCCGTCCATCAGATCATAGAGGAGAATGGAGTGCGACGTGTTCTGGTCTTACCTCAGCAGCCAGAGTTCCACCCTGGGGGCCACTCCCCCCTGCACCACCCACCTCCTCCACCCCACGCCCACCTGCCCGCCTTCATCCCCCACCCCGCCATGTTGCCCCCCCCACCCCACCTCTACACAGGCATGGCGGGGGGCGTGGGAGACATGAGCTCCCAGTATATACCACAGTACCACCCAGCACACATTTACTCAGAGCAGGGTGAGTATATACACTACATAGTATACACTATACACTACATAGTATACACTACACACTACATAGTATACACTACATAGTATACACTACACACTACACGCTACATAGTATACACTACACAGTATACACTACACAATACACAGTATGCACTACACAATACATAGTATACACTACATAGTATACACTATACACTACATAGTATACACTATACACTACATAGTATACACTACACACTACATAGTATACACTACACACTACATAGTATACACTACATAGTATACATTATAGACTACGTAGTATACACTATACACTACATAGTATACACTACATAGTATACATTATAGACTACATAGTATACATTATATACTACATACAGTGCATTTGGAAAGTATTCAGACCCCTTCCCCTTTTTCCACATTTTGTTACGTTACAGCCTTATTCTAAAATGGATTCAATTGCTTTTTTTCCTTCACCAATCTACACACAATACCCCATAATGACAAAGGAAAGACAGGTTTTTATAAATGTTTGCAAAAGTATTAGAAATAAATAACTGAAATGTATTGGGCTCCCGAGTGGCGCAGCGGTCTAAGACACTGCATCTCAGTGCTTGAGGCGTCACTACAGACCCCCCTTGTTCGATTCCAGGCTGTATCACAACCGGCCGTGATTGGGAGTCCCATAGGGCGGCGCACAATTGGCCCAGCGTCGTCCGGGTTTGGCCGGTGGAGGCCGTCATTGTAAATAAGAATTTGTTCTTAACTGACTTGCCTAGTTACATAAAGGTTAAAAATCACATTTACATAAGTATTCAGACCCTTTACTCAGTACTTTGTTGAAGCACCTTTGGCAGCGATGACAGCCTCGAGTCTTCTTGGGTATGACGCTACAAGCTTGGCACACATGTATTTGGGGAGTTTCTCCCGTTCTTCTCTGCAGATCCTCTCAAGCTCTGTCAGGTTGAATGGGGAATGTTGCTGCACAGCTATTTTCAGGTCTCTCCAGAAGCAAGGAACATAAGCGTTTCGCTACAACCGCAATAACATCTGCTAAATATGTATATGTGACCAATACAATTTGATTTGATTTGATACGGACAATTCCTTTGACCTTGGTTTTTGCTTTGACATGCACTGTCAACTGTGGGACCTTATATAGACAGATGTGTACCTTTCCAATTCATGTCCAATCAATTGAATTTACCACAGGCGGACTCAAGTCAAGTTGTAGAAACATCTCAAGGATGATCAATGGAAACAGGATGCACCTGAGCTCAATTTCGAGTCTCATAGCAAAGGGTCTGAATACTTATATAAATGTTAAAAAAAAAAAAAAGTGACATTTTCATTATGTCATTATGGGGTATTGTGTGTAGATTGATGATATCTAAAGTGTAGTCACTAACTTCACCATGATCAAATGGATATTCAATATTTGCTTTTTATACCAGTCTACCAATAGTTGCCTCCCTGGACTTTGTGGTTGAATCTGTGTTTGAAATGCAGTGCTCCACGGAGGGACCTTACAGATCATTGTATGTGTGGGGTACAGAGATTAAGTAGTCATTAAAAAAATCATGTTAAACACTATTATTGCACACAGAGTGAGTCCATGCAACTTATGTGACTTGTAAAGCAAATTCTTACTCCTGAACTTATTTAGGCTTGCCATAACAAAGGGGGTTGAATACTTGACTCATGACACATCTCAATTTTAATCTATTTTAAATTCAGGCTGTAACACAACAAAATGTGAAATAAGTCAAATGGTATGAATACTTTCTGAAGGCACTGTGTCTGTACGTAACTGTTCTGTATGTCTAAGTGTCTCTGTGTTTCTGGTCTCCTCCCAGTCTCGGCAGATTCTCACTCCCCACACGGACGCCCGCTGCCGTTCGTCCACCGCGACGAAAGGGCCAGCAAGACCTACGAGCGCCTGCAGAAGAAGCTCAAGGAGCGGCAAGGGGGAGAGAGAGGAGGGCAGATGAAGGACAGCCCCCCTCCCTCGCCACAGAAGAGTCGCAGCAGCCCCCCCTCCATGGACAGTATCTACAACGGGGTGGTTGGAGGAGGGAAGGGGCTGGGACAGGCGCTGGGACAGGGGCTGGAGGCTGAGCTGGGGCAGGGTCAGACCAGCACCACCGCCAAGCAGACGGGCAGGGAGAAAGAACCTGGAGGTAAGGAGGGCCAGGGGACAGGGAGTGGGATAGCGGGTAGTATAGCAGCCATGTCAGGGGCTGTGGTGAAAGAAAAAACCCAATTGTCATACTTAGAAAACTAGGTAACACTTTACTTGACACCCAGCGTCATAACACATTATGACACGGTCATATGTCGTAACAGCTGACATAACTGTAGTCCCGTGTAGCTCAGTTGGTAGAGCATGGCGTTTGCAACGCCAAGGTTGTGGGTTCGATTCCCACAGGGGGGGGATGTAAGTCGCTCTGGATAAGAGCGTCTGCTAAATGACTAAAATGTAAATAACTTGTCATAACCTGTCATAATATGGTCATAATCCTGTCATGACACATACAGTGCATTCGGAAAGTATTCAGACCCCTTGACTTTTTCCACATTTGTTACGTTACAGCCTTATTCTAAAATGGATTAAATTAAATTTTTCCCTCATCAATCTACATACAATACCCCATAATGACAAAGCGAACACAGGTTTTTAGACATTTTTGATGGGAGATGGGAGAACCTTCCAGAATGACAACCATCTCTGCAGCACTCCACCAATCAGGCGTTTATGGTAGAGTGGCCAGATGGAAGCCACTCCTCAGTAAAAGGCATGACAGGCCGCTTGGATTTTGCCAAAAGGCACCTAATGGACTCTCAGACCATGAGAAACAAGATTCTCTGGTCTGATGAAACCAAGATTGAACTCTTTGGCCTGAATGCCAAGCGTCACGTCTGGAGGAAACCTGGTACCATCCCTACGGTGAAGCATGGTGGTGGCAGCATCATGCTGTGGGGATGTTTTTCAGCAGCAGGGACTGGGAGACTAGTCAGGATCGAGGGAAATATGAACGGAACAAAGTACAGAGAGATCATTGATGAAAACCTGCTCCAGAGCGCTCAGGACCTCAGACTGGGGGCCAAGGTTCACCTTCCAACAGGACAACGATCCTAAGCACACAGCCAAGACAACACAGGAGTGGCTTCGGGACAAGTCTCTGAATGTCCTTGAGTGGCCCAGCCAGAGCCCGGACTTGAACCCGATATAACATCTCTGGAGAAACCTGAAAATATATCTGGAGAGACCTGAAAATCCAACCTGACAGAGCTTGAGAGGATCTGCAGAGATGAATTGGAGAAACTCCCCAAATACAGGTGTGCCAAGCTTGTACCGTCATACCCAAGAAGACTCGAGGCTGTAATCGCTTCAACAAAGTACTGAGTGAAAGGGTCTGAATACTTATGTAAATGTCATATTTTTTTCTAAAAACCTGTTTTTGCTTTGTCATTATGGGGTATTGTGTATAGATTGATTTAAAAAAAAACAATTTAATCAATTTTAGAATAAGGCTGTAACGTAATAAAATGTGGAAAAAGTCAAGCGGTCTGAATACTTTCCGAAATGCACTGTGTATTATTATTATTATTATTAATGTTATTATTGTTATTAATATTATTATTATTATTATTATTATTTTATAAATAGTAATAATTTGTAGAGTGTCTCCATTTGCCCTCAGCATGCATTTTTTCACCATTCTGAATGTCTAAAGAATCCATACAGTACCAGTCAAAAGTTTGGTCACACCGACTCATTCAAGGGTTTTTCTTTATTTTTACTATTTTCTACATTGTAGAATAATAGCGAAGACATCAAAACTATGAAATAACACATATGGAATCATGTAGTAAGAAGTGTTAAACAAATCAAAATATATTTTATATTTGAGATTCTTCAAAGTAGCCACCCTTTGCCTTGATGACAGCTTTGCACACTCTTGGCATTCTCTCAACCAGCTTCATGAGGTAGTCACCTGGAATGCATTTCAATTAACAGGTGTGCCTTCTTAAAAGTTAATTTGTGGAATTTCTTTCCTTCTTAATGTGTTTGAGGCAATCAGTTGTGTTGTGACAAGGTAGGGGGGGTATCCAGAAGACAGCCCTATTTGGTAAAAGTCCAAGTCCATATTATGGCAAGAACAGCTCAAATAAGCAAAGAGAAACAACAGTCCGTCATTACTTTAAGACATGAAGGTCAGTCAATACGGACAATTTCAAGAACTGAAAGTTTCTTCAAGTGCAGTCGCAAAAACCACCAAGCTCTATGATGAAACTGTCTCTCATGACGACCGCCACAGGAATGGAAGACCCAGAGTTACCTCTGCTGCAGAGGATAAGTTCATTAGAGTTACCAGCCTCAGAAATTGCAGCCCAAATAAATGCTTCACAGCATTCAAGTAACAGACACATCTCAACATCAACTGTTCAGTGGAGACTGTGTGAATCAGGCCTTCATGGTCGAATTTCTGCAAAGAAACCACTACTAAAGGACACTAATAAGAAGAAGAGACTTGCTTGGGCCAAGAAACACGAGCAATGGACATTAGACCGGTGGAAATTCGTCCTTTTGGTCTGGAGTCCAAATTTGAGATTTTTGGTTCCAACCGCCGTGTCTTTGTGAGATGCGGTGTGGGTGAACGGATGATCTCCACATGTGTATTTCCCACCGTAAAGCATGGAGGAGGAGGTGTTATGGTGTGGGGGTGCTTTGCTGGTGACACTAGTATGGCTACCACAGCATTCTGCAGCGATACGCCATCCCATCTGGTTTGGGCTTAGTGGGACTATCATTTGTTTTTCAACAGGACAATGACCCAACACACCTCCAGGCTGTGTAAGGGCTATTTTACCAAGAAGGAGAGTGATGGAGTGCTGCATCAGATGACCTGGCCTCCACAATCCCCAGACTTCAACCCAATTGAGATGGTTTGGGATGAGTCTGACCGCAGAGTGAAGGAAAAGCAGCCAACAAGAGCTCAGCATGTGTGGAAACTCCTTCAAGACTGTTGGAAAAGCATTCCAGGTGAAGCTGATTGAGAGAATGCCAAGAGTGTGCAAAGCTGTCATCAAGGCAAAGGGTGGCTATTGGAAGAATCTCAAATATTAAATGTATATATTTTATTTTTGTTACACTTTTTTGGTTACTACATGATTCCATATGTGTTATTTAATAGTTTTGATGTCTTCACTATTATTCTCCAATGTATGACTGATGACTGATATAAGGGCCTGGGACAGACCACTGCTGCTGTGACTGGCACAGGCAAACAGATGGGCAGCGGGGAACAGACAGGCAGCAGGGAACAGACAGTCCTGGCTAAGTGCAAGCTGGGGTGACTATTCAGCCAGGTTGCAACTATTTAGCCCAGTGGCGACTATTTAACCAGGTGGTGACTATTTAGCCCGGTGCAGACTATTTAACCAGGTGGTAACTATTTAGACCGGAGACGACTATTTAGCCAGGCGGTGACTATTTAGACAGATAGTGACTATTTAACCCGGTGGTGACTATTTAGCCCGGTGGTGACTTTGTAACCCGGCGGTGACTATTTAGCCAGGTGGTGACTATTTAACTATTAACTAACTATTTATCTCTGTGTGTGTGGGAGAGCTCTGTGTGTGTGTGTGGGAGAGCTCTCTGTGTGTGTGTGGGAGAGCTCTGTGTGTGTGTGTGGGAGAGCTCTGTGTGTGTGTGGGAGAGCTCTGTGTGTGTGTGTGGGAGAGCTCTGTGTGTGTGTGTGGGAAAGCTCTCTGTGTGTGTGGGAGAGCTCTCTGTGTGTGTGTGGGAGAGCTCTGTGTGTGTGTGTGGGAGAGCTCTGTGTGTGTGTGGGAGAGCTCTCTGTGTGTGTGGGAGAGCTCTGTGTGTGTGTGTGGGAGAGCTCTGTGTGTGTGTGTGGGAGAGCTCTGTGTGTGTGTGGGAGAGCTCTGTGTGTGTGTGGGAGAGCTCTGTGTGTGTGTGGGAGAGCTCTGTGTGTGTGTGGGAGAGCTGTGGTGAGCTGCTGAAAGGATAGAGGGGCTGTGGCGGTGTATTTGAGCTGGAGAGGAGAAGCCTCATTAGCCCCAGCAGCTGGTGACAGCGAGAGGGAACAGAAAGAGTGGGAGAGAGAGGTCTCTAACGGGGCTAACATTACTCAGACTTCTCATCAATCAAACCTAACCCCGGTGCTGCATGGAGGACTAAATACTCAGCTTCCCTTAGCCACAGCAGTTCATTTACTAGTAATGCCCTGTGCAGGAAATTAGAGTCCCTGGGGTGGTATTTCGTTGTATTAGTATTAAGGCTTTATACATTATTGAAGTAGATTGAATAGAATAACTTAGATGGGTTGTTTACTGTTATATGAAGTCCTTTCTGAAACCCAACGCAACGTGTCGGTGAGCAACCAGATATCACCTACACGCCGCTATGCTTTTGGGATCCCCCAGGGCTTTTACCCTATGACCTTTTGGGATCCCCCAGGGCTTTTACCCTATGACCTCTCCTGTTTAGCCTGGACATTATTTTATTTTTTGACTAGAATGTTAATTTAGCAGACGCTCTTATCCAGAGCAACTTGGTGCATTCACCTGAAGGTGGATGGGCGAGACAACCGCCTCACAGTCGTAGGAAGTACATGTTTTCCCTCAATAAAGAAGTTATCAGCAAGGTCAGTGCTAGTAGAAGGTTCTAGTAGGCAGAGACTCTTGTGTCCTAGCATCAAGGGGAAGCTGGTCCAACCATCTGGGTGGCCAGGACAGAGTAGAGTTTTTGACTGTACATTAATGACCTGCCTGTTGCCCTGGGATTAACGTGCAGACGTATGATGATCACTCTGATTTTTTTGGTGCGTAGTAAATTGCATAACTTGATATCGTAATGTCTTCTCTGTGCTCCTTTGTGTGTGTCTCCCTCTAGAAATGGATGAAGAGGACCTGATCCTACAGGCTTTGTTGAACACTGTCAGTAAACCAGTGGTGAGTGTCTCTGTCTGTCTCCTTTACATACCATAATATATCAAATCAAATCAGAGTCTATTACATGCACAGGGTCGCAGAAGTAATTGCACGGCTACAGTGACATTGCAGGTCAAAGAGAAGTGAATGATCAATAATAGTAGTAATAATACAAAGTGAAATAATAGACTGAGGGGGGTGGGGGGCCAGGAGGGGGGCAGGGGAATCAGGTAGCTGACTGGGGGGTGGGGAGCCAGGAGGGGGGCAGGGGAAGCAGGTAGCTGACTGGGGGGTGGGGAGCCAGGAGGGGGGCAGGGGAAGCAGGTAGCTGACTGGGGGGTGGGGGGCCAGGAGGGGGGCAGGGGAAGCAGGTAGCTGACTGGGGGGTGGGGGGCCAGGAGGGGGGCCGGGGAAGCAGGTAGCTGACTGGGGGGTGGGGAGCCAGGAGGGGGGCAGGGGAAGCAGGTAGCTGACTGGGGGGTGGGGGCCCAGGAGGGGGGCAGAGGAAGCAGGTAGCTGACTGGGGGGTGGGGGCCCAGGAGGGGGGGAAGCAGGTAGCTGACTGGGGGGTGGGGGCCAGGAGGGGGGCAGGGGAAGCAGGTAGCTGACTGGGGGGTGGGGGGTGGGGGGCCAGGAGGGGGGCCGGGGAAGCAGGTAGCTGACTGGAGGGTGGGGGGCCAGGAGGGGGGGAAGCAGGTAGCTGACTGGAGGGTGGGGGGCCAGGAGGGGGGGAAGCAGGTAGCTGACTGGGGGGTGGGGGGCCAGGAGGGGGGCCGGGGAAGCAGGTAGCTGACTGGGGGGTGGGGAGCCAGGAGGGGGGCAGGGGAAGCAGGTAGCTGACTGGGGGGTGGGGAGCCAGGAGGGGGGCAGGGGAAGCAGGTAGCTGACTGGGGGGTGGGGAGCCAGGAGGGGGGCAGGGGAAGCAGGTAGCTGACTGGGGGGTGGGGAGCCAGGAGGGGGGCAGGGGAAGCAGGTAGCTGACTGGGGGGTGGGGGGCAGGGGAAGCAGGTAGCTGACTGGGGGGTGGGGAGCCAGGAGGGGGGCAGGGGAAGCAGGTAGCTGACTGGGGGGTGGGGAGCCAGGAGGGGGGCAGGGGAAGCAGGTAGCTGACTGGGGGGTGGGGGGCCAGGAGGGGGGCAGGGGAAGCAGGTAGCTGACTGGGGGGTGGGGAGCCAGGAGGGGGGCAGGGGAAGCAGGTAGCTGACTGGGGGGTGGGGAGCCAGGAGGGGGGCAGGGGAAGCAGGTAGCTGACTGGGGGGTGGGGAGCCAGGAGGGGGGCAGGGGAAGCAGGTAGCTGACTGGGGGGTGGGGAGCCAGGAGGGGGGCAGGGGGAGCAGGTAGATGACTGGGGGGTGGGGGCCCAGGAGGGGGGCAGGGGAAGCAGGTAGCTGACTGGGGGGTGGGGGCCAGGAGGGGGGCAGGGGAAGCAGGTAGCTGACTGGGGGGTGGGGAGCCAGGAGGGGGGCAGGGGAAGCAGGTAGCTGACTGGGGGGTGGGGGGCCAGGAGGGGGCAGGGGAAGCAGGTAGCTGACTGGGGGGTGGGGGGCCAGGAGGGGGGCAGGGGAAGCAGGTAGCTGACTGGGGGGTGGGGGGCCAGGAGGGGGGCAGGGGAAGCAGGTAGCTGATTGGGGGGTGGGGAGCCAGGAGGGGGCAGGGGAAGCAGGTAGCTGACTGGGGGGTGGGGGGCCAGGAGGGGGGGAAGCAGGTAGCTGACTGGAGGGTGGGGAGCCAGGAGGGGGGCAGGGGAAGCAGGTAGCTGACTGGGGGGTGGGGGGCCAGCAGGGGGGCCGGGGAAGCAGGTAGCTGACTGGGGGGTGGGGGGCCAGGAGGGGGGCCGGGGAAGCAGGTAGCTGACTGGGGTGTGGGGGGCCAGGAGGGGGGCCGGGGAAGCAGGTAGCTGACTGGAGGGTGGGGAGCCAGGAGGGGGGCAGGGGAAGCAGGTAGCTGACTGGAGGGTGGGGAGCCAGGAGGGGGGCAGGGGGAGCAGGTAGATGACTGGGGGGTGGGGAGCCAGGAGGGGGGCAGGGGAAGCAGGTAGCTGACTGGGGGGTGGGGTGCAGGGGGAGAAGGTAGCTGACTGGGGGGTGGGGGGCAGGGGGAGAAGGTAGCTGACTGGGGGGTGGGGGGCAGGGGGAGAAGGTAGCTGACTGGGGGGTGGGGTGCAGGGGGAGAAAGTAGCTGACTGGAGGGTGGGGGGCAGGGGGAGGAGGTAGCTGACTGGGGGGTGGGGGCCAGGAGGGGGGCAGGGGGAGAAGGTAGCTGACTGGGGGGTGGGGGGCCAGGAGGGGGGCAGAGGAAGCAGGTAGCTGACTGGGGGGTGGGGGGCCAGGAGGGGGGCCGGTGGAGGAGGTAGCTGACTGGGGGGTGGGGGGCCAGGAGGGGGGCCGGTGGAGCAGGTAGCTGACTAGTGGTGGCTATTCAGCAGCCTGATGGTCTGAGGGTAGAAACTATTGGCCAGTCTGACAATTTTTGCCACGATGCTCCTATACTGCCATGATGCTCCTATACTGCCACGATGCTCCTATACTGCCACGATGCTCCTATACTGCCACGATGCTCATATACTGCCACGATGCTCCTATACTGCCACGATGCTCCTATACTGCCCGTGTCTGAGGGATGGAAGCGGGGAGAACAGGGCGTGGCTTGGGTGGCTGAGGTGCCTGATGATCTTCTTGGCCTTCCTGAGACACCTGGTGTTGTAGGTGTCCTGGAGGTCAGGCAGTGAGCACCCGATGGTGGGTTCGGCTGAGCGTACCACCCTCTGTAGCGCCTTGCGGTCCGCGGCGGTGGAGTTGCCGTACCAGGCTGTGATGCACCCCGACAGTATGCTCTCGACGGTGCTCCTGTAGAACACTGAGGGCCCTCGAGGACAGGCCGAATTTCTTCAGCCTCATGAGGTTGAAGAGTTGCTGTCATGCCTTCACCACGTTGTCCGTTTGGTTTGACCGTTTCAGCTCCTCGGAGATGTGTACGCTGAGGAACTTGATGTTTTTGACCGTCTCCACGGCGGCCCCGTTGATGCGGGTGGGGACCTTCCCAGCCTGGTTCCTCCTGAAGTCCACAATCGGCTCCTTTGTTTTACTGACGTTGAAAGAGAGGTTGTTTACCTGTCACCACGCTGTCAGAGTTCCTACCTCCTCTCTGTATGCCGTCTTGTCTATATCCCCTTAAACCTGTGTCCAAAAACACATAAAATGGTACAAGTCAACATTTTGCTGCTAATTTTATATTGGCCTACATTTAGTCATTTCACAGACGTTTTTATTCAGAGCGACTTATCGTCAATGCATTTCTGGACATATTGATGACGTACTTCCACATACAATGTTAGCAACATACCAGTGATCTAGATGTTTTTACACACCACAGGAGACACCTGTGTTGTGGTGGTGAGTCATCACTAATGCTGAACATCTGGCTAACAACTGGTTTATTTAACTGGGTAAAAACCTGCTGACTTCAGACCATGAGAGAATCCCCATTCCCAGTACCATTAAACGTCTACAGCTGGCATTACTATAGTCTATTTTCTTACTTGGTGGTGGAAGTGCTTGGTGTGTTGTTTACCTGTTACCTGAGGAGGAGGTATTAGCTACAGAACAGAGGAGGTATTAGCTACAGAACAGAGGAGGTATTAGCTACAGAACAGAGGAGGTATTAGCTACAGAACAGAGGAGGTATTAGCTACAGAACAGAGGGGGTATTAGCTACACAACAGAGGAGGTATTAGCTACGCAACAGAGAAGGTATTAGCTACAGAACAGAGGAGGTATTAGCTACAGAACAGAGGAGGTATTAGCTACAGAACAGAGGAGGTATTAGCTACAGAACAGAGGGGGTATTAGCTACACAACAGAGGAGGTATTAGCTACGCAACAGAGGAGGTATGAGCTACAGAACAGAGGAGGTATTAGCTACAGAACAGAGGAGGTATTAGCTACAGAACAGAGGAGGTATTAGCTATAGAACAGAGGAGGTATTAGCTACAGAACAGAGGAGGTATTAGCTACACAACAGAGGAGGTATTAGCTACACAACAGAGGAGGTATTAGCTACACAACAGAGGAGGTATTAGCTACAGAACGGAGGAGGTATTAGCTACAGAACGGAGGAGGTATTAGCTACAGAACGGAGGAGGTATTAGCTACAGAACGGAGGAGGTATTAGCTACAGAACAGAGGAGGTATTAGCTACAGAACAGAGGTATTAGCTACAGAACAGAGGAGGTATTAGCTACAGAACAGAGGAGGTATTAGCTACAGAACAGAGGAGGTATTAGCTACAGAACAGAGGAGGTATTAGCTACAGAACAGAGGAGGTATTAGCTACAGAACAGAGGAGGTATTAGCTACAGAACGGAGGAGGTATTAGCTACAGAACAGAGGAGGTATTAGCTACACAACAATTATTAGCTACACAACAATTATTAGCTACAGAACAGAGGAAGTATTAGCTACACAACAGATGAGGTATTAGCTACAGAACAGAGGAGGCATTAGCGATAGAACAGAGGAGGTATTAGCTACACAACAGAGGAGGTATTAGCTACACAACAGAGGAGGTATTAGCTACACAACAGAGGAGGTATTAGTTACAGAACAGAGGAGGTATTAGCTACAGAACAGAGGAGGTATTAGCTACAGAACAGAGGAGGTATTAGCTACAGAACAGAGGAGGTATTAGCTACAGAACAGAGGAGGCATTAGCTATAGAACAGAGGAGGCATTAGCTATAGAACAGAGGAGGTATTAGCTACACAACAATTATTAGCTACAGAACAGAGGAGGTATTAGCTACAGAACAGAGGAGGTATTAGCTACACAACAGAGGAGGTATTAGCTACACAACAGAGGAGGTATTAGCTACACAACAGAGGAGGCATTAGCTATAGAACAGAGGAGGTATTAGCTACACAACAGATGAGGTATTAGCTACACAACAATTATTAGCTACAGAACAGAGGAGGTATTAGCTACACAACAATTATTAGCTACAGAACAGAGGAGGTATTAGCTACAGAACAGAGGAGGTATTAGCTACACAACAGAGGAGGTATTAGCTACACAACAGAGGAGGTATTAGCTACACAACAGAGGAGGTATTAGCTACACAACAGAGGAGGTATTAGCTACAGAACAGAGGAGGCATTAGCGATAGAACAGAGGAGGCATTAGCTACAGAACAGAGGAGGTATTAGCTACAGAACAGAGGAGGTATTAGCTACACAACAGAGGAGGTATTAGCTACAGAACAGAGGAGGTATTAGCTACACAACAGAGGAGGTATTAGCTACAGAACGGAGGAGGTATTAGCTACAGAACGGAGGAGGTATTAGCTACACAACAGAGGAGGTATTAGCTACACAACAGAGGAGGTATTAGCTACACAACAGAGGAGGTATTAGCTACACAACAGAGGAGGTATTAGCTACAGAACAGAGGAGGTATTAGCTACACAACAGAGGAGGTATTAGCTACACAACAGAGGAGGTATTAGCTACAGAACAATTATTAGCTACAGAACAGAGGAGGTATTAACTACACAACAGAGGAGGTATTAGCTACAGAACAGAGGAGGTATTAGCTACAGAACAGAGGAGGTATTAGCTACAGAACAGAGGAGGTATTAGCTACAGAACAGAGGAGGCATTAGCTATAGAACAGAGGAGGTATTAGCTACAGAACAATTATTAGCTACAGAACAGAGGAGGTATTAGCTACAGAACAGAGGAGGTATTAGCTACAGAACAGAGGTGGTATGGAGGGAGGTAATGCTATTGAAGTCTGGTCTGATGAGGAACTAAATGGTCTTTGTGTTGGATTACGAGTGGAGATTTTGCCCTAATCATATTGGAGTAAATGAGGAGGCCTAATGACTTTCTGTTATGAATCTGATTTATTTTAAGAAGATGGATCAGATCATAGCTCTTTAATGTTGAACCGCAGGCAGTAGCACAGTTTTCCTTCCTTCATACCATGCAGGATTAGGCTGGCCTAGTCAACGTTTGCATCCCAAATGGCACCCTATTCCCTATATAGTGCATTACTTTTGACCAGAGACCTTTCGGCCGTGGTGCACTATATAGGGAATAGGGTGCCATTTGGGACGCAATCCTAGCCTTGTTTAATGACCCAGCTAGCTCCAGCTGCTGGATGAGAATCAGTTAAACTGGAAATAGAATGTCTTTGACCTTATATAAGATGGTACTCGTCATCTTGCCCGTCTCTGTCGTCAATGTCTGATGTCAAACCCATGTAAAGTACCTAAACAAGGCTATTTGAAAGAGATATGGAGAGGGGGATGTAGGGGGTTTGTAAGGAGCGATATGGAGAGAGGTTGAGAGAGAGATGGGGAGTGGAGTGGTTTGGTTTGGAGAGAGAGAGAGGGTAGGGGGATAGAGAGGGTTTTAGAGAGATGGAGAGAGGTTTAGAGAGAGGGTGAGGATAGGGGGATGGAGAGGGTTTTAGAGAGATGGAGAGAGGTTTAGAGAGAGGGTGAGGGTAGGGGGATGGAGAGGGTTTTAGAGAGATGGAGAGAGGTTTAGAGAGATGGTGAGGTTAGGGGTATGGAGAGAGAGATGGAGAGGGTAGGGGTATGGAGAGAGAGATGGAGAGGGTAGGGGTATGGAGAGAGAGATGGGGAGGGTAGGGGTATGGAGAGAGAGATGGAGAGGGTAGGGGTATGGAGAGAGAGATGGAGAGGGTAGGGGTATGGAGAGAGAGATGGAGAGGGTAGGGGTATGGAGAGAGATGGAGAGGGTAGGGGTATGGAGAGAGATGGAGAGGGTAGGGGTATGGAGAGAGATGGAGAGGGTAGGGGTATGGAGAGAGCGATGGGGAGGGTAGGGGTATGGAGAGAGAGATGGAGAGGGTAGGGGTATGGAGAGAGCGATGGGGAGGGTAGGGGTATGGAGAGAGAGATGGAGAGGGTAGGGGTATGGAGAGAGAGATGGAGAGGGTAGGGGTATGGAGAGAGATGGGGAGGGTAGGGGTATGGAGAGAGAGATGGGGAGGGTAGGGGTATGGAGAGAGATGGAGAGGGTAGGGGTATGGAGAGAGATGGAGAGGGTAGGGGTATGGAGAGAGAGATGGGGAGGGTAGGGGTATGGAGAGAGAGATGGAGAGGGTAGGGGTATGGAGGGAGAGATGGAGAGGGTAGGGGTATGAAGAGAGAGATGGGGAGGGTAGGGGTAGGGGTATGGAGAGAGAGATGGAGAGGGTAGGGGTATGGAGAGAGAGATGGGGAGGGTAGGGGTAGGGGTATGGAGAGAGAGATGGAGAGGGTAGGGGTATGGAGAGAGAGATGGGGAGGGTAGGGGTAGGGGTATGGAGAGAGAGATGGAGAGGGTAGGGGTATGGAGAGAGAGATGGGGAGGGTAGGGGTATGGAGAGAGATGGGGAGGGTAGGGGTATGGAGAGAGAGATGGGGAGGGTAGGGGTAGGGGTATGGAGAGAGAGATGGAGAGGGTAGGGGTATGGAGAGAGAGATGGAGAGGGTAGGGGTATGGAGAGAGAGATGGGGAGGGTAGGGGTATGGAGAGAGAGATGGAGAGGGTAGGGGTATGGAGAGAGAGATGGGGAGGGTAGGGGTATGGAGAGAGAGATGGGGAGGGTAGGGGTATGGAGAGAGATGGGGAGGGTAGGGGTATGGAGAGAGAGATGGGGAGGGTAGGGGTATGGAGAGAGATGGGGAGGGTAGGGGTATGGAGAGAGAGATGGGGAGGGTAGGGGTATTCTCCTCCTGTGAGACAGACACTGGTCCCAGCTCAAACAGAGGGGAGTAGGACAGACAGACAGACAGACAGACGGACGGACATGGGTTGATTGCATTCTTCCATGTAGTGAACCGTTCCTGACTTCCTGTCGGTTGGTCCAGGTTATTTTTTACCTCCCAAAACAGAGAATAAATCCCCAAGAGGTGCCCAGTCAGGTAGACCGTTGTAATTGGAAAAGATGACATTCAACTAAAGGTTAGTGCTGCCCTCCCTACAGGAGCAGGCTAGCTCTACTGTTGGCCTCCCTACAGGAGCAGGCTAGCTCTACTGTTGACCTCCCTACTGGAGCAGGCTAGCTCTACTGTTGGCCTCCCTACAGGAGCAGGCTAGCTCTACTGTTGGCCTCCCTACAGGAGCAGGCTAGCTCTACTGTTGGCCTCCCTACAGGAGCAGGCTAGCTCTACTGTTGGCCTCCCTACAGGAGCAGGCTAGCTCTACTGTTGGCCTCCCTACAGGAGCAGGCTAGCTCTACTGTTGGCCTCCCTACAGGAGCAGGCTAGCTCTACTGTTGGCCTCCCTACAGGAGCAGGCTAGCTCTACTGTTGGCCTCCCTACAGGAGCAGGATAGCTCTACTGTTGGCCTCCCTACAGGAGCAGGCTAGCTCTACTGTTGGCCTCCCTACTGGAGCAGGCTAGCTCTACTGTTGGCCTCCCTACTGGAGCAGGCTAGCTCTACTGTTGGCCTCCCTACAGGAGCAGGCTAGCTCTACTGTCTGCTCCCTGACCAACGCTATGCAGAAACTAGTGAACATGCCATAACAATAAAGGCTTTTGAAGTATATGAAGAGTGCCTTGTTCCTATTTGTTGACGTGATCTCTGCTGTTGGTTGCTGAGTTTAATGCAGTAGTTTAACCCTTTCCTTTTGTTTAATCAGTTTGCTGAGAATCTGGTCATTTTCTTCTAAAGGACACTAATTAGTAGTGTGCAACAGAGATGTAATCCTGAACCACCTCTGATTCTGTCCTGTGACCCCTCCAGGTGACAGACATCCAGACCAGAGGGGCAGTGTTGAGCTGGGTGGCCCCCAGCAGGGCAGAGGGAGAGGGGGACAGCCCCCACCTGGATCCTCTCAGTTACGACGTGTCCATCTCCTACAGCGGCAAGGACGGGAAGTACACCAACATGTACAGGTAGGGGTGCCGTGTGTGTGTCACCCCGGGCTATCCTGCATTCCCTGCTGAAATGACCCCAACATAATGTGTACAATATGTCACCTCTGGCTGTTGTTTTCCCTCTCCTGTTCCAGTGGTGACCAACTAAGTACAACTTTAGAAGACCTGAGGCCATCAACAGACTACCACGTCAGGTTGGTACAACGTACTGTTCAGGGCCCCCTCTGTGTGCTCTAATCAACAATACAGCTGTATGTCTGTCTGTGCTCTAATCAACAATACAGCTGTATGTCTGTCTGTGCTCTAATCAACAATACAGCTGCATGTCTGTCTGTCTGTGCTCTAATCAACAATACAGCTGTATGTCTGTCTGTGCTCTAATCAACAATACAGCTGTATGTCTGTCTGTGCTCTAATCAACAATACAGCTGTATGTCTGTCTGTGCTCTAATCAACAATACAGCTGTATGTCTGTCTGTGCTCTAATCAACAATACAGCTGTATGTCTGTCTGTGTGCTCTAATCAACGATACAGCTGTATGTCTGTCTGTGCTCTAATCAACGATACAGCTGTATGTCTGTCTGTGTGCTCTAATCACCAATACAGCTGTATGTCTGTCTGTGTGCTCTAATCAACAATACAGCTGTATGTCTGTCTGTGCTCTAATCAACGATACAGCTGTATGTCTGTCTGTGTGCTCTAATCAACAATACAGCTGTATGTCTGTCTGTGTGCTCTAATCAACAATACAGCTGTATGTCTGTCTGTGCTCTAATCAACAATACAGCTGTATGTCTGTCTGTGCTCTAATCAACAATACAGCTGTATGTCTGTCTGTGCTCTAATCAACAATACAGCTGTATGTCTGTCTGTGCTCTAATCAACAATACAGCTGTATGTCTGTCTGTGTGCTCTAATCAACAATACAGCTGTATGTCTGTCTGTGCTCTAATCAACAATACAGCTGTATGTCTGTCTGTGTGCTCTAATCAACAATACAGCTGTATGTCTGTCTGTGTGCTCTAATCAACAATACAGCTGTATGTCTGTCTGTGCTCTAATCAACAATACAGCTGTATGTCTGTCTGTGCTCTAATCAACAATACAGCTGTATGTCTGTCTGTGTGCTCTAATCAACAATACAGCTGTATGTCTGTCTGTGTGCTCTAATCAACAATACAGCTGTCTGTCTATGTGCTGTAATCAATAATACAGTTGTCTGTCTGTCTATGTGATGTAATCTATAATCCAGTTGTCTGTCTGAACCACCATAGGATGACTGTCCAAAATGTATCTTGTCAAAAGTAGTGCCCACTATCTCTCTGTCTCTCTCTCCAGGGTCATGGCTGTAGTGCCCACTATCTCTCTGTCTCTCTCTCCAGGGTCATGGCTGTAGTGCCCACTATCTCTCTGTCTCTCTCTCCAGGGTCATGGCTGTAGTGCCCACTATCTCTCTGTCTCTCTCTCCAGGGTCATGGCTGTAGTGCCCACTATCTCTCTGTCTCTCTCTCCAGGGTCATGGCTGTAGTGCCCACTATCTCTCTGTCTCTCTCTCCAGGGTCATGGCTGTAGTGCCCACTATCTCTCTGTCTCTCTCTCTCCAGGGTCATGGCTGTAGTGCCCACTATCTCTCTGTCTCTCTCTCCAGGGTCATGGCTGTAGTGCCCACTATCTCTCTGTCTCTCTCTCCAGGGTCATGGCTGTGTGTGCCCACTATCTCTCTGTCTCTCTCTCCAGGGTCATGGCTGTGTGTGCAGGGCAGTGTGTGCAGGGTAGTCCGTCGGAGGCAGTAGCCTTCACCACCCGGAGCTGCGAACCGGACCCCCCCAGCCCCCCCAGAAAGACTAGCGGCTCCAAGAGCAGCATCCTGGTCCTGCAGTGGAAGGTGATGGAGCTATTGTAGAGGCCTATTCATGCTTTTTACCCCGGACCTCATGGAAATACTATTTGTATGAAAAAAATAATAATGTATGCACTCACTAACTGTAAGTCGCTCTGGATAAGAGCGTCTGCTAAATGACTAAAATGTATTTGAATATACTGTAACTGTTGTGGTTTCAAGAGCACAGTGGATGCTAGCTACCAGGGATGGGACATTTTTGTGTGTTGTGTACTTGTTAGTTTGGCCATTGTGTTTAGTGAATTGTGAGTATGCACCACTGGGCCTGGAATGAATGTGATGTTATTGAGAGTAATCAAGATGTCTTCCTTTCACAGGCCCCATGTGACAACGGCTCTAAAATCCAAAACTACATCCTTCAGTGGGACGAGGGTAAGGGCACCGGGGGATATGAGCAGTGTTACTATGGACCCCAGAAGCAGTATCGTGTCACCAAGCTCTCTCCAGCTTCAAGATACTCCTTCCGCCTCGCAGCCAAAAACGACATGGGTGTCAGGTACGTGGCCAACTCAACGCTATTTCCTCCTGGACACAGTGTTTGAAAATGACAACTAAAGACTGTCTACAGCAGTCTGTGTAGTCTCTCCTTGGCTCTTTTATAAAATGTGTTAAAGGCCCTGTAATATGTAGATTTGAGGACTTTCTGTTTTGGGTCTACATTTCAGTTCTGAAATGGTCTTTCCTGTCCTTCACCCCTCTCTCCTTCTCTCCTTCCCTCCCCTCTCTCCTCCCTCCCTCCCCTCTCTCCTCCCTCCCCTCTCTCCTCCCTCTCCTCCCTCCCCTCTCTCCTCCCCTCCCCTCTCCTCTCTCCTCCCCTCCCCTCCCCTCCCCTCTCCTCTCTCCTCCCCTCCCCTCTCCTCTCTCCTCCCTTCCTTCTCTCCCCTCTATCCTTCTCTCTCCTTCTCCCCCCTCCTCCCTCCCTTTTCTCCCCTCTCTCCTTCTCTCTCCCCCCCTCCCCTCTCTCCCCCCCTCTTCTCCCTCCCCTCTCTCCTTCTCTCTTCCCTCCCAGCTCTCCTCTCTCCTTCTCTCCCCTCTCTCCCTCTCTCCTCCCTCCCCTCTCTCCCTCTCTCCTTCTCTCCCCCTCTCCCCTCCCTCCCCCTCTCCTTCTCTCCCCCTCTCCTTCTCTCCCCCTCTCCTTCTCTCCCCCTCTCCTTCTCTCCTCTCTCTCCTTCTCTCCCCTCTCTCCTCTCCTCCCTCCTCTCCTCCCCTCTCTCCTTCTCCCCCCCTCCCTCCCTTCTCTCCACTCTCTCCTTCTCTCTCCTCTCCCCCCTCTACTCCCTCCCTCTCTCCTTCTCTCCCCCTCTCCTCCCTCCCTTCTCTCCTTCTCTCCCCCTCTCCTCCCTCCCTTCTCTCCTCCCTCCCCCCTCTCCTTCTCTCTCCCCCTCCTCCCTCCCCTCTCTCCTTCTCTCCTCTCTCCTTCTCTCTCCTCTCTCCCCTCTCTCCTCTTTTCTCTTAATTTTTTCCTTTGTCTCTGTTAGTGAGTTCTCTGAGGCAGTGGACCTGTATACGTCGTGCAGCGTGCCCTCTCCCCCCCTCCCCCCAGAGCTGGTGAAGGCGGGGGTGACGTGGTTGTGTCTGACCTGGCAGAGACCCTCCACTTCCCCCAAGGAGGACGACATCTTCTACAGCCTGGAGATGGATGAGGACGAGGTATGGATCAATCAGTCAATCAATCAATCAATCATATGACATAACATACTGATGAGGACGAGGTTTGGATCAATCAATCAGTCAATCAATCAATCAATCAATCATATGACATAACATACTGATGAGGACGAGGTTTGGATCAATCAATCAGTCAATCAATCATATGACATAAAATACTGATGAGGACGAGGTATGGGTCAATCAGTCAATCAATCAATCATATGACATAACATACTGATGAGGTACAGATCAGTCAGCTAACGTTACCCTGAACCTTGAAACTGTACTGTCATAAAGAGACATGACTAGTATTCGCTTCTATTCTAGTCCCTTTAAATGTTTCTCTCCTCTAAAACTGTCTGTGTGTATCAGACAGTGTTTGAATTTGAAGATGGACTCAGCTAGTCTTTGTCCCCTCTGTGTCCTCTGTGTCCCCAGGGTTATGGCTTCCAGCCCAGCTATGATGGCGATGAGCTGTCCTGCACTGTCAAGAACCTGCTCAGGAGCACCAAGTACAAGTTCAGGGTAAGAGACACTCTGGGACAAGTCAGTCTATAGTCATACAACTAATACAGTCTATAGAGTCATACAACTAATACAGTCTATATAGTCATACAACTGATACAGTCTATAGAGTCATACAACTAATACAGTCTATAGTCATACAACTAATACAGTCTATAGTCATACAACTAATACAGTCTATAGTCATACAACTAATACAGTCTATAGAGTCATACAACTGATACAGTCTATAGAGTCATACAAATAATACAGTCTATAGTCATACAACTGATACAGTCTATAGAGTCATACAAATAATACAGTCTATAGTCATACAACTAATACAGTCTATAGTCATACAACTGATAGTCTATAGAGTCATACAACTAATACAGTCTATAGAGTCATACAACTAATACAGTCTATAGTCATACAACTAATACAGTCTATAGTCATACAACTAATACAGTCTATAGAGTCATACAACTAATACAGTCTATAGTCATACAACTAATACAGTCTATAGAGTCATACAACTAATACAGTCTACAGAGTCATACAAATAATACAGTCTATAGTCATACAACTAATACAGTCTATAGTCATACAACTGATACAGTCTATAGAGTCATACAAATAATACAGTCTATAGTCATACAACTAATACAGTCTATAGAGTCATACAACTAATACAGTCTATAGAGTCATACAACTAATACAGTCTATAGAGTCATACAACTGATACAGTCTATAGTCATACAACTAATACAGTCTATAGTCATACAACTAATACAGTCTATAGAGTCATACAACTAATACAGTCTATAGAGCCATACAACTAATACAGTCTATAGAGTCATACAACTAATACAGTCTATAGAGTCATACAACTAAAACAGTCTATAGAGCCATACAACTAATACAGTCTATAGTCATACAACTAATACAGTCTATAGAGCCATACAACTAATACAGTCTATAGAGTAATACAACTAATACAGTCTATAGAGTCATACAACTGATACAGTCTATAGTCATACAACTAATACAGTCTATAGTCATACAACTAATACAGTCTATAGAGCCATACAACTAATACAGTAAGAGTCTATAGTCATACAACTAATACAGTAAGAGTCTAGAGTCATACAACTAATACAGTCTATAGAGTCATACAACTAATACAGTCTATAGAGTCATACAACTGATACAGTCTATAGAGTCATACAACTAATACAGTCTATAGAGCCATACAACTAATACAGTCTATAGAGTCATACAACTAATACAGTCTATAGAGTAATACAACTAATACAGTCTATAGAGTCATACAACTAATACAGTCTATAGAGTCATACAACTGATACAGTCTATAGTCATACAACTAATACCGTCTATAGTCATACAACTAATACAGTCTATAGAGCCATACAACTAAAACAGTAAGAGTCTAGAGCCATACAACTAATACAGTAAGAGTCTAGAGTCATACAACTAATACAGTCTATAGAGTAATACAACTAATACAGTCTATAGAGTCATACAACTAATACAGTCTATAGAGTAATACAACTAATACAGTAAGAGTCTAGAGCCATACAACTAATACAGTCTATAGAGTCATACAACTAATACAGTCTATAGTCATACAACTAATACAGTCTATAGAGTCATACAACTAATACAGTCTATAGAGTCATACAACTAATACAGTCTATAGTCATACAACTAATACAGTCTATAGAGTCATACAACTAATACAGTCTATAGAGTCATACAACTAATACAGTCTATAGAGTAATACAACTAATACAGTCTATAGAGTCATACAACTAATACAGTCTATAGTCATACAACTAATACAGTCTATAGAGTCATACAACTAATACAGTTTATAGTCATACAACTAATACAGTCTATAGTCATACAACTAATACAGTCTATAGAGTCATACAACTAATACAGTCTATAGAGTCATACATCTAATACAGTCTATAGAGCCATACAACTAATACAGTCTATAGTCATACAACTAATACAGTCTATAGAGTCATAAAACTAATACAGTAAGAGTCTAGAGCCATACAACTAATACAGTCTATAGAGCCATACAACTAATACAGTCTATAGTCATACAACTAATACAGTCTATAGTCATACAACTAATACAGTCTATAGTCATACAACTAATACAGTCTATAGAGTCATACAACTAATACAGTCTATAGAGTCATACAACTAATACAGTCTATAGTCATACAACTAATACAGTCTATAGAGTCATACAACTAATACAGTCTATAGAGTCATACAACTAATACAGTCTATAGTCATACAACTAAAACAGTAAGAGTCTAGAGCCATACAACTAATAGTCTATAGAGTCATACAACTAAAACAGTAAGAGTCTAGAGTCATACAACTAAAACAGTAAGAGTCTATAGTCATACAACTAATACAGTCTATAGAGTCATACAACTAAAACAGTGAGTCTAGAGCCATACAACTAAAACAGTAAGTCTATAGTCATACAACTAATACAGTCTATAGAGTCATACAACTAATACAGTCTATAGAGTCATACAACTAAAACAGTCCTATAGAGTAATACAACTAATACAGTCTATAGAGTCATACAACTGATACAGTCTATAGTCATACAACTGATACAGTCTATAGTCATACAACTAATACAGTCTATAGTCATACAACTAATACAGTCTATAGAGTCAGACAACTAATACAGTCTATAGTCATACAACTAATACAGTCTATAGTCATACAACTAATACAGTCTATAGAGCCATACAACTAAAACAGTAAGAGTCTATAGTCATACAACTAATACAGTAAGAGTCTAGAGTCATACAACTAATACAGTCTATAGAGTCATACAACTAATACAGTCTATATAGTAATACAACTAATACAGTCTATAGAGTCATACAACTGATACAGTCTATAGTCATACAACTAATACAGTCTATAGAGCCATACAACTAAAACAGTAAGAGTCTATAGTCATACAACTAATACAGTAAGAGTCTAGAGTCATACAACTCATACAGTCTATAGAGTCATACAACTAAAACAGTAAGAGTCTAGAGCCATACAACTAATACAGTAAGAGTCTAGAGTCATACAACTAATACAGTCTATAGAGTCATACAACTAATACAGTCTATAGAGTAATACAACTAATACAGTAAGAGTCTAGAGCCATACAACTAATAGTCTATAGAGCCATACAACTAATACAGTCTATAGAGTCATACAACTAATACTGTCTATAGAGTCATACAACTAATACAGTCTATAGAGTCATACAACTGATACAGTCTATAGTCATACAACTAATACAGTCTATAGTCATACAACTAATACAGTCTATAGTCATACAACTAATACAGTCTATAGAGTCATACAACTAATACAGTCTATAGAGTCATACAACTAATACAGTCTATAGTCATACAACTAATACAGTCTATAGAGTCATACAACTAATACAGTCTATAGAGTCATACAACTAATACAGTCTATAGAGTCATACAACTAATACAGTCTATAGAGTAATACAACTAATACAGTCTATAGTCATACAACTAATACAGTCTATAGTCATACAACTAATACAGTCTATAGAGTCATACAACTAATACAGTAAGAGTCTAGAGCCATACAACTAATACAGTCTATAGAGCCATACAACTAATACAGTCTATAGAGTAATACAACTAATACAGTCTATAGTCATACAACTAATACAGTCTATAGAGTCATACAACTAATACAGTCTATAGTCATACAACTAATACAGTCTATAGAGTCATACAACTAATACAGTCTATAGAGTCATACAACTAATACAGTCTATAGTCATACAACTAATACAGTCTATAGAGCCATACAACTAATACAGTCTATAGAGTAATACAACTAATACAGTCTATAGAGTCATACAACTGATACAGTCTATAGTCATACAACTAATACAGTCTATAGTCATACAACTAATACAGTCTATAGAGCCATACAACTAAAACAGTAAGAGTCTAGAGCCATACAACTAATACAGTAAGAGTCTATAGTCATACAACTAATACAGTAAGAGTCTAGAGTCATACAACTAATACAGTCTATAGAGTCATACAACTAATACAGTCTATAGCGTAATACAACTAATACAGTCTATAGAGTCATACAACTAATACAGTCTATAGAGTCATACAACTGATACAGTCTATAGAGTCATACAACTAATACAGTCTATAGAGTAATACAACTAATACAGTCTATAGAGTCATACAACTAATACAGTCTATAGAGTCATACAACTGATACAGTCTATAGTCATACAACTAATACCGTCTATAGTCATACAACTAATACAGTCCTATAGAGTCATACAACTAAAACAGTCTATAGAGTCATACAACTAATACAGTCTATAGAGTCATACAACTAATACAGTCTATAGAGTCATACAACTAATACAGTCTATAGAGTCATACAACTGATACAGTCTATAGAGTCATACAACTAATACAGTCTATAGAGTCATACAACTAATACAGTCCTATAGAGTCATACAACTAAAACAGTCTATAGAGTCATACAACTAAAACAGTCTATAGAGCCATACAACTCATACAGTCTATAGTCATACAACTAAAACAGTAAGAGTCTAGAGCCATACAACTCATACAGTCTATAGTCATACAACTAAAACAGTAAGAGTCTAGAGTCATACAACTAAAACAGTAAGAGTCTAGAGCCATACAACTAATACAGTCTATAGAGTCATACAACTAAAACAGTAAGAGTCTAGAGTCATACAACTAAAACAGTAAGAGTCTATAGTCATACAACTAATACAGTCTATAGAGCCATACAACTAATACAGTCTATAGAGTAATACAACTAATACAGTCTATAGTCATACAACTAATACAGTCTATAGAGTCATACAACTAATACAGTATATAGTCATAAAACTAATACAGTCTATAGAGTCATACAACTAATACAGTCTATAGAGTCATACAACTAATACAGTCTATAGAGTCATACAACTATTACAGTCTATAGTCATACAACTGATACAGTCTATAGAGTCATACAACTAATACAGTCCTATAGAGTCATACAACTAAAACAGTCTATAGAGTCATACAACTAAAACAGTAAGAGTCTAGAGCCATACAACTCATACAGTCTATAGTCATACAACTAAAACAGTAAGAGTCTAGAGTCATACAACTAAAACAGTAAGAGTCTATAGTCATACAACTAATACAGTCTATAGAGTCATACAACTAATACAGTCTATAGAGTCATACAACTAATACAGTCTATAGAGTCATACAACTAATACAGTCTATAGAGTCATACAACTAAAACAGTCTATAGAGCCATACAACTAATACAGTCTATAGTCATACAACTAATACAGTCTATAGAGCCATACAACTAATACAGTCTATAGAGTAATACAACTAATACAGTCTATAGAGTCATACAACTGATACAGTCTATAGTCATACAACTAATACAGTCTATAGTCATACAACTAATACAGTCTATAGAGCCATACAACTAAAACAGTAAGAGTCTAGAGCCATACAACTAATACAGTAAGAGTCTAGAGTCATACAACTAATACAGTCTATAGAGTAATACAACTAATACAGTCTATAGAGTAATACAACTAATACAGTCTATAGAGTCATACAACTAATACAGTCTATAGAGTCATACAACTGATACAGTCTATAGTCATACAACTAATACCGTCTATAGTCATACAACTAATACAGTCTATAGAGTAATACAACTAATACAGTCTATAGAGTAATACAACTAATACAGTCTATAGAGTCATACAACTAATACAGTCTATAGAGTCATACAACTAATACAGTCTATAGTCATACAACTAATACAGTCTATAGAGTAATACAACTAATACAGTCTATAGAGTCATACAACTAATACAGTCTATAGAGTCATACAACTAATACAGTCTATAGAGTCATACAACTGATACAGTCTATAGTCATACAACTAATACCGTCTATAGTCATACAACTAATACAGTCTATAGAGCCATACAACTAAAACAGTAAGAGTCTAGAGCCATACAACTAATACAGTAAGAGTCTAGAGTCATACAACTAATACAGTCTATAGAGTCATACAACTAATACAGTCTATAGAGTCATACAACTGATACAGTCTATAGTCATACAACTAATACCGTCTATAGTCATACAACTAATACAGTCTATAGAGCCATACAACTAAAACAGTAAGAGTCTAGAGCCATACAACTAATACAGTAAGAGTCTAGAGCCATACAACTAATACAGTCTATAGAGTCATACAACTAATACAGTCTATAGAGTCATACAACTAATACAGTCTATAGAGTCATACAACTAATACAGTCTATAGAGTAATACAACTAATACAGTCTATAGAGTCATACAACTAATACAGTCTATAGAGTCATACAACTAATACAGTCTATAGAGTAATACAACTAATACAGTCTATAGAGTCATACAACTAATACAGTCTATAGTCATACAACTAATACAGTCTATAGAGTCATACAACTAATACAGTTTATAGTCATACAACTAATACAGTCTATAGTCATACAACTAATACAGTCTATAGTCATACAACTAATACAGTCTATAGTCATACAACTAATACAGTCTATAGAGTCATACAACTAATACAGTAAGAGTCTAGAGCCATACAACTAATACAGTCTATAGAGCCATACAACTAATACAGTCTATAGAGTAATACAACTAATACAGTCTATAGTCATACAACTAATACAGTCTATAGAGTCATACAACTAATACAGTCTATAGTCATACAACTAATACAGTCTATAGAGTCATACAACTAATACAGTCTATAGAGTCATACAACTAATACAGTCTATAGTCATACAACTAATACAGTCTATAGAGTCATACAACTAATACAGTCTATAGAGTAATACAACTAATACAGTCTATAGTCATACAACTAATACAGTCTATAGAGTCATACAACTAATACAGTCTATAGTCATACAACTAATACAGTCTATAGAGTCATACAACTAATACAGTCTATAGTCATACAACTAATACAGTCTATAGAGTCATACAACTAATACAGTCTATAGTCATACAACTAATACAGTCTATAGTCATACAACTAAAACAGTAAGAGTCTAGAGCCATACAACTAATACAGTCTATAGAGTCATACAACTAAAACAGTAAGAGTCTAGAGTCATACAACTAAAACAGTAAGAGTCTATAGTCATACAACTAATACAGTCTATAGAGTCATACAACTAATACAGTCTATAGAGTCATACAACTAAAACAGTCTATAGTCATACAACTGATACAGTCTATAGTCATACAACTAATACAGTCTATAGTCATACAACTAATACAGTCTATAGAGTCAGACAACTAATACAGTCTATAGTCATACAACTAATACAGTCTATAGTCATACAACTAATACAGTCTATAGAGCCATACAACTAAAACAGTAAGAGTCTATAGTCATACAACTAATACAGTAAGTCTATAGTCATACAACTAATACAGTCTATAGAGTCATACAACTAAAACAGTCTATAGAGCCATACAACTAATACAGTCTATAGTCATACAACTGATACAGTCTATAGTCATACAACTAATACAGTCTATAGTCATACAACTAATACAGTCTATAGAGTCAGACAACTAATACAGTCTATAGTCATACAACTAATACAGTCTATAGTCATACAACTAATACAGTCTATAGAGCCATACAACTAAAACAGTAAGAGTCTATAGTCATACAACTAATACAGTAAGAGTCTAGAGTCATACAACTAATACAGTCTATAGAGTCATACAACTAATACAGTCTATATAGTAATACAACTAATACAGTCTATAGAGTCATACAACTGATACAGTCTATAGTCATACAACTAATACAGTCTATAGTCATACAACTAATACAGTCTATAGAGCCATACAACTAATACAGTAAGAGTCTATAGTCATACAACTAATACAGTAAGATTCTAGAGTCATACAACTAATACAGTCTATAGAGTCATACAACTAATACAGTCTATAGAGTCATACAACTAATACAGTCTATAGAGTAATACAACTAATACAGTCTATAGAGTCATACAACTAATACAGTCTATAGAGTCATACAACTGATACAGTCTATAGTCATACAACTAATACAGTCTATAGTCATACAACTAATACAGTCTATAGTCATACAACTAATACAGTCTATAGTCATACAACTAATACAGTAAGAGTCTAGAGCAGGGGTGTCAAACTCATTTTAGCTCAGGGGCCACATGGAGGAAAATCTATTCCCAAGTGCGCCGGACCGGAAAAATCATGGTATATATATAACTTAAAAACAACAACTTCAGATTGTTTTCTTTGTTTTAATACGATCAACATACAACATAAAGCTGGAGCCTGAGGACAGTGTGTCCAAAATAGTACAAGCACAACATCACTATTAATCATAAAACACGTCAAGTTTATTTGAAAATTCTAAAGAAAAAGAACACACAAACACACAATGCCTCAGTGATTAACAGAACTGTTTCACAGATCACATAACTATATCAGGGTGTCATTTCTCAGGCAGAAATGTAGATAAAAATAATGAAATCCTGTTCCCCAAACAAGTGCAAGAACCACAGAGTCAAGAATAGGTTAAATATACAAATAAAATAAAATCAATTAAAAACAATAGCACATCAACATAAAAACATATAAACATAAATCTGAAAGCGTTGCTCAATCTCCCGTAACAGTCCAGTTATTTTATCTTTGAACCGCTTCATGTCTGCCACATGTTGGGTCGCGCACACATTTTTCAGACAGGGGAAGTGAGCTGCATCACCACCGGCAAGTTGCGTCTCCCACAATGACAGCTTCACAACTTTGTTGCACCCTTGCAGCTGTTTGTTCAAGTTATTCAGGTGCTCTGTAACATCCACCATAAATGCAAGGTCCGGCATCCATTCTGCGGAATGAAATTCTAACACTGGTTTGCCCTTTTCTTCCATGAACTGTTCAATTTCTTCTCGTAAATCAAAGAAACGCCTCAGCACAGCACCTCGGCTTAACCATCTTACCTCAGTGTGGTATGGCAGGCCATAGATGTGGTCTTTCTCTCTGAGAAGGCTGTCAAACTGACGGTGATTCAGGCTTCTGGATCGGATGAAATTAACAGTTTGGATGACCACCTTCATGACGTTATCCATCTTTAATGACTTGCAACACAAAGCCTCCAGGTGCAAAATACAGTGAAAAGTCAAAAAATCACGTCCTCCATTTGCAGATTGCACTTTCTCTCTGAACTTTGTCACAACGCCTGCTTTTTTCCCGATCATTGAGGGCGCACCATCTGTAGCCAGGCTGACAGCGCGGGACCAGTCCACTCCGACCCTGTCCAGCGCGCCGACGAGTGCGGTAAAAATATCAGCTGCTGTCGTTGTATCTGTCATCGGCACCAACTCCACGAACTCCTCGGTGACGGTCAATGTGTCATCAACTCCGCGGATGAAAAAATGGCCAGTTGTGCAACATCTGTAATGTCCGTGCTTTCATCAATTGCAACCGAAAACGCAATAAATGACTTTACTTTTTGCTTCAACTGGCTGTCCAAATCCACTGAAAGATCGGAAATCCTGTCTGCAACTGTGTTTCTTGTCAGGCTGATATTTGCAAAAGCCTGCCGCTTTTCAGGGCACACAATCTCCGCTGCCTTCATCATGCATGTTTTTACAAATTCACCCTCACTAAATGGTTTTGAAGCCACTGCGATTTCATTAGCAATGAGGTAGCTAGCTTTCACTGCAGCGTCACTGATGTCTCGGCTGTGAGTAAACACAGACTGCTGTTTCTTCAGACCCGCCAACAGTTCATTCACCTTCTCTCATCTCCGCTGTCCTTGAAAGTTGTCATATTTGTCGGCATGAAGACTCACATAGTGGCGACGAAGGTTATATTCTTTCAGCACTGCAACATGCTCTGAACACACCAAACATACAGCTTTCCCATTCAATTCCGTGATTAAATAGGATGACCATTTTTCTTGGAACACTCTGCACTCTGCGTCCACTTTTCTCTTTTTTGACAGAGACATATTGGGGCAATGAGGGTGCCAAAGCACATAATGTTAAAAGTAGAAGCCGTAATAAATATTGCGGGCAAAACAAAGTAGCTCATTGGCTGCACGTGCTTGACCTACTTGCTCTGCCCCGGTATAAACACTTTGCTTGCTTAACACAATTGCTATTTCGCCATCCAGTGGACGCAATTGGAACAGCAGTTTATTTTATTGAAAAATTTCTGCGCATTTTTATACGTAAAAAAAATGATCCGGCCCGCGGGCCGTACGTTTGACACCCCTGGTCTAGAGCCATACTGAGAGCGAGAAAGACAGAAGTGAGAGGGTAAGAGGAGTGAGAGGGAGAGAAAAAGTGAGAGCAACGGGGGAGGATGCCGAGACAGAGAGAGGAACAATAGAGATGTAGAAGGAAAGAGTGGGAGCCAGAGAGAAGTAGAGCCCCGTGGGGTGTCTGATCACTGCTGTTTGATCTTCAGGGTTAATTAGACTAGGGATCAGTGTCTTACTGTCTGGGGGAGGAGGAGGAGAGGAGAGGAGAGGAAGTGGGGATGATGAGGAGAGGAGGGTGATTGGCACACAGCGGTCTATGACTCATATGACTGCAGGGATCTAATGGTATTAGTCTAGTCTCCCCTCCCACTGCCTGCAGTGGAGCTGTGGCTATGTCCCTAATGGCACCCTATTCCCTATATAGTGCAGTACTATTGACCAGAACCCTATGGGCCTTGGTCAAAAGTAGTCCACTATTTTAAGGAAAAGGGTTCAATTTGGGACTCATCCTGGCTCTCAGGGTAACAGTACCTGTCCACAATCCCTCACACAGGGAGGCCAATCAGTGGCTAGTTAGGTAAGCATTGTGGGAAAAGGTAAACTGGCCTTTATTGTGAACTCTGACTGGAAGGGGTCAAGCAGCCCATTGGAGCTGAACATGTGTTTTCTCACAACGCAAGGGGGGGTTGATTATAAGTCTAGTTGTTAAAATCATCAGGGTCAAATACAGGCTGAATTGAATCACTTTTCAGCGCACTTTCCCTCCCTCTGTCCCTGTCTCTCTGCTCCCCTCACTCTCTCTGCTCCCCTCACTCTCTCTCTCTCTCTCTCTCTGTGTCAATTCAATTCAAAGGGCTTTATTGGCATGGAAAACTTGTTTACATTGCCAATAAAATTGAAATAAACAAAAGTGAGAAGAGATAAAACAACACCACAGTAAATATTACACTCAAATCAGAGTGATAGCAATGTGCAAATAGTTGTAGTACGAATAGTAGGGGAAGTTAAATAAACAGGTAAATATTGGTGGTATTTACAATGTTGTTTGTTCTCCACTGGTTGCCCTTTTGTCATGCCAATGGGCCACAAATCTTGTTTGATTTGTTTTCAAATTCTTTGTTGGTCTGTGGGAAATATGGATCTCTAATGTGGTCATGCATTTGGCAGGAGGTTAGGAAGTGCAGCTCAGTTTCCACCTCATTCTGTGGGCAGTGGTTATAGGTCTGCCTAAGAGGTCTGTAATTTTTATCATAGGTACACTTCAACTGTGAGAGACGGAATCTAAAACTCTACATGCTTTGTAAGTAGGAAAACCTGCAAAATCGGCAGTGTATCAAATACTTGTTCTCCCCACTGTACATATCCCAACCAGAAGACATGGATAACAAGCAACATCCGCACTGAGCTAAAAGCTAGAGCTAACTAATCTGGACGCTTATAAGAAATCCCGCTATGCCCTCAGTTGAATCATCAAACAGGCAAAGCATCAATACAGGAATAAGACTGTGTGATCACGCTCTGCGTAGCCGATTTGCGTAAGACCTTTAAACAGGTCAACATTCACAAGGCCGCAGGGCCAGATGGATTACCAGGACCAGTACTCAGATCATGCACGGACCAACTAGCAAGTGTCTTCACTGACATTTTCAACCTTTCCCTGACCAAGTCTGTAATACCTACATGTTTCAAGCAGACCACCATAGTCCCTGTGCCCAAGAACGCCAAGATAACTTGGCTAAATGACTACCGACCTGTAGCACTCACGTCTGTAGCCATGAAGTGCTTTGAAAGCCTGGTCATGGCTCACGTCAACACCATCATCCCGGAAACCCTAGACCCACTCCAATTCTCATACCTACCCAACAGATCCACAGATGACGCAATCTCAATTGCACTCCAAACTGCCCTTTCCCACCTGGACAAAAGAAACACCTATGTGAGAATACTGTTCATTGACTACAGCTCAGCGTTCAACACTATAGTGCCCTCCAAGCTCATCACTAAGCTAAGAACCCTGGGACTAAACACCTCCCTCTGCAACTGGATCCTGGACTTCCTGACGGGCCGCCCCCAGGTGGTAAGGGTAGGCAACAACACATCTGCCACGCTGATCCTCAACACGGAGGCCCCTCTGGGGTGTGTGCTCAGTCCCCTCCTGTACTCCCTGTTCACCCACGACTGCGTGGCCACGCACGACTCCAACATCATCATTAAGTTTGCTGACGACACAACGGTGGTAGGCCTGATCACAGACAACGATGAGACAGCCTATAGGGAGGAGGTCAGAGACCTGGTAGTGTGGTGCCAGGACAACCTCTCCCTCAACGTGAGCAAGACAAAGGAGCTGATCGTGGACTACAGGAAAAGGAGGGCCGAACAGGCCCCCATTCACATCAACTGTGCTGTAGTGGAGCGGGTCGAGAGCATCAAGTTCCTTGGTGTCCACATTACCAATAAACTATTATGGTCCAAACACACAAAGACAGTCGTGAAGAGGGCACGACAACACCTATTCCCCCTCAGGAGACTGAAGAGATTTGGCATGGGTCCCCAGATCCTCAAAAAGTGATACAGCTGCTCCATCGAGAGCATCCTGACTGGTTGCATCACCGCCTGGTATGACAACTGCTCGACATCCGACTGTAAGGTGCTACAGAGGGTATTGCATACAGTCCAGTACATCACTGGGGCCAAGCTTCCTGCCATCCAGGACCTCTATACCAGGCGGTGTCAGAGGAAGGCCCAAAAAATTGTCAAAGACTCCAGTCACCCAAGTCAGACTGTTCTCTCTGCTACCGCACGGCAAGCGGTACCGGAGCGCCAAGTCTAGGTCCAAAAGGCGCCTTGACAGCTTCTACCCCCAAACTAAAGAGTGCTGAACAGTTAATCTAATCGCTACCTTTACTATTTTCATTGACCCTGCTGCTATTTGCTGTTTATCTAGGAATAGTCCCTTTACCCCACCTACATGTACATATTACCTCAATTACCTGGACTAACCTGTACCCCCGCACATTGACTCTGTACCGGTACCCCCTGTATATAGCCTCGTTATTCCATGGACTAACCTGTACCCCCGCACATTGACTCTGTACCGGTACCCCCTGTATATAGCCTCGTTATTCCATGGACTAACCTGTACCCCCGCACATTGACTCTGTACCGGTACCCCCTGTATATAGCCTCGTTATTCCATGGACTAACCTGTACCCCCGCACATTGACTCTGTACCGGTACCCCCTGTATATAGCTTCGTTATACATTTTTCTTTTACTCTAGTTTATTTAGTACATATTTTCTTAACTGCATTGTTGGTTAAGGGCTTGTAAGTAAGCATTTCACGGTAAGGTCCACACCTGTTTTATTCGGGGCATGTGACAAATACAATTTGATTTGATATGAACATATATTTACACATTAAGCAGCAAGATGGTTTGGGAAAGTTTGCTGCAACTAGGGGTCAAAACTTTGACAGCCCCCCCCCCCCCCACTTCATTTTCCATCGTAGTGTTTTCCCTAGCTCTGTACAGGCCAATCAACAAAACACAGTCATGTGAGCGCTGGCGAGAGTTGGCATTTGTCTGCTGGACAATTAATGTATGATAGATGGGATTCATGAGTGTCTCATGATGAGTGATATTGTGAATATAGAAATACTTCCAATAAAAGCCTGGATGAGGAATGTGGAATATATAATATCTAGTCTTTCCTTTTCTATGATTGTGATTCCTGACTGCTGCAGTATCTCCTCCCATCCTGCAGGTGGCAGCCTACAACACTGAGGGGAAGAGTAACCCCAGTCAGGTGGCAGAGTTCACTACCTGTCCAGACAGACCAGGGGGACCATGTAGACCTGTCATCAGAGGCAGGGTACTGCCCAACTCCTTCAGACTGGCATGGGGTGAGTAGAGACACACATACATGCACGCGCACACACAGACGCAATCATCATCATCATCATCATCTCACACACACGCAATCATCACCAACACACACACAAAGAAATGTCTGATCTGCTCCCAACGGTGATACCGATCAACACCCCCTGTCACAGATACATCTGTGCTACCAGAGCTTTGTTTGTTTTCATGTCTGTTGATCCCAATGGCCACCCTTGGTGTGATCAAGAGTACTGGCCTGGTCAAAAGTAGTGTACTATATAGGGAATAGGGTGTTGCCGTTTGGGATGCATCCCATTGTCTATTAATATTGCCAGCTGGCTCGTGACTCTTTAACAGAGCGTTAGAGACGTTCATCCAGAGCAGAAAGTAAAGATATCAAGCTGTATGACTTGACAGAATAGTTGTATTCTCTCTCTAGAACCTCCTAAAGATAATGGAGGGGCTGAAGTGACCAAATACGTGGTGGAGATATCTGAGGGACTAAGCGGTAAGTTTCAACTACAAATCATTTATTTTATAAATCCCTTTATACATCAGTAAGAGCTTTCCAGTTACCCAGCCTGAACCCCAGAGAGCTTTCCAGTTACCCAGCCTGAACCCCAAAGCGCTTTCTAGTTACCCAGCCTGAACCCCAAAGCGCTTTCCAGTTACCCAGCCTGAACCCCAGAGAGCTTTCCAGTTAACCAGCCTGAACCCCAGAGAGCTTTCCAGTTACCCAACCTGAACCCCAGAGAGCTTTCCAGTTACCCAGCCTGAACCCCAGAGAGCTTTCCAGTTACCCAGCCTGAACCCCAAAGCGCTTTCTAGTTACCCAGCCTGAACCCCAAAGCGCTTTCCAGTTACCCAGCCTGAACCCCAGAGAGCTTTCCAGTTAACCAGCCTGAACCCCAGAGAGCTTTCCAGTTACCCAACCTGAACCCCAGAGAGCTTTCCAGTTACCCAGCCTGAACCCCAGAGAGCTTTCCAGTTACCCAGCCTGAACCCCAGAGAGCTTTCCAGTTAACCAGCCTGAACCCCAGAGAGCTTTCCAGTTACCCAGCCTGAACCCCAGAGAGAGCTTTCCAGTTACCCAGCCTGAACCCCAGAGAGAGCTTTCCAGTTACCCAGCCTGAACCCCAGAGAGCTTTCCAGTTACCCAGCCTGAACCCCAGAGAGCTTTCCAGTTACCCAGCCTGAACCCCAGAGAGCTTTCCAGTTACCCAGCCTGAACCCCAGAGAGCTTTCCAGTTACCCAGCCTGAACCCCAGAGAGCAAGAAAAACAGAAGGAGAAACTTGATAACAGTAATCTGTTTTATTTGTGTAGTGCTTTTTAGCAACCCACAGTAGTTTTCAAGATACAGTGCCTTCAGAAAGTATTCACACCCATTGACTTTTTCCACATTTTGTTGTGTTACAGCCTGAATTTAAAATGGATTATATTGAGATTTTGTGTCCCTGGCCTACACTCAATACCACATAATGTAAAAGTGAAATTATGTTTTTAGAAATATTTACAAATTCAATAATGAAAAGCCGAAATGTCTTGAGGCAATAAGTGTTCAACCCCTTTGTTTATGGCAAGCCTAAATAAGTTCAGGAGTAAGAATTTGCTTTACAAGTCACATAAGTTGCATGGACTCACTCTGTGTGCAATAATCGTGTTTTAACATGATTTTTGAATGACTACCTCGTCTGTACCCCACACATACAATTATCTGTAAGTTCCCTCAGTCGAGCAGTGAATTTCAAACACAGATTCAACCATAAAGACCAGGGAGGCTTTCCAATGCCTCACAAAGAAGGGCACCTATTGGTAGATGGGTAAAGAAAAAAGCAGAAATTGAATATCCCTTTGAGCATGATGAAGTTATTAACTACACTTTGGATGGTGTTTCAATACACCCAGTCACTACAAAGATACAGGCGTCCTTCCTAACTCAGTTGCCGGAGAGGAAGGAAACCGCTCAGGGATTTCACCATGAGGCCAATGGTGACTTTAAAACAGTTTAATGGCTGTGACAGGAGAAAACTGAGGATGGATCAACAACATTGTAGTTACTCCACAATACTAACCTAAATGACAAAGTGAAAAGAAGGAAGCCTGTTTGGGACAAATCCAACACAACACAGTGTACCACTCTTCATATTTTCAAACATGATGGTGGCTGCATCATGTTATGGGTATGCTTGTCATCGACAAAGACTAGGGAGTTTTTTTTAGCTAAGCACAGGCAAAATCCTAGAGGAAAACCTGGTTCAGTCTGCTTTCCAACAGACACTGGGAGACAAATTCACCTTTCAGCAGAACAATAACCTAAAAACACAAGGCCAAATATACACTGGAGTTGCTTACCAAGAAGACATTGAATGTTCTTGAGTGGCCGAGTTACAGTTTTGACTTAAATCGGAATGAAAATCTAATGGCTAGACTTGAAAATGGCTGTCTAGCAATGATCAACAACCAACTTGACAGATCTTGAATAATTTTAAAAGAATAATGTGCAAATATTGTGCAATCCTGCTATGCAAAGCTCTTAGAGACTTACCCAGAAAGACTCACATCTGAAATCGCTGCCAAAGGTGATTCTAACATGTATTGACTCAGGGGTGTGAATACTTTATATAAATGAGCTATTTCTGTATTTCATTTTCAGTACGTTTGCAAAAATGTATAAAAACATGTTTTCACTTTGTCCTTATGGGATATTGTGTGTAGATGTGTGAGAGAAAAAAACACGTATTTAATCAATTTTGAATTCTGGCTGTAACACAACAAAATGTGGAATAAGTCAAGGGGTTACTGTATGAATGCTTTCTGAAGGCACAGTATTTAACAAGAACAAGATCGCTTAGTAGTGTGTGTTTCTGTGTGTGTGTGTGTCTCTTCATGTGTTCATGTCTCTCTGTTTGTGTGTGTGTCTGTCCGTGTGTGTGTGTGTGTGTCCCCCTGTATGTGTGTCTCTAGGCGTGTCTTGGGAGCTGGCGTACAGTGGTCCAGCCATGGAGCATGCGTGTGAGGGGCTGAAACCAGGCCACTCCTACCAGACCAGAGTTTACTGCATGAGTGAGGGGGGCCAGAGCCCAGTGAGTCATCACCTTACTGCACCCACACATATACAACTCTGCATGTACTCGAGCGAACGACACGCAGTCCTCGCAGCCGTGAGAGCTTCGGACCAGCCGTATCTTTCTTTGTCGGTGATGTTTCTCACCGCTGTGTCTCTGTCACTCGTGATATAGCTAACACAAGAAAACACATCTATTTCTATCTCCTTCTATTTGCATGGCTCTCTCTAGATATATATCTTTCTACTTCTAAACTCTCTCTAGATATATCTTTCTACTTCTAAACTCTCTCTAGATATATATTTCTACTTCTAAACTCTCTCTAGATATACAGTGGGGGAAAAAAGTATTTAGTCAGCCACCCTCATTTTGTCTGTCATAGTTGACGTGCACCTATGATGAAAATTACAGGCCTCTCTCATCTTTTTAAGTGGGAGAACTTGCACAATTGGTGGCTGACTAAATACATTTTTTCCCCCCACTGTATCTTTCTACTTCTAAACTCTCTCTAGATATATCTTTCTACTTCTAAACTCTCTCTAGATATATCTTTCTACTTCTAAACTCTCTCTAGATATATCTTTCTACTTCTAAACTCTCTCTATATATATCTTTCTACTTCTAAACTCTCTCTAGATATATCTTTCTACTTCTAAACTCTCTCTAGATATATCTTTCTACTTCTAAACTCTCTCTAGATATATCTTTCTACTTCTAAACTCTCTCCACAGCTTTGTTTCTCTCTCAGCTGTGTGTGGTCTGATCCTCTGCTTCATAATGATCTGATAAATGACACTAGGAGTATTTATTCCAGTTATGCCCATGCCGTCTAATTCTGGCCCGCTTCTAATAGGAGATTGCCATTCATCTGTTTTCTCGTGTAGAGGTCATTAATGATCATCTTCATGGGGATGAGTCCCAAATGGCACCCTATTCCCTGTATAGTGCATTACTTAGGGCTCAGTAGTGCGCACTATACAGGGAATAGGGTGCCATTTGGGACTCGTACCATATGTACGCGCAAGACAGAGGGCTGTAATGAGTTAACCCTCGCCGCAATGGTGTAGGAAGCTGGGCTAATTGTTGATTAGCCAGTTCAGCTGTTGTATGATATTACTGCATCAATGCCTTTATTCATTGAGGGCGTGGAGAAACATGACTCATGATGCCAAGCTTTTGTTTTTGTTAAGTGTTCGTTTTTTTGTTGTTGTTGTGGGTTGCTGAATAACGTGACATAATGCTCATACGTTGGGTGGCTGTCTTCTCTGGACATACACAGCAGATCAACATGGCAATGATATGCAGTGTAGTCCTACATTTTTAAAACTCCCTACGTATGTATAGATACTGTGCTAATGTATTTTTTTTCATCAGTTGTATAATTTGAAATATAAATGTGTTTGTAAGGCAGGGAGTAAGGCTGTCCTACCTATTTACAGATGGAGGGTTGTCTTGTCTCCCTATCCAAATACTGTTGTCTCATCCTAACATGTTGTTGTTGTGTTGTCTCATCCTAACATGTTGTTGTTGTGTTGTCTCATCCTAACATGTTGTTGTTGTTGTGTTGTCTCATCCTAACATGTTGTTGTTGTTGTTGTTGTGTTGTCTCATCCTAACATGTTGTTGTTGTGTTGTCTCATCCTAACATGTTGTTGTTGTTGTTGTTGTGTTGTCTCATCCTAACATGTTGTTGTTGTTGTGTTGTCTCATCCTAACATGTTGTTGTTGTGTTGTCTGATCCTAACATGTTGTTGTTGTTGTGTTGTCTCATCCTAACATGTTGTTGTTGTTGTGTTGTCTCATCCTAACATGTTGTTGTTGTGTTGTCTGATCCTAACATGTTGTTGTTGTTGTTGTTGTTGTGTTGTCTGATCCTAACATGTTGTTCTTGTGTTCCAGCTGTCAGAGACTCTGCAGGTCCAGACTCCTGCGGTGCCTCCAGGGCAGTGCCAGCCGCCCCACGTGGTGGGCAAGCCCAAGGCCAGAGAGGTGCTGCTGCGCTGGGGTGAGTCTCTCTGCCAGCCCCCCTGCCAATCTTAACCACCACGCGATCACCATGCCAACCAAAACCACCACGCGATCACCATGCCAACCAAAACCACCACGCGATCACCATGCCGACCAAAACCACCACGCGATCACCATGCCGACCAAAACTACCACTCTATCGCCATGCCAACCAAAACCACCACTCTATCACCATGCCAACCAAAACCACCACTCTATCACCATGCCAACCAAAACCACCACGCTATCACCATGCCAACCTTAAATACCACCCTATCACCATGGCAACCTTAAATACCACTATCATCATGCCAACCTTAACCACCACTCTATCACCATGCCAACCTTAACCACCACTCTATCATCATGCCAACCTTAACCACCACTCTATCACCATGCCAACCTTAACCACCACTCTATCACCATGCCAACCTTAATCACCACTCTATCACCATGCCAACCTTAATCACCACTCTGTCACCATGCCAACCTTAACCACCACTCTGTCTGTCTGTGTGGGCGTTGTTTATTCTCTTTTGGTACCTGGGAAAAACTGGCTTTTTATTATAATATATGCCATGTAGCAGATTCATTGTGTTGGGGGCTTTGTCTAGCTGTCTGATACATTAAAGCAGAGTCTATTGTCAACCCTGAATCATGGACAAAATCATGGACAAAACCTTAACTTTGTGCTAAATATGTTGTTGGTCATTGTTTGTAACTATATATGCTGCTATTTTAGCCATTTAACATCTCAATGAGAATAATCTGAAAGTTAAATATGAAATAAACAAAAATGTGTCTCTCTCCCAGGTCCTCCGGGTGTGGATGGGGGCAGCCCGGTGTCGGTCTATAGTGTGGAGGTGTGTGGCGCTGGTACTCAGGGGTCAGCAGGTCAGGAGGAGGTCAGGGAGGTGTACCAAGGTTCGGAGGTCGACTACACCGTGGGTAATCTGCTGCCGGGACGGACATACAGCTTCCGCCTGCGGGCTGCCAACAAGGCTGGGGTGAGACACCAAACTGGCTTTATCCCCTAGCTGCTAAGAAATCAACTTACTTCATCCGTTTATGAATGATACAGGAGAGGCTTTTTTTTGTTGTTCAGTGTATGGATTTGACTAAATAGTTTGCAGGAGGGAACAAAAAGTGGATTTTGTCTTTCACTGAATCTCTTCCCCGTATGCCCCCTCTATTCCTGTATGTCATTTTGTGTCATTTAAGAAAGTGTGTTTGAGTGTCACTGACTAATGAGTGTGTATTTTGGTGTGTGTGTTGTGTGTGTTAGTACGGACCCCTGTCAGAGCATTGTGAGGTGACCATGGGCCCTGGGGCTCCAGAACCCTGTAAAGCCCCTCACATTACCTGCAAGTCCCCTACCGTGGCTGTGGTTAGCTGGGAGGTAAGAACACGACACAACAACTGTGACTTCTGTTCTACACGGTTGGTACTACAGCAGAAATGATCCCAGGGGAAAATATAAAGTACATCAATCATCCTGTCAATCAAAACAGGAGTATATATATATATATATCGATACGGGAGTTTATCTGTATTGAAACAATCAATCAATCAATCCATTATGTACCAGTCTCACCACTGCTCCCCCCTGTTCCCTCCCCAGGCTCCGGCCAGTAACGGGGCGGCGGTCTCAGAGTACCGTGTGGAGTGGGGAGCGGCGGAGGGCACCATGCAGGTGTGTTACAGCGGTGCCAGCCTCACCCACGAGGTCAAGGGACTGCTGCCCGCCACCAACTACTTCTGCCGTGTTCAGGTGAGCCTGTCCCCTCAGCACTAACGACAAGTTACCTGGTACTTAGTAGTTACTGCTTCTACTGCCGTGTTCAGGTGACCTAGAGTTATCTGTTACTTTCTATCTACAGTCAGACAGGACCAGAGAAAGGTTACCTGGTACCTGGTACTATCTCTCTGTCACTAGAAAGGTTACCTGGTACCTGGTACTATCTCTCTGTCACTAGTAGTGCTGAGAATTGCCAGTGACCTCACGCTACGACGTTATCTCGATACTTCGATTACGATACGTATGCGAAACTCGCGATTCAGTATGTATTGCGATTCGAATACTGCGCTTTTTTTATTTATTGCGATTTTAGATGTTCCAAACATATTGCTCGCTTATATATATATGTGTATCTGCTGCAGAGTGACAAGAGAGAGCCATGAGAAAATGAGTTTTGATTAGTCATGGAAATAGAAGTGCTGGAGAACAAACTTTAGGGAAGGTTTTGGCCCAGGTACAGCCGACGGTGAGTAGTGTACAGTCATGAGATCAATACGTGGTACAGGTGACTGTGGTCTAGTGTGGCTTAGCAAGAGGGTGCTGCTAGCAATGCAAGGTTGTGGGTTCAATTCCCACTTGACCATATACACTAAACTACAAATGTATGCACCTGGTGTAATTGTACACCAGATTACTAACACCAGGGTGTTCTGGTGTTTTATTAAGGATATCTACTCTACACCAGGGTAATCTGGTGTTTTATTAAGGATATCTACTCTACCACCAGGGTAATCTGGTGTTTTATTAAGGATATCTACTCTCAGCCCTCACACCAGGGTAATCTGGTGTTTTATTAAGGATATCTACTCTACACCAGGGTAATCTGGTGTTTTATTAAGGATATCTACTCTCAGCCCCCACACCAGGGTAATCTGGTGTTTTATTAAGGATATCTACTCTACACCAGGGTAATCTGGTGTTTTATTAAGGATATCTACTCTACACCAGATGGTGTTTTATTAAGGATATCTACTCTACACCAGGGTAATCTGGTGTTTTATTAAGGATATCTACTCTACACCAGATGGTGTTTTATTAAGGATATCTACTCTCAGCCCCCACACCAGGGTAATCTGGTGTTTTATTAAGGATATCTACTCTACACCAGGGTAATCTGGTGTTTTATTAAGGATATCTACTCTACACCAGATGGTGTTTTATTAAGGATATCTACTCTACACCAGGGTAATCTGGTGTTTTATTAAGGATATCTACTCTACCACCAGGGTAATCTGGTGTTTTATTAAGGATATCTACTCTCAGCCCCCACACCAGGGTAATCTGGTGTTTTATTAAGGATATCTACTCTACCACCAGGGTAATCTGGTGTTTTATTAAGGATATCTACTCTACCACCAGGGTAATCTGGTGTTTTATTAAGGATATCTACTCTACCACCAGGGTAATCTGGTGTTTTATTAAGGATATCTACTCTCAGCCCTCACACCAGGGTAATCTGGTGTTTTATTAAGGATATCTACTCTACACCAGGGTAATCTGGTGTTTTATTAAGGATATCTACTCTACCACCAGGGTAATCTGGTGTTTTATTAAGGATATCTACTCTACCACCAGGGTAATCTGGTGTTTTATTAAGGATATCTACTCTACACCAGGGTAATCTGGTGTTTTATTAAGGATATCTACTCTACCACCAGGGTAATCTGGTGTTTTATTAAGGATATCTACTCTACCACCAGGGTAATCTGGTGTTTTATTAAGGATATCTACTCTACACCAGGGTAATCTGGTGTTTTATTAAGGATATCTACTCTACCACCAGGGTAATCTGGTGTTTTATTAAGGATATCTACTCTACCACCAGGGTAATCTGGTGTTTTATTAAGGATATCTACTCTACACCAGGGTAATCTGGTGTTTTATTAAGGATATCTACTCTACCACCAGGGTAATCTGGTGTTTTATTAAGGATATCTACTCTACCACCAGGGTAATCTGGTGTTTTATTAAGGATATCTACTCTACCACCAGGGTAATCTGGTGTTTTATTAAGGATATCTACTCTACACCAGGGTAATCTGGTGTTTTATTAAGGATATCTACTCTACCACCAGGGTAATCTGGTGTTTTATTAAGGATATCTACTCTACCACCAGGGTAATCTGGTGTTTTATTAAGGATATCTACTCTACCACCAGGGTAATCTGGTGTTTTATTAAGGATATCTACTCTACACCAGGGTAATCTGGTGTTTTATTAAGGATATCTACTCTACCACCAGGGTAATCTGGTGTTTTATTAAGGATATCTACTCTACACCAGGGTAATCTGGTGTTTTATTAAGGATATCTACTCTACCACCAGGGTAATCTGGTGTTTTATTAAGGATATCTACTCTACACCAGGGTAATCTGGTGTTTTATTAAGGATATCTACTCTACCACAAGGGTAATCTGGTGTTTTATTAAGGATATCTACTCTACCACCAGGGTAATCTGGTGTTTTATTAAGGATATCTACTCTACCACCAGGGTAATCTGGTGTTTTATTAAGGATATCTACTCTACACCAGGGTAATCTGGTGTTTTATTAAGGATATCTACTCTACCACCAGGGTAATCTGGTGTTTTATTAAGGATATCTACTCTACACCAGGGTAATCTGGTGTTTTATTAAGGATATCTACTCTACCACCAGGGTAATCTGGTGTTTTATTAAGGATATCTACTCTACCACCAGGGTAATCTGGTGTTTTATTAAGGATATCTACTCTACCACCAGGGTAATCTGGTGTTTTATTAAGGATATCTACTCTACCACCAGGGTAATCTGGTGTTTTATTAAGGATATCTACTCTCAGCCCCACACCAGGGTAATCTGGTGTTTTATTAAGGATATCTACTCTACCACCAGGGTAATCTGGTGTTTTATTAAGGATATCTACTCTACACCAGGGTAATCTGGTGTTTTATTAAGGATATCTACTCTACCACCAGGGTAATCTGGTGTTTTATTAAGGATATCTACTCTACCACCAGGGTAATCTGGTGTTTTATTAAGGATATCTACTCTACCACCAGGGTAATCTGGTGTTTTATTAAGGATATCTACTCTACACCAGGGTAATCTGGTGTTTTATTAAGGATATCTACTCTACACCAGGGTAATCTGGTGTTTTATTAAGGATATCTACTCTACCACCAGGGTAATCTGGTGTTTTATTAAGGATATCTACTCTACACCAGGGTAATCTGGTGTTTTATTAAGGATATCTACTCTACACCAGGGTAATCTGGTGTTTTATTAAGGATATCTACTCTCAGCCCCACACCAGGGTAATCTGGTGTTTTATTAAGGATATCTACTCTCAGCCCCACACCAGGGTAATCTGGTGTTTTATTAAGGATATCTACTCTCAGCCCCACACCAGGGTAATCTGGTGTTTTATTAAGGAGATCTACTCTCAGCCCCACACCAGGGTAATCTGGTGTTTTATTAAGGATATCTACTCTAGCCCCACACCAGGGTAATCTGGTGTTTTATTAAGGATATCTACTCTCAGCCCCACACCAGGGTAATCTGGTGTTTTATTAAGGATATCTACTCTCAGCCCCACACCAGGGTAATCTGGTGTTTTATTAAGGATATCTACTCTACCACCAGGGTAATCTGGTGTTTTATTAAGGATATCTACTCTCAGCCCCACACCAGGGTAATCTGGTGTTTTATTAAGGATATCTACTCTACCACCAGGGTAATCTGGTGTTTTATTAAGGATATCTACTCTACCACCAGGGTAATCTGGTGTTTTATTAAGGATATCTACTCTCCCCACACCAGGGTAATCTGGTGTTTTATTAAGGATATCTACTCTACCACCAGGGTAATCTGGTGTTTTATTAAGGATATCTACTCTACACCAGGGTAATCTGGTGTTTTATTAAGGATATCTACTCTCCCCACCACCAGGGTAATCTGGTGTTTTATTAAGGATATCTACTCTACCACCAGGGTAATCTGGTGTTTATTAAGGATATCTACTCTACCACCAGGGTAATCTGGTGTTTTATTAAGGATATCTACTCTACCACCAGGGTAATCTGGTGTTTTATTAAGGATATCTACTCTCAGCCCACACCAGGGTAATCTGGTGTTTTATTAAGGATATCTACTCTACCACCAGGGTAATCTGGTGTTTTATTAAGGATATCTACTCTCAGCACACCAGGGTAATCTGGTGTTTTATTAAGGATATCTACTCTACACCAGGGTAATCTGGTGTTTTATTAAGGATATCTACTCTACCACCAGGGTAATCTGGTGTTTTATTAAGGATATCTACTCTCAGCCCCACACCAGGGTAATCTGGTGTTTTATTAAGGATATCTACTCTACCACCAGGGTAATCTGGTGTTTTATTAAGGATATCTACTCTAGCCACACCAGGGTAATCTGGTGTTTTATTAAGGATATCTACTCTACACCAGGGTAATCTGGTGTTTTATTAAGGATATCTTTATTAAGGATATCTACTCTACCACCAGGGTAATCTGGTGTTTTATTAAGGATATCTACTCTACCACCAGGGTAATCTGGTGTTTTATTAAGGATATCTACTCTACCACCAGGGTAATCTGGTGTTTTATTAAGGATATCTACTCTACCACCAGGGTAATCTGGTGTTTTATTAAGGATATCTACTCTACCACCAGGGTAATCTGGTGTTTTATTAAGGATATCTACTCTACACCAGGGTAATCTGGTGTTTTATTAAGGATATCTACTCTACCACCAGGGTAATCTGGTGTTTTATTAAGGATATCTACTCTACCACCAGGGTAATCTGGTGTTTTATTAAGGATATCTACTCTACCACCAGGGTAATCTGGTGTTTTATTAAGGATATCTACTCTACCACCAGGGTAATCTGGTGTTTTATTAAGGATATCTACTCTCAGCCCCACACCAGGGTAATCTGGTGTTTTATTAAGGATATCTACTCTACACCAGGGTAATCTGGTGTTTTATTAAGGATATCTACTCTACCACCAGGGTAATCTGGTGTTTTATTAAGGATATCTACTCTACACCAGGGTAATCTGGTGTTTTATTAAGGATATCTACTCTACCACCAGGGTAATCTGGTGTTTTATTAAGGATATCTACTCTACCACCAGGGTAATCTGGTGTTTTATTAAGGCTATCTATTCTACACCAGGGTAATCTGGTGTTTTATTAAGGATATCTACTCTCAGCCCCCACACCAGGGTAATCTGGTGTTTTATTAAGGATATCTACTCTACCACCAGGGTGTTCTGGTGTTTTATTAAGGATATCTACTCTACCACCAGGGTAATCTGGTGTTTTATTAAGGATATCTACTCTACCACCAGGGTAATCTGGTGTTTTATTAAGGCTATCTATTCTACACCAGGGTAATCTGGTGTTTTATTAAGGATATCTACTCTCAGCCCCCACACCAGGGTAATCTGGTGTTTTATTAAGGATATCTACTCTACACCAGGGTAATCTGGTGTTTTATTAAGGATATCTACTCTACACCAGGGTAATCTGGTGTTTTATTAAGGATATCTACTCTACCACCAGGGTAATCTGGTGTTTTATTAAGGATATCTACTCTACCACCAGGGTAATCTGGTGTTTTATTAAGGATATCTACTCTCAGCCCCACACCAGGGTAATCTGGTGTTTTATTAAGGATATCTACTCTACACCAGGGTAATCTGGTGTTTTATTAAGGATATCTACTCTACCACCAGGGTAATCTGGTGTTTTATTAAGGATATCTACTCTACACCAGGGTAATCTGGTGTTTTATTAAGGATATCTACTCTACCACCAGGGTAATCTGGTGTTTTATTAAGGATATCTACTCTACCACCAGGGTAATCTGGTGTTTTATTAAGGATATCTACTCTACCACCAGGGTAATCTGGTGTTTTATTAAGGATATCTACTCTACACCAGGGTAATCTGGTGTTTTATTAAGGATATCTACTCTACACCAGGGTAATCTGGTGTTTTATTAAGGATATCTACTCTACCACCAGGGTAATCTGGTGTTTTATTAAGGATATCTACTCTACCACCAGGGTAATCTGGTGTTTTATTAAGGATATCTACTCTACACCAGGGTAATCTGGTGTTTTATTAAGGATATCTACTCTCAGCCCCCACACCAGGGTAATCTGGTGTTTTATTAAGGATATCTACTCTACACCAGGGTAATCTGGTGTTTTATTAAGGATATCTACTCTCAGCCCCACACCAGGGTAATCTGGTGTTTTATTAAGGATATCTACTCTACCACCAGGGTAATCTGGTGTTTTATTAAGGATATCTACTCTACCACCAGGGTAATCTGGTGTTTTATTAAGGATATCTACTCTACCACCAGGGTAATCTGGTGTTTTATTAAGGATATCTACTCTACCACCAGGGTAATCTGGTGTTTTATTAAGGATATCTACTCTACACCAGGGTAATCTGGTGTTTTATTAAGGATATCTACTCTACACCAGGGTAATCTGGTGTTTTATTAAGGATATCTACTCTACCACCAGGGTAATCTGGTGTTTTATTAAGGATATCTACTCTACCACCAGGGTAATCTGGTGTTTTATTAAGGATATCTACTCTACCACCAGGGTAATCTGGTGTTTTATTAAGGATATCTACTCTACACCAGGGTAATCTGGTGTTTTATTAAGGATATCTACTCTACCACCAGGGTAATCTGGTGTTTTATTAAGGATATCTACTCTACCACCAGGGTAATCTGGTGTTTTATTAAGGATATCTACTCTCAGCCCTCACACCAGGGTAATCTGGTGTTTTATTAAGTGTTTAATTACATAGTTTCATGGTTTGTCTCCCAAATAAGTGTAGGGTAGTGTAGCGTAGGGAAGGGTAGTGTAGGGTGGGGTAGTGTGGTGTGGTATTCCCTGAGTGACATTTTATTTTTGTGTCAAATCGGCAGTTGGCCAATGGCCCCTTATGGGATTAATTGACACATAAACAAACATTACATTAATTCACTGTGGTAATTCAGGGCTCATTCTTCTTCCGGTGTTCTCTGCAGTGCGCACCGCATAAAGAGTGAACAAGAAATCAATACATAATAGTAAATAAGGTTATCCAGGCAATAATTATATCCCTAGAGCAGGAAAAAAATAAAAAATATATATATATATACACACACACAGTGGGGGAAAAAAGTATTTAGTCAGCCACCAATTGTGCAAGTTCTCCCACTTAAAAAGATGAGAGAGGCCTGTAATTTTCATCATAGGTACACGTCAACTATGACAGACAAAATGAGAAAAAAAAATCCAGAAAATCACATTGTAGGATTTTTAATGAATTTATTTGCAAATTATGGTCGAAAATAAGTATTTGGTCAATAACAAAAGTTTCTCAATACTTTGTTATATACCCTTTGTTGGCAATGACACAGGTCAAACGTTTTCTGTAAGTCTTCACAAGGTTTTCACACACTGTTGCTGGTATTTTGGCCCATTCCTCCATGCAGATCTCCTCTAGAGCAGTGATGTTTTGGGGCTGTCGCTGGGCAACACGGACTTTCAACTCCCTCCAAAGATTTTCTATGAGGTTGAGATCTGGAGACTGGCTAGGCCACTCCAGGACCTTGAAATGCTTCTTACGAAGCCACTCCTTCGTTGCCCGGGCGGTGTGTTTGGGATCATTGTCATGCTGAAAGACCCAGCCACGTTTCATCTTCAATGCCCTTGCTGATGGAGGGAGGTTTTCACTCAAAATCTCACGATACATGGCCCCATTCATTCTTTCCTTTATACGGATCAGTCGTCCTGGTCTCTTTGCAGAAAAACAGCCCCAAAGCATGATGTTTCCACCACCATGCTTCACAGTAGGTATGGTGTTCTTTGGATGCAACTCAGCATTCTTTGTCCTCCAAACACGACGAGTTGAGTTTTTACCAAAAAGTTATATTTTGGTTTCATCTGACCATATGACATTCTCCCAATCCTCTTCTGGATCATCCAAATGCACTCTAGCAAACTTCAGACGGGCCTGGACATGTACTGGCTTAAGCAGGGGGACACGTCTGGCACTGCAGGATTTGAGTCCCTGGCGGCGTAGTGTGTTACTGATGGTAGGCTTTGTTACTTTGGTCCCAGCTCTCTGCAGGTCATTCACTAGGTCCCCCCGTGTGGCTCTGGGATTTTTGCTCACCGTTCTTGTGATCATTTTGACCCCACGGGGTGAGATCTTGCGTGGAGCCCCAGATCGAGGGAGATTATCAGTGGTCTTGTATGTCTTCCATTTCCTAATAATTGCACCCACAGTTGATTTCTTCAAACCAAGCTGCTTACCTATTGCAGATTCAGTCTTCCCAGCCTGGTGCAGGTCTACAATTTTGTTTCTGGTGTCCTTTGACAGCTCTTTGGTCTTGGCCATAGTGAAGTTTGGAGTGTGACTGTTTGAGGTTGTGGACATGTTTCTTTTATACTGATAACAAGTTCAAACAGGTGCCCTTAATACAGGTAACGAGTGGAGGACAGAGGAGCCTCTTAAAGAAGAAGTCACAGGTCTGTGAGAGCCAGAAATCTTGCTTGTTTGTAGGTGACCAAATACTTATTTTCCACCATAATTTGCAAATAAATTCATAAAAAATCCTACAATATGATTTTCTGGATTTTTTTTCCTCAATTTGTCTGTCATAGTTGACGTGTACCTATGATGAAAATTACAGGCCTCTCTCATCTTTTTAAGTGGGAGAACTTGCACAATTGGTGGCTGACTAAATACATTTTTTCCCCACTGTATACATAGTGAAGGAAAAAAGTATTTGATCCCCTGCTGATTTTGTATGTTTGCCCACTGACAAAGACATGATCAGTCTATAATTTTAATGGTAGGTTTATTTGAACAGTGAGAGACAGAATAACAACAAAAAAATACAGAAAAACGAATGTAAAAAATGTTATAAATTGATTTGCATTTTAATGAGGGAAATAAGTATTTGACCCCTCTGCAAAACATGACTTAGTACTTGGTGGCAAAACCCTTGTTGGCAATCACAGAGGTCAGACGTTTCTTGTAGTTGGCCACCAGGTTTGCACACATCTCAGGAGGGATTTTGTCCCACTCCTCTTTGCAGATCTTCTCCAAGTCATTAAGGTTTCGAGGCTGACGTTTGGCAACTCGAACCTTCAGCTCCCTCCACAGATTTTCTATGGGATTAAGGTCTGGAGACTGGCTAGGCCACTCCAGGATCTTAATGTGCTTCTTCTTGAGCCACTCCTTTGTTGCCTTGGGTCATTGTCATGCTGGAATACCCATCCACAACCCATTTTCAATACCCTGGCTGAGGGAAGGAGGTTCTCACCCAAGATTTGACGGTACATGGCCCCGTCCATCGTCCCTTTTATGCAGTGAAGTTGTCCTGTCCCCTTAGCAGAAAAATACCTCCAAAGCATAATGTTTCCACCTCCATGTTTAACGTTGGGGATGGTGTTCTTGGGGTCATAGGCAGCATTCCTCCTCCTCCAAACACGGCGAGTTGAGTTGATGCCAAAGAGCTCGATTTTGATCTCATCTGACCACAACACTTTCACCCAGTTCTCCTCTGAATCATTCAGATGTTCATTGGCAAACTTCAGACGGCCCTGTATATGTGCTTTCTTGAGCAGGGGGACCTTGCGGGCGCTGCAGGATTTCAGTCCTTCACGGCGTGGTGTGTTACCAATTGTTTTCTTGGTGACTATGGTCCCAGCTGCCTTGAGATCATTGACAAGATCCTCCCGTGTAGTTCTGGGCTGATTCCTCACCGTTCTCATGATCATTGCAACTCCACGAGGTGTGATCTTGCATGGAGCCCCATGCCGAGGGAGATTGACAGTTCTTTTGTGTTTCTTCTATTTGCGAATTATCACACCAACTGTTGTCACCTTCTCACCAAGCTGCTTGGCGATGGTCTTGTAGCCCATTCCAGCCTTGTGTAGGTCTACAATCTTGTCCTTGACATCCTTGGAGAGCTCTTTGGTCTTGGCCATGGTGGAGAGTTTGGAATCTGATTGATTGATTGCTTCTGTGGACAGGTGTCTTTTATACAGGTAACAAACTGAGATTAGGAGCACCCCCTTTAAGAGTGTGCTCCTAATCTCAGCTCGTTACCTGTATAAAAGACACCTGGGAGCCAGAAATCTTTCTGATTGAGAGGGGGTCAAAAACTTATTTCCCTCATTAAAATGCAAATCAATTTATAACATTTTTGACATGCGTTTTTCTGGATTTTTTTGTTGTTATTCTGTCTCTCACTGTTCAAATAAACCTACCATTAAAATTATAGACTGATCATTTCTTTGTCAGTTGGCAAACGTACAAAATCAGCAGGGGATCAAATACTTTTTTCCCTCACTGTGTGTATATATATACAGTGCATTTCGGAAAGTATTCAGACCCCCCTTGACTTTTTCCAAATGTTGTTACGTTATAGCCTTATTCTAAAATGGATTTAATATTTTTTCCCCCCTCATTAATTTACACACAATACCCCATAATGACAAAGCAAAAACAGGTTTTTACAATGGAGATATCACATTTACATAAGAATCCAGACCCTTTACTCAGTACTTTGTTGAAGCACCTTTGGCAGCGATTACAGCCTCGAGTCTTCTTGGGTATGACGCTACAAGCTTGGCACACCTGTATTTGGGGAGTTTCTCCCATTCTTCTCTGCAAATCCTCTCAAGCTCTGTCAGGTTGGATGGGGAGCGTCGCTGCACAGCTATTTTCAGGTCTCTCCGGAGATGTTCGATCGGGTTCATGTCGGGGAACTGGCTGGGCCACTCAAGGATATTCTGCTTTGTCTTGGCTGTGTGCTTAAGGTCGTTGTCCTGTTGGAAGGTAAACCTTCGACCTGCCACCACCATGCTTCACTGAGTCCCTGGGGGCTTTCACATGAGTTTGTGTTGTAATAATATTAATAAATAATATGCCATTTAGCAGACGCTTTTATCCAAAGCGACTTACAGTCATGCGGGCATACATTTTTGTGTATGGGTGGTCCCGGGGATCGAACCCACTACCCTGGCGTTACAAGCGCCGTGCTCTACCAGCTGAGCTACAGAGGACCACATCCATGTCGTACATACCCTTCAATGTCAATAGTTTCTTGCCGATGCAAATGCGTTTAATTTATAGAGGTAATGTCTGGGTTTAAGGATTTTAGTATTGTTATTCGTAACTTATTGTTCAAGGTAATCCATGTGTTAACATGCCAAAACGCTATTGAAATGGAGTCTCGTAGGGGATGGGAAGCCCTTTTTTTTGTGTCATTTATGGTTAGGGTTTCTCCAAAGCTGTATGATTATCCTGGATGGTTTTCTCCAAAGCTGTATGATTGTTCTGGATGGCTTTCTCCAAAGCTGTATGATTGTCCTGGATGGTTTTCTCCAAAGCTGTATGATTATCCTGGATGGCGTTGTCTCCAAAGTTGTATGATTGTCCTGGATGGTTTTCTCCAAAGCTGTATGATTATCCTGGATGGCTTTCTCTAAAGCTGTATGATTGTCCTGGATGGTTTTCTCCAAAGCTGTATGATTATCCTGGATGGCTTTCTCTAAAGCTGTATGATTGTCCTGGATGGCGTTCTCCAAAGATGTATGATTATCCTGGATGGCTTTCTCCAAAGCTGTATGATTATCCTGGATGGCTTTCTCCAAAGCTGTATGATTGTCCTGGATGGCTTTCTCCAAAGCTGTATGATTGTCCTGAATGGCTTTCTCCAAAGCTGTATGATTGTCCTGGATGGCTTTCTCCAAAGCTGTATGATTGTCCTGAATGGCTTATCTCCGTCATGAAATTAGCCATGCTGTTGTTTAATCAGCTGGCAGTCTTTCCTACCACTCTTTCTTTTCTAATATAATGAATATGATGTACAGCAGGGTTCCCCAATAGGCGGCCCGCAAGTGATTTTATTTGGCCCCCCAGGTTTTTTGAGCCCCCAAAATATATACAGTGCCTTCACACCCCTAGACTTTTTCCACATTTTATTGTTACAAGGTGGGATTAAAATTGATTTAATTGTCTTTTTTTTTTGTCAACAATCTACACAAAATACTCTTAATGTCAATGTGGAAGATTTTTTTTATTTTTACAAATGTTAGAATTTATTAAAATTAAAACACTAATATATCTCGATGAGATAAGTATTCAACTCCCTGAGTCAATACATGTTAGAATCACCTTTGGAAGCGATTACAGCTGTGAGTCTTCCTGGATAAATCTCTAAAAAACTTTCTACATCTGGATTGTGCAACATTTGCCCATTTTGTTATTTTCAAAATTCTTCAAGCTCTGTCAAATTGGTTGTTGATCATTGCTCTCAAACCATTTCCAGGTCTTGTAATTGGGGACCCCTGATCTCCAGGTCTTGTAATTGGGGACCCCTGATCTCCACAGTATGGGAGTCGCCATACAGTGAGGAGGTGGAGGCAGAGCTGGAGACTAGTGTACACTCAGCTCCCCCTAGTGGTCCGAAGGGGTCATTACAACTAGACATTATTGGTTCCCCAGCTGCTCAGGGTAGAAAAACCCCTAGGCACAGATACACTACATGACCAAAAGTATGTTGACACCTGCTCGTCAAACAGCTCATTCCAAAATCATGGGCATTAATATGGAGTTGGTTCCCCCCTTTGCTGCTATAACAGCCTCCACTCTTCTGGGAAGGCTTTCCACTAGATGTTGGGACATTGCTGCGGGGACTTGCTTCCATTCAGCCACAAGAGCATTAGTGAGGTCGGGCACTGATGTTGGGCGATTAGGCCTGGCTCGCAGTCGGTGTTTCAATTACATTTACATTACATTTGAGTCATTTAGCAGACACTCTTATCCAGAGCGACTTACAGTTAGTGAGTGCATACATTTTGTACTTTTTTTTTTTCATCCCAAAGGTGTTCAATGGGGTTGAGGTCAGGGCTCTGTGCAGGCCAGTCAAGTTCTTCCACACCAATCTCGACAAACCATTTCTGTATGAACCTCGCTTTGTGCACGGGGGCATTGTCATGCTGAAACAGGAAAGGGCCTTCCCCAAACAGAATCGTCTAGAATGTAATTGTATGCTGTAGCGTTAAGATTTCCCTTCACTGGAACTAAGGGGCCTAGCCCGAACCATGAAAAACAGCCCCAGACCATTATTCCTCCTCCACCAAACTTTACAGTTGGCACTATGCATTCGGGCAGGTAGCGTTCTCCTGGCATCCGCCAAACCCAGATTCTTCCATCAGACTGCCAGATGGTGAAGCGTGATTCATCACTCCAGAGAACGTGTTTCCACTGCTCCAGAGTCCAATGGCGGCGAGCTTTACACCACTCCAGCCGACGCTTGGCATTGCGCATGGTTATCTGAGGCTTCTGTGTGGCTGCTCGGCTATGGAAACCCATGGCGAACAGTTCTTCCAGAGGCAGTTTGGAACTCGGTAGAGAGTGTTGCAACCGAGGACAGACGCTTCGCGCTTCAGCGCTCGGCGGTCCAGTTCTGTTAGCTTGTGTGGCCTGCCACTTCGCGGCTGAGCCGTTGTTGCTCCTAGATGTTTCCACTCAACAGCTGACCAGGGCAGCTCTAGCAGGGCAGAAATCTGACTTCTTGGAAAGGTGGCATCCTATGACGGTGCCACGGTGAAAGTCACTGAGCTCTTCAGTAAGGCCATTCTACTGCTAATGTTTGTCTATGGAGATTGCATGGCTGTGTGCTCGATTTTATAAACCTGTCAGCAACGGGTGTGGCTGAAATAGCCGAATCCACTCATTTGAAGGGGTGTCCACATACTTTTGTATACATATTTTAGCTAGTATCATCGGATTACATCAGCCTGTGTCTCTTCTGAATCATCTATATCTAAACTAATCATCTATATCTAAACTAAACTAATCACCTATATCTAAACTAATCATCTATATCTAAACTAAACTAATCATCTATATCTAAACTAAACTAATCATCTATATCTAAAGTAAACTAATCATCTATATATAAACTAAACTAATCACCTATATCTAAACTAATCATCTATATCTAAAGTAAACTAATCATCTATATCTAAACTAATTATCTATAACTAAACTAATCATCTATATCAACTCTCTCCCTCCCTTTTTCCCTCTCCTTATCTCCCCCATCTATCACTTCTTCCCCCCTCTGTCTCTCCTCAGGCTGTGAACGTGGCTGGCGTGGGTATGTTCAGCGAGGCGATCCTCTGTCAAACTCCTCCTTCTGTACCTGCGGCCGTCAGCAGTGTCCACGCCCTCAAAGAGGCGGAGCTACGGGGATACCACACCTCCACCTCCACAGACCAGGAGGAAGAGGAGGAGGAGGAGGAGGAGGAGGAGGATGGACCCCCCACCCCTCCTCTCTACTCCCCCTCCACTTGTCTAGGTCAGTTTGGTTTGACATTGTTTTGTTTGTTTGTCTTGTTGACTGTTGTAAAGCCTCTTTGGGACCATAAAAAAAAAATATATATATATACATACAGTGTATTCGGAAAGTAATCAGACCCCTTCCCCTTTTTCCACATTTTGTTACATTACAGCCTTATTCTAAAATGGATTAAATAAAACAAATCCTCATCAATCTACACACGATACCCCATAATGACAAAGCAAAATATTACATTTACATAAGTATTCAGACCCTTTTACTCAGTAGTCTGTTGAAGCACCTTTGGCAGTGATTACAGCCCCGAGTTTTCTTGGGTATGACGCTACAAGCTTGGTACACCTGTATTTGGGGAGTTTCTCCCATTCTTCTCTGCAGATCCTCTCAAGCTCTGTCAGGTTGGATGGGGAGCGTCGCTGCACAGCTATTTTCTGGTCTCTCCAGAGATGTTCGATCGGGTTCAAGTCCGGGCTCTGACTGGGCCACTCAAGGACATTCAGAGACTTTTCCCGAAGCCACTCCTGTGTTGTCTTGGCTGTGTGCTTAGGATCGTTGTCCTGTTGGAAGGTGAACCTTCGCCCCAGTCTGAGGTCCTGAGCGCTCTGGAGCAGGTTTTCATCAAGGATCTCTCTGTACTTTGCTCAGTTAATATTTGTCTTGATCCTGACTAGTCTCCAAGTCCATGCCCCTGAAAAACATCCCCACAGCATGATGCTGCCACCACCATGCTTCACCTTAGGGATGGTGCCAGGTTTCCTCCAGACGTGACGCTTGGCATTCAGGCCAAAGAGTTCAATCTTAGTTTCATCAGACCAGAGAATCTTGTTTCTCATGGTCTGAGAGTCCTTTAGGTGCCTTTTGGCAAACTCCCACCCTGAACTCTGGAGCTCTGTCAATGACCATCGGGTTCTTGGTCACCTCCCTTACCAAGGCCTTTCTCCCCTGATTGGTCAGTTTGGCCGGGCGGCCAGCTCTAGGAAGAGTCAAATGACAATAATGACGAAGCATAAACAGGTTTTTAGAAAAAAAATCAAATTTATAAAAAATATAAAACAGAAATACCTTATTTACATAAGTATTCAGACCCTTTGCTATGAGATTCGAAATTGAGCTCAGGTGCATCCTGTTTCCATTGATCATCCTTGATGTTTATACAACTTGATTGGAGTCCACCTGTGGTAAATTCAATTGATTGGATATGATTTGGAAAGGCACACACCTGTCTATATTTTACATTTTAGTCATTTAGCAGACGCTCTTATCCAGAGCGACTTACAGTTAGTGAGTGCATACATTTTCATACTGGCCCCCCGTGGGAAACGAACCCACAACCCTGGCGTTGCAAGCGCCATGCTCTACCAACTGAGCTACAGGGGACTGTATAAGGTCCCACAGTTGACAGTGCATGTCAGAGCAAAAACCAAGCCATGAGGTTGAAGGAATTGTCTGTAGAGAGCTGAGACAGGATTGTGCCGAGGCACAGATCTGGGGAAGGGTACCAAAACATTTCTGCAGCATTGAAGGTCCCCAAGAACACAGTGGCCTCCATCATTCTTAAATGGAAGAAGTTTGGAACCACCAAGACTCTTCCTAGAGCTGGCCGCCCGGCCAAACTGAGCAATCGGGGGAGAAGGGCCTTGGTCAGGGAGGTGACCAAAAACCAGATGGTTACTCTAAGTATTGCTAAAAACCTGTTTTTCCTTTGTCATTGTGTGTAGATTGATGAGGGAAAAAACTATTTAATCAATTTTAGAATAAGGCTGTAACGTAACAAAATGTTGGAAAAGTCAAGGGGTCTGAATACTTTCTGAAGGCACTGTGTCTGTAATATATATGTCTGTGTATATGTATGTATGTATGTGTGTGTATGTATATATATATATGTGTATGTATATATATATATATGTATATATATATATATATATATATATATATATATATATATATATATATATATATATATATATATATATATATATATATATACTGCTCAAAAAAAATAAGGGGAACACTAAAATAACACATCCTAGTTGAATGTGCTGACAACAAAATCACACAAAAATTATCAATGGAAATCAAATTTATCAACCCATGGAGGTCTGGATTTGGAGTCACCCTCAAAATTAAAGTGGAAAACCACACTACAGGCTGATCCAACTTTGATGTAATGTCCTTAAAACAAGTCAAAATGAGGCTCAGTAGTGTGTGTGGCCTCCACGTGCCTGTATGACCTCCCTACAACGCCTGGGCATGCTCCTGATGAGGTGGCGGATGGTCTCCTGAGGGATCTCCTCCCAGACCTGGACTAAAGCATCCGCCAACTCCTGGACAGTCTGTGGTGCAACGTGGCGTTGGTGGATGGAGCGAGACATGATGTCCCAGATGTGCTCAATTGGATTTAGGTCTGGGGAATGGGCGAGCCAGTCCATAGCATCAATGCCTTCCTCTTGCAGGAACTGCTGACACACTCCAGCCACATGAGGTCTAGCATTGTCTTGCATTAGGAGGAACCCAGGGCCAACCGCACCAGCATATGGTCTCACAAGGGGTCTGAGGATCTCATCTCGGTACCTAATGGCAGTCAGGCTACCTTTGGCGAGCACCCCAAAGAAATGCCACCCCACACCATGACTGACCCACCGCCAAACCGGTTATGCTGGAGGATGTTGCAGACAGCAGAACGTTCTCCACGGCGTCTCCAGACTCTGTCACATGTGCTCAGTGTGAACCTGCTTTCATCTGTGAAGAGCACAGGGCGCCAGTGGCGAATTTGCCAATCTTGGCGTTCTCTGGCAAATGCCAAACGTCCTGCACGGTGTTGGGCTGTAAGCACAACCCCCACCTGTGGACGTCGGGCCCTCATACCACCCTCATGGAGTCTGTTTCTGACCGTTTGAGCAGAAACATGCACATTTGTGGCCTGCTGGAGGTCATTTTGCAGGGCTCTGGCAGTGATCCTCCTGCTCCTCCTTGCACAAAGGCGGAGGTAGCAGTCCTGCTGCTGGGTTGTTGCCCTCCTACGGCCTCCTCCACGTCTCCTGATGTACTGGCCTGTCTCCTGGTAGCGCCTCCATGCTCTGGACACTACACTGACAGACACAGCAAACCTTCTTGCCACAGCTCGCATTGATGTGCCATCCTGGATGAGCTGCACTACCTGAGCCACTTGTGTGGGTTGTAGACTCCGTCTCATGCTACCACTAGAGTGAAAGCACCGCCAGCATACAAAAGTGACCAAAACATCAGCCAGGAAGCATAGGAACTGAGAAGTGGTCTGTGGTCACCACCTGCAAAACCAGTCCTCTATTGGGGGTGTCTTGCTAATTGCCTATAATTTCCACCTGTTGTCTATTCCATTTGCACAACAGCATGTGAAATTTATTGTCAATCAGTGTTGCTTCCTAAGTGGACAGTTTTGATTTCACAGAAGTGTGATTGACTTGGAGTTACATTGTGTTTAAGTGTTCCCTTTATTTTTTTGAGCAGTGTATATATGTCTGTGCATATGTATGTATGTGTGTGTGTGTGTGTATGTATATATATATATGTGTATATATATATGTATATATGTATATATATGTATATATATGTGTGTATATATATATATAGCTCCTGAGTGGCGCAGTGGTCTAAGGCACTGCTTTGCAGTGCTAACTGTGCCACTAGAGATCCTGGTTCGAATCCAGGCTCTGTCGCAGCCGGCCGCGACCGGGAGACTCATGGGCGGCGCACAATTGGCCCAGCGTCGTCCAGGGTAGGGGAGGGAATGGCCGGCAGGGATGTAGCTCAGTTGATAGAGCATGGCGTTTGCAACGCCAGGGTTGTGGGTTTGATTCCCACGGGGGGCCAGTATAAAAAAATATATATATATGTATTCGCTAACTGTAAGTCGCTCTGGATAAGAGCGTCTGCTAAATGACGTAAATGTAAAATGTAAATGTAATATATATTATGTGTGTGATATATATGTGTGTGTGTGTGTATGTATGTATATGTATCCCAGTGCCCCAGGGCAGTGATTGGGGACATTGCCCTGTGTAGGGTGCCGTCATTCGGATGGGACGTTAAACGAGTGTCCTGACTCTCTGTGGTCACTAAAGATCACATTACATTTATCGTAAGAGTAGGGGTGTTAACCCCGGTGTCCTGGCTGAATTCCCAATCTGGCCCTCATACCATCATGGACACCTAACCATCCCCAGCATCCGATTGGCTCATTCATCCCCCCTCCTCTCCCCTGTAACTATTCCCCAGGTCGTTGCTGTAAATGAGAATGTGTTCTCAGTCAACTTACCTGGTAAAATAAGGGTAAAATAAAAATTTATGCATATGGTAGTGTGGTATGTCGTGGTGGTGGTGTTATTGCAGACGTGCTTAAAGTAATTGCCCCTCAGGGATACATAGTCTTTTTAATTGAATTGAAATTGGATTGAAAAGCACTATATAATAATATAATTATTATTGTTCTAGCTGTTGGTTGGGAGGCGCCGTGCAACCACGGGGCTGAGATCTCCTCCTATCTCATAGACCTGGGAGAGAGACAGTCCATCTCTGTAGGACCAGTCACCAAATATATCATTCAGCATCTGCAGCCTGACACCAGCTACAAGTAAGCCCACAGAAACAGTCACACACCCTGCCTCATACAGTCACACACCCTGCCTCATACAGTCACACACCCTGCCTCATACAGTCACACACCCTGCCTCATACAGTCACACACCCTGCCTCATACAGTCACACACCCTGCCTCATACAGTCACACACCCTGCCTCATACAGTCACACACCCTGCCTCAGACAGTCACCAACCCTGCCTCATACACAGTCACACACCCTGCCTCACACAGTCACACACCCTGCCTCATACACAGTCACACACCCTGCCTCATACAGTCACACACCCTGCCTCATACAGTCACACACCCTGCCTCAGACACAGTCACACACCCTGCCTCATACACAGTCACACACCCTGCCTCATACACAGTCACACACCCTGCCTCATACACAGTCACACACCCTGCCTCATACAGTCACACACCCTGCCTCATACAGTCACGCACCCTGCCTCAGACAGTCACGCACCCTGCCTCACACACAGTCACACACCCTGCCTCACACACAGTCACACACCCTGCCTCACACACAGTCACACACCCTGCCTCACACACAGTCACACACCCTGCCTCATACAGTCACACACCCTGCCTCATACAGTCACACACCCTGCCTCATACAGTTACACACCCTGCCTCATACACAGTCACACACCCTGCCTCATACACAGTCACACACCCTGCCTCATACACAGTCACACACCCTGCCTCATACACAGTCACACACCCTGCCTCATACACAGTCACACACCCTGCCTCATACACAGTCACACACCCTGCCTCATACAGTCACACACCCTGCCTCAGACACAGTCACACACCCTGCCTCAGACACAGTCACACACCCTGCCTCAGACACAGTCACACACCCTGCCTCAGACACAGTCACACACCCTGCCTCAGACACAGTCACGCACCCTGCCTCAGACACAGTCACACACCCTGCCTCAGACACAGTCACGCACCCTGCCTCAGACACAGTCACGCACCCTGCCTCAGACACAGTCACGCACCCTGCCTCAGACACAGTCACGCACCCTGCCTCAGACACAGTCACGCACCCTGCCTCAGACACAGTCACGCACCCTGCCTCAGACACAGTCACGCACCCTGCCTCATACAGTCACGCACCCTGCCTCATACAGTCACACACCCTGCCTCATACAGTCACACACCCTGCCTCAGACACAGTCACACACCCTGCCTCAGACACAGTCACGCACCCTGCCTCAGACACAGTCACGCACCCTGCCTCAGACACAGTCACGCACCCTGCCTCAGACACAGTCACGCACCCTGCCTCAGACACAGTCACACACCCTGCCTCAGACACAGTCACACACCCTGCCTCAGACACAGTCACGCACCCTGCCTCAGACACAGTCACGCACCCTGCCTCAGACACAGTCACGCACCCTGCCTCAGACAGTCACGCACCCTGCCTCAGACACAGTCACGCACCCTGCCTCAGACACAGTCACGCACCCTGCCTCATACAGTCACGCACCCTGCCTCATACAGTCACGCACCCTGCCTCAGACAGTCACGCACCCTGCCTCAGACACAGTCACACACCCTGCCTCACACACAGTCACACACCCTGCCTCACACACAGTCACACACCCTGCCTCAGACAGTCACACACCCTGCCTCAGACAGTCACACACCCTGCCTCAGACAGTCACACACCCTGCCTCAGACAGTCACACACCCTGCCTCAGACAGTCACACACCCTGCCTCAGACAGTCACACACCCTGCCTCAGACACAGTCACAGACCCTGCCTCATACACAGTCACACACCCTGCCTCATACGCAGTCACACACCCTGCCTCATACGCAGTCACACACCCTGCCTCATACGCAGTCACACACCCTGCCTCAGACGCAGTCACACACCCTGCCTCAGACGCAGTCACACACCCTGCCTCAGACGCAGTCACACACCCTGCCTCAGACGCAGTCACACACCCTGCCTCAGACGCAGTCTCACACCCTGCCTCATACGCAGTCTCACACCCTGCCTCATACGCAGTCACACACCCTGCCTCAGACGCAGTCACACACCCTGCCTCAGACGCAGTCACACACCCTGCCTCAGACGCAGTCACACACCCTGCCTCAGACGCAGTCACACACCCTGCCTCAGACGCAGTCACACACCCTGCCTCATACAGTCACACACCCTGCCTCATACAGTCACACACCCTGCCTCAGACACAGTCACACACCCTGCCTCAGACACAGTCACACACCCTGCGTCACACACCCTGCCTCACACAGTCACACACCCTGCCTCACACAGTCACACACCCTGCCTCACACAGTCACACACCCTGCCTCACACAGTCACACACCCTGCCTCACACAGTCACACACCCTGCCTCACACACAGTCACACACCCTGCCTCACACACAGTCACACACCCTGCCTCACACACAGTCACACACCCTGCCTCACACAGTCACACACCCTGCCTCACACAGTCACACACCCTGCCTCACACAGTCACACACCCTGCCTCACACAGTCACACACCCTGCCTCATACAGTCTCACACCCTGCCTCAGACACAGTCACACACCCTGCCTCAGACACAGTCACACACCCTGCCTCAGACACAGTCACACACCCTGCCTCATACAGTCACACACCCTGCCTCATACAGTCACACACCCTGCCTCAGACGCAGTCACACACCCTGCCTCAGACGCAGTCACACACCCTGCCTCAGACGCAGTCACACACCCTGCCTCAGACGCAGTCACACACCCTGCCTCAGACGCAGTCACACACCCTGCCTCAGACACAGTCACACACCCTGCCTCATACAGTCACACACCCTGCCTCATACAGTCACACACCCTGCCTCAGACACAGTCACACACCCTGCCTCAGACACAGTCACACACCCTGCCTCAGACACAGTCACACACCCTGCCTCAGACACAGTCACACACCCTGCCTCAGACACAGTCACACACCCTGCGTCACACAGTCACACACCCTGCGTCACACAGTCACACACCCTGCGTCACACAGTCACACACCCTGCCTCATACACAGTCACACACCCTGCCTCACACACCCTGCCTCATACACAGTCACACACCCTGCGTCACACACCCTGCCTCAGACACAGTCACACACCCTGCCTCAGACACAGTCACACACCCTGCCTCAGACACAGTCACACACCCTGCCTCAGACACAGTCACACACCCTGCCTCAGACACAGTCACACACCCTGCCTCAGACACAGTCACACACCCTGCCTCAGACACAGTCACACACCCTGCCTCAGACACAGTCACACACCCTGCCTCAGACACAGTCACACACCCTGCGTCACACACCCTGCGTCACACACCCTGCGTCACACACCCTGCCTCACACACCCTGCCTCACACAGTCACACACCCTGCCTCACACAGTCACACACCCTGCCTCACACAGTCACACACCCTGCCTCACACAGTCACACACCCTGCCTCACACAGTCACACACCCTGCCTCACACAGTCACACACCCTGCCTCACACAGTCACACACCCTGCCTCAGACACAGTCACACACCCTGCCTCAGACACACCTCTAACCCATCTCTCTCTCTCTCTCCCTCTCCCTCTCCCTCTCCTCTCCTCTCCCCTCTTTGTAGGATTCGTATCCAGGCTCTGAACAGCCTAGGATCAGGTCCGTTTAGCCACACCTTTAAGCTGAAGACCAAGCCCCTGCCTCCCCAGCCCCCCCGGCTAGAGTGTACTGCGTTCAGCCACCAGACCCTCAGGCTGAAGTGGGGCGACGGCCCGGCCAAGGCCACGCCCTCAGACGCCCTCCAGTACCAGCTGCAGATGGAGGACAAGAGAGGCAGGTTGGTAGCCTGGTTAAACCACACAATATCATTCGCCTGGAATCTCTGGATGGAAATATATTGTATATATATACTATAATTATAAGACAGGTTGTATGGACGCTGATTGGTTGATAGCAGGGAGCTATTCACCACAATCCCCGGGTAATGCCTGTTAAGTTCCATTTGAATGATCAATGCGCATCCACTGTCCCACAGCCCAGCCGGGCAATTTATAAACTTAATCTCCCCCGCTTTAGTTGGCTAGCTAGCAAAGGAGAAGTAGCTAGCCTCCATAGCGATCTTGCTTGCTTAGAACGTCCATGCTAATAGAATGGTCAACAAGGCCATTTGGCTTGCAACTTCAGAATCTCAAAACTAGCAACTTGCTTTTGCCAGGACTATATCGTATGGTGGAAAGATTAAATAACATTAATTTACTCATTCAAATAAACATTTTAATGAAAACATTTCGTTAATCTTTTTTTAAATATGTTGTCAACCGTTTTATAAAAGCAACAAGGTGACCTTGGCTTCGCCCCCTTAGTCGGGAGTTATTACTATCGGAAGCAACTTTGTTGATATGCATTGCCAGTGATATTCTATTTACATTTTACATTTTAGTCATTTTAGCAGACGCTCTTATCCAGAGCGACTTACATGAGCAATTAGGGTTAAGTGCCTTGCTCAAGGGCACATCGACAGATTTTTCACCTAGTCGGCTCGGGGATTAGAACCAGCGACCTTTCGGTTACTGGCACAACGCTCTTACCCACTAAGCTACCTGCCACCCCTATCTATCAAGGAACAGGTCAATTCAGCTTTCAATTCACACATTTGAGATATTTTTAGTTATTTACATTTCTACTGACTGCTGCCCAGGATTTTGTTCTGACCTAATCACAATGTCAGAACAATAAATCAGCTGGCAAACAGGCAGAAAGATGTTTAATATGGTGCAGCTTCTGAAGCGGCAACCTTCAGTTTTAGTGAAGTGTTCGATATGGTTCCAACTAAATGTGTTGCCTCGTCCAAAAGTGAACCCAATAAGGAGACCGGCAGACAAGACCTGTTTTACACCACTCTCTTCCCCTCCCCTCTCTCCAGGTTTGTCTCCTTGTACAGAGGGCCCTGCCACACTCACAAAGTCCAGCGGCTCAATGAGTCTACCTCTTACATGTTCCGAATCCAGGCCTTCAACGAGGCGGGCCAAGGACCCTTCTCCACTGTTTACACCTTCAACACCCCCCGCTCCCCCCCCGCCCCCGTTAAAGGTACATCTCTCTCTATCCTCCACACTTCCTCTCACCTCTCTCTATTTCTCCTCCCATCCTCTCTTCTGTAATGTATAGACCTTCACCAGCCCCCATTTCCACATCGACTTCTTCTGTTAATTCATCCTCTTCTCATCCTGACTCTCCTTTATTCCTCTGTGGCTCACTTCCTCTCATCTTTCTCCTGACTGACCTTTCAGCCTCATTGTCCTCACCTTTCAGCCTCATTGTCCTCACCTTTCAGCCTCATTGTCCTCACCTTTCAGCCTCATTGTCCTCACTTTTCAGCCTCATTGTCCTCACCTTTCAGCCTCATTGTCCTCACCTTTCAGCCTCATTGTCCTCACCTTTCAGCCTCATTGTCCTCACCTTTCAGCCTCATTGTCCTCACTTTTCAGCCTCATTGTCCTCACCTTTCAGCCTCATTGTCCTCACCTTTCAGCCTCATTGTCCTCACCTTTCAGCCTCATTGTCCTCACCTTTCAGCCTTAATCTTTGAAGGTGTTGTACTCTCTCTCTCTCTGTAGCTCCCAGAGTGGAGCGTGTGGAGGACCTGTCTTCAGTCTGTGAGGTGAGCTGGGAGCCCCTGCTGCCCATGAAGGGAGACCCCATCATCTACACGGTGCAAAGCATGATGGGTAACTCTGAGTACAAACAGGTAAGAAGAATGAGAAGGGATGTGATTTATGTAGCGCTGGATGAGGAAACCAATACAGCCCTTACCAATGTGTAGCACCCCACCAGAGTCATTGTCTTCAGTCATCGCTGTACAACGGTGGTCACCAACCGGTCGATCTCCAATGCATTCCTGAAGGTAGAACTCTGCCTACCCGGCAGGCCCAGAGAGCAAATCGAGAGCAGCTATATAGGCCTACCGCTGGCCAATCAGATAGCTCAGATCACCGTGTCTCTGCACAGTTTCCTTGAGCCATAGACTAAAAAGAAACCTTGAACGCACAGCAAAGTTGATACTGTGAGAATTTTTACCTTTTAAAACCATGACTAGAGAGAGACTCAACGAATACAGCAAAGAGCTGCTGTTTAAGTCATTATACAGCGCTGTTAACCCTTTGTTCAACACTTTACAGTGGCTTGTATTCATGGTTGGCAACGGAAGCCAGGCTTCCCCAAAAAACCGACCAAGAAAAAAGACCAAAAAAACAACAAAATAATGTATCTTTTGTCTCTCTTTATTTCATACATTTCCTTCAATTCGCAAGAGGCTGAATGTATTTCACCGGAGAAATCATCAGAGCGAGCGAAACAGCGCCCCCTCTGTCTCTCTATGTGTAGGCCATCTATCAAAATGAGTATGACATTGTTGCCGCCCGTAGCGTTGAAGGCAAGGGAAGCCAGCGAGCATCTGGCCTCCCTTGATTAAAAAAAAAAGTAGAAAGTAATAGCCAATCAGCGTTGAGCTAAACTGAGTGAGCTGAATTGTTGCATCTCGTTGTGTCGTTGTCCTCCGGGCCGTTCCTAAATTAGCCAGGGAGAGGATGGACTTGTGCTTTTACTTAATTCTCCGTACTGGCCAATGATTATAACAGCGATTCTGATCCAACCATTAATTCATACATTGTGCCCCTGGCCTGAGAGAATGGAAGTTCAATATGTAGCTAGATGTAGAAGGTGTCATTAGTGTTTCTCTACAAGCAGGGTGAGTCAACATGTTTTTCTACTTGCACGAACACACACACACACACACACACACACACGAGAGAAATCAGAACCATGGACAGCCACATTATATTTAAAATACGTTGATTGGACTAAATCGTTTTTGGTATCTTTTAGTTGTCACTGTATTAGACTAAGCAGAGGTGATTAGATGATGTTAAAATTGAAATGGTGCTGGAATAGTGGAGGCAGCTCCTGTTTTCTTTGCGAATTGCGGTAACTCTCTGTGGTGCTAAATCAATAGTTGTTTAGTGGTCCGAAAATGTCCGAAACATTAACTTGCTTGACCGTGCTGTAGGTCATGTGACTGTCTGTTACTGTACCATGCAATATGCTTTGTGGACTTCACCGGACAGAGGTTGCTCTCCGGTTTTGTGATGAAACAAAGATGTGATTGAATTTATTCTACCACTGTGTCTTCTTATTGTCCCGGCCTTTAGGCCTGTATATCAATGCAATTATCACAACACATTGTTGTAAAATGGCTTTTTTTTCTCCTGGCTTTGCTTCCCCAGTGAATTTACCCACGCGCTGCTACTGCACCTTTATAAGCCATAAAATGTGCGTTCTCCCTACTTCCACTCACGCTACAACCAGCACTGCAGATGTAATGAACGTGTAGGAAAGTGTATCTATAGGCTTGCATTGTTATTATTAGCGGCTTGGGTCTTTTTTAAATAATATTTCACCTTTTTCTGGACATAGGAGTAACAACATGACTTGGTGCATGAGGCAGAAATAATGCGGTGCGACTTGAGTTTCACCATCAGCTGGAAGACTGAGTTGGGTGAGCGAGCGAGCGAGCGAATAGCCTCACCGCTGCTCCCTCCCCTCAGACTGACCATCAACAAACGATCTATTACCAGTGTGATCATATACCTACAGATTTACATAATTTCAATATGGTCTGAGAAGAACATCGTTGGCAGGGCAAATCCATCATAGCCTACTGCACAAACCTCACTGCTACAGAACTGTTTTTAATTGGTTAATGTTGCATAGGCTTATGTCTTTTAGGGCATGTTAAAAAAAATTATCTGACCGTTAAAGCTCTGCTTGTGTCAGAAAGTGACCTTGACTCAGAAAAGGTTTGTTTGCGTTCTACTACATTATGCATATTAGCAACAAACAGATGGAGGCTACCTGTTGTGACAGTTAGCTCAGCTGTAGCAGTTCTTCATCAGGCTGAATGGTGATTCCTCTGTCTAAATGGACCATTATGCTAAATGATGTTGATCCCTGAGGGGAACCCAGGTGTCTAGTCTCCCACTCCATCCTTCTCAGCAGTAACTCTTAGCAGGCCAACCTGGACTAATGGTGGGCTCAGCAGTAACTCTTAGCAGGCCAACCTGGACTAATGGTGGGCTCAGCAGTAACTCTTAGCGGGCCAACCTGGACTAATGGTGGGCTCAGCAGTAACTCTTAGCAGGCCAACCTGGACTAATGGTGGGCTCAGCAGTAACTCTTAGCAGGCCAACCTGGACTAATGGTGGGCTCAGCAGTAACTCTTAGCAGGCCAACCTGGACTAATGGTGGGCTCAGCAGTAACTCTTAGCGGGCCAACCTGGACTAATGGTGGGCTCAGCAGTAACTCTTAGCAGGCCAACCTGGACTAATGGTGGGCTCAGCAGTAACTCTTAGCAGGCCAACCTGGACTAATGGTGGGCTCAGCAGTAACTCTTAGCAGGCCAACCTGGACTAATGGTGGGCTCAGCAGTAACTCTTAGCAGGCCAACCTGGACTAATGGTGGGCTCAGCAGTAACTCTTAGCAGGCCAACCTGGACTAATTTGTATTTTATTTTATTAGGATCCCCAATGCCAATGGCGACAGCTAGTCTTACTGGGGTCAAACACATAACGAAAAAGACATTACAGACAAAATACTTTACAATTTACATTTAAAAACATGTTGTGTGTGTGTGTGGTATGCATTAGAGGTCTTCATTGGTCTAAAAAGTTGGACCCGTTCGGAAATGGACCTGGGGCTTTCCCACCCGGACCCGATACGCATAAATGTTTTTTTTTTTCAAATATAGAGACCCGTTCCGAACGGAACCGAGGACAACTAGACCCCTTCCGTGTAGACCTGGTCGGATCCAGACCCGGTCCGATTCCGAGTGAGGGGAGCAGCAGAAAAGTCATTTTTTTTATGCTACTTTATTAACCGGAGCTGATAAAGCGAGAGAGGTGGCGCTCTAGCAGGGCCGGGGGAGGGGCCGTACTGTGAGGGAGTGACACAGACAGGGAGGGAGAGACGGGAGACGGCAACCAACCACGCCGACTCGCGCTGAAGTACACTAATAGCTGCCATAGCTAGGTTATTTATCATCCAATGCAATCCATGATTACATAGTACCTGTCTTGACTGCATCAAACCCGGGAGAAGCAAGTTAAGCTAGCTAACGTTAGCTAGCTAGGCTAATTGAGGATGCAGTGCATGTGAGCTTTTTTAATCCTACAGTTCCAAACAACAATAACTCCATTCAGAATATTAAGGAGCAGCCTTACCCGTCTCTTAGTCGTTGGAGCCTGTCCTTCTCCTTTAACTTTTAATTCATCATCATTTTAATTCCGTCTTCCATTGATTTAAATATCTCCTGACGTTTTGCCCCACACGGAGCGAGGCTCTATGACTGTAGCCCATTGATGACTTCTGATTGGCCAACAACAAGCTGCACGCGCCACGCTCCACTGTCCTGAAAAGCAAGAACATAAATGATAACATTTCCTCTATTGCAGCAGTCGCGTTAGGATCAGTACGGGCCATTCCGGACACGTCAGTTAAAATTACACATACCCGAGACCCGTGACAATCATATCAGAGACCGACCCAGACCCGTGACATTATTTAGAATTCTGCTCGGGTCCCGGATCGGGTCTCCGGTATTCGAGCACAGGTGGATTCGTGAAGAGCTCTAGCATGCATATCAGTTCCACATACATGTCAGTACATACACACAACAAGTAGGTCACATGGGGAAGAGGCGTTGTGCCGTGAGGTGTTGCTTTATCTGTTTTTTGAAACCAGGTTTGCTGTTCACTTGCGCTATATGAGATGGAAGGGAGTTGCATGCACTCATGGCTCTGGATAATACTGTACGTTTCCTTGAATTTGTTCTGGACCTGGGGACTGTGAAAAGACCCCTTGGTGGAATGTCTGGCGGGGTAAGTGCCTGTGTGTAAGTTGACTCTGTAAACAATTTGAAATTTCCAACACATTAATGTTTCTTATAAAAACAATAAGCTATGTCAGTCTTTCCTCAACTCTTGGCCAAGAGAAACTGGCAGGAATAGTATTTATATCAGCCCTATGATTACAATGAAGAGCAAGACGTGCCGCTCTGTTCTGGGCCAGCTGCAGCTTAACTAGGTATTTCCTTGCTGCACTGGACCACATCACTGGACAATAATCAAGATAAGGCAAAACTAGAGCCTGCAGGACTTGCTTTGTGGAGTGCGGTGTCAAAAAAGCAGAGCATCTCATCACCGACAGACCTCTCTCCCCCAGCTTTACAACCATTGAATGAATCATGTTTTTGACAATGACAGTTTACAGTCTAAGGTAACACCAAGTTATAGTCACTGACTGCAACTCTTTGTTCAGGGGTTGCAGTGATTTTCACTAGCTGGGGTTGCTGACACGTATAGGGTTGAATCATCAGCATACATGGACACACGTGTTAATACCAGTGGCAGGTCATTGGTAAAACAAATCTAAAAGAGCAGAGAGCTGCCCCCTGCGGTACACCATTAAAGAGAAGGTTCCTCTGTGTTCTCTGAATCCACAATACGGCAGAGGTTGAAAAGCCATAACAATAATGGCTATGGTTATGGTGGGCTCAGAGGCTGCTGGCTGACGCTAATCTGCCTTGATATGACAACCAAATTAAATAAGGAAGCTGTATGCGTCTGCCATTTACCACCGAGCTTTGTCCTTTCATCACTCTATCCAATCACAGGCCTCCAAGCTACAGAGGCAGACCATGTCTTCTGTCTCCCCCCTACTTCCTTCCTGTATATTAACCTCCCTTTCCTCTAGCTCTCTCTTTCCTCTATCAATTCAATTTAAGAGCTTTACTGGCATGGGAAACTTATGTTAACGTTGCCAAAGCAAGTGAAATAGATCATAAACAAAAGTGAAATAAACAATCAGGAATGAACAGTAAACATTACACTCAGAATTGTTCCAAAGGAATGGAGACATTTCAAATGTCACATTATGTGTATATATACAGTGTTGTAACGACGCGCAAATAGTTAAATCTACAAATGGGAAAATAAATCAACATAAATATAGGTTGTATTTACAATGGTGTTTGTTCTTCACTGGTTGCCCTTTTTTTCGATCTCTCGCTCTCGCTGTCTCTCTCTCTCGCTCTCTCTCTCGCTGTCTCTCTGTCTCTCTCTCTCTCTCTCGCTGTCTCTCTCTCTCTCGCTGTCTCTCTCTCGCTGTCTCTCTCTCGCTGTCTCTCTCTCGCTGTCTCTCTCTCGCTGTCTCTCTCTCGCTGTCTCTCTCTCGCTGTCTCTCGCTCTCTCTCGCTGTCTCTCGCTCTCTCTCGCTGTCTCTCTCTCTCTCGCTGTCTCTCGCTGTCTCTCTCTCTGTCTCTCTCTCTCTCGCTGTCTCTCGCTGTCTCTCTCTCTCTCTCTCTCTCTCTCGCTGTCTCTCTCTCGCTGTCTCTCTCTCTCTCGCTGTCTCTCTCTCTCTCGCTGTCTCTCGCTCTCTCTCTCGCTGTCTCTCTCTCTCTCGCTGTCTCTCTCTCTCTCGCTGTCTCTCTCTCTCTCGCTGTCTCTCTCTCTCGCTGTCTCGCTCTCTCTTCTCTCTCCGTCTCTCTCGCGCTGTCTCTCTCTTCTCTCTCCCTCGCTGTCTCTCTCTCACTGTGTCTCTCTCTCGCTGTCTGTCTCGCTGTTTCTCTCTCCCTCACTCTCTCTCGCTGTTTCTCTCTTCTCTCTCCCTCGTTGTCTCTTCTCTCTCCCTCGTTGTCTCTCTTCTCTCTCGCTTCTCTCTCGCTCTCTCTCGCTGTCTCTCTCTCTCGCTGTCTCTCTCTCTCGCTGTCTCGCTCTCTCTCGCTCTCTTTCACTCTCTCTCGCTGTCTCGCTCTCGCTCTCTCGCTTTCTCTCTCTCGCTTTCTCTCTCGCTGTCTCTGTCTCGCTGTGTTTCTCGCTGTCTCTCTCTCTCGCTGTCTCTCTCTCTCGCTGTCTGTCTCTCTCTCGCTGTCTCTCTCTCTCGCTGTCTGTCTCTCTCTCGCTGTCTGTCTCTCTCTCTTGCTGTCTCTCTTCTCTCTCTCGCTGTCTCTCTTCTCTCTCTCTCTCTCTCTCTCTCTCTCTCTCTCTCTTGCTGTCTCTCTTCTCTCTCTCGCTGTCTCTCTTCTCTCTCTCGCTCTCTCTCTCTCTCTCTCTCTCTCTCTCTCTCTCTCTTTCTCTCACTGTGTCTCTCGCTCTCTCTCGCTGTCTCGCTCGCTCTCGCTCTCTCTTTCTCTCACTGTGTCTCTCGCTGTCTCTTTCCCTCGCTGTCTCTCTCTCTTCTCTCTCCCTTGCTCTCTCTGTCTCGCTGTCTCTCTGTCTCGCTGTCTCGCTGTCTCTCTGTCTCTCTCTTTCGCTGTTTCTCTCTTCTCTCTCCCTCGCTGTCGCTCGCTCGCTTTCTCTCTCTCGCTCGCTCGCTCTCGCTCGCTCGCTCTCTCTCTCTCGCTGTCTCTCTTCTCTCTCCCTTGCTGTCTCTCTCTCGCTGTCTCTCTCTCTCTCGCTGTCTCTCTTCTCTCTCCCTTGCTGTCTCTCCCTCGCTGTCTCTCTTCTCTCGCTCGCTCTCTTTCTCTCGCTCGCTCGCTCGCTCTCTCTCTCTCGCTGTCTCTCTTCTCTCTCCCTTGCTGTCTCTCTCTCTCTCGCTGTCTCTCTTCTCTCTCCCTCGCTGTCTCTCCCTTGCTGTCTCTCCCTCGCTGTCTCCCTCGCTGTTTCTCTCCCTCGCTGTCTCTCTCTCTTCTCTCTCCCTCGCTGTCTCTCTCCCTCGCTGTCTCTCTCTCTTCTCTCTCCCTCGCTGTCTCTCCCTTCTCTCTCCCTCGCTGTCCCTCTCTCTCGCTGTCTCTCTCTCTTCTATCTTTCTCTCGATGTCTCTCTCTCTTCTCCAGGTGTATAAAGGCTTTTTCCACCTTGTACCAGGTGTATTCTAACCTCTCTTCTCTCTCTCCAGGTGTATAAAGGTTCTGCCACGTCCTACCAGGTGCCCGGCCTGCAGCCCAACAGTGAGTACCGCTTCAGGGTGTGTGCCATCCGCCAGTGCCAGGAGGCTCCAGAGCTGAGTGGTCCCTACAGCCCCACGGTGGCGCTCTCCCCCCAGCGCAGTGAGCTGTCGGCGGGCAGTGTGAGCGGTGTGAGCCCCCGGGCTGGAGCTGACACCGCCAGGCCCAAACACACCCCCCTAACAGATGAGCAGTGGGCTGCTCTCATCATCATACTCTGCGCTGTCATCTCGATCCTCATCGCTTTCATCATCCAGTACTTTGTTATCAAGTGAGCTTCATCTCTCCTCCTCTACTCCTCCCTTGTTCCTCCTCTCTGTCCCCTCCTACCCTGTTCCTCCCTTCCTTCTCCTCCAAGCTGCAGGGTTACAGCTTTAGGTTCCTGTTGATGTTGTTGTTTATTTCTGTTGTCACCCCTGGGTGATCATGATTAGCAGAGGGAAGGGAGTCCAGAGGAAATTATATCATGTACTGCTATGACACCTTCCTGTCTCCCTCTTCCCCTCCCTAACCCCCCTTTTACAGAAGCCTCTCATTATTTAACAAGACTCCACTGTGGTTGGTTACCCTGCTCAGAATAGAGTACCACAGTATGAGTCATAATACCCATAACACCTAGCGGTCAAACAGGGAAATGGTTCCAATCGTTTTTCCACCATTCATTTTTCCCATAGGGGATTTTAGAAACACTTACAATATGGGATGTGTTTTCGTGTAGGCTTACCCTGGCGTGACATTTTGATAACCATGTAAATCTCTTTCAGATAAGGTGACTTTTGTCAATATATTCACCTGTATTGACACAATACCTGTTAGCAAAGGTGTCAGCCAGAGATTACATGCAGGAGCTTGCAGGGATTTGTAGTTTTGCATGATGACTTCTTTGATGCTAATTAGCATTTTCGTATCTGAGAGTAAATTGAGCCGAATATATTGATAAGTCACCTTGTCCGAGAGAGATTTACACAGTTATCAATACATCACGCCAGGGAAAGCCTACACGAAACACAGCCCTTATTTTAAGTGTTTCTAAAATCCCCTATGGGAACAATGAATGGTGGAAAAACATTTGGAACCATTTCCCTGTTTGACCGCTAGGCTTTAAGGTATTAGGACACCTCCACTGTGAGGCTCTATACTTCATTGTGATTGGTTAACCTGTACAGAATGGATAATGAAGGAGCAGGGATATACGGTAAAAAAAAAAAAAAACTAAAGTGATCATACTTTCACTCACCATGGACGTGTTCCACCATATATATGTATAGATTATCCATTTATTTATATTGGAGTTTAAAAGTGGCCGGTATGAAACTATGTTAGTAAATAGGTGTATATAGACCCTGGGACCTGATTGGCCAGTGTTTGCACAGAAGTGTGTGTCCAGATGCACAGGTGTAGGTTACCCATGCTGGCTTCACGTGCCCGTGGGAAATACCCATGCTGGCTTCACGTGCCCGTGGGAAATACCCATGCTGGCTTCACGTGCCCGTGGGAAATACCCATGCTGGCTTCACGTGCCCGTGGGAAATACCCATGCTGGCTTCACGTGCCCGTGGGAAATACCCATGCTGGCTTCACGTGCCCGTGGGAAATACCCATGCTGGCTTCACGTGCCCGTGGGAAATACCCATGCTGGCTTCACGTGCCCGTGGGAAATACCCATGCTGGCTTCACGTGCCCGTGGGAAATACCCATGCTGGCTTCACGTGCCCGTGGGAAATACCCATGCTGGCTTCACGTGCCCGTGGGAAATACCCATGCTGGCTTCACGTGCCCGTGGGAAATACCCATGCTGGCTTCACGTGCCCGTGGGAAATACCCATGCTGGCTTCACGTGCCCGTGGGAAATACCCATGCTGGCTTCACGTGCCCGTGGGAAATACCCATGCTGGCTTCACGTGCCCGTGGGAAATAAGAAACTGGGAAATGGTAAGTCTGACATGATTCTTCAACCAATAAGATTTTAGCTAGCTTGATATAAGCTTGCTAACATTCCTTCTAATAAAGTTAGCTAGCTTGCTTAACATTGACAATATTGTCAGACTAGCTACGTTATCCAAATTGATAAGGTTGTAATTGTAAAAAAAAAAACGCATTTGTTGTCATTTTTTTTTGGTTGAAAAGGTTAAAGGTCAGTGGTGAAATGTCGCAACTCTGGTAACAACATTTTCTCAGAGTTTCCCGCTTGAAATTCCGACTTGAGGGTCATTCAAGTTACATTTCCCACTGGGAACTAGGAGCTTCCAATAACTCCGATAGCATGTGAGCACAGCAGCAGGTAGGAAGTAGCTGGTTGGGGGTCAGTGGTCAGGTGACAGAGATACCTAGGGAGGGGGGAGTGGCCACTCCGCCTTCTGTAGTTTATATAAAGGGTTAAATAGAGAGGAAGAATAGAGATCCAATTCTTGTTCGCATTATAGAACGTTCATTTAGCTTTTTCCAACTTGTTTGATGTTCAGAATGTGTAGGGATGCAAAAGTTGAATGGACAAATGTTAGTATATTTTTGTATAGTGAAGACACAACGACCTGTTTAGTTGTTGGAGAAATAAATCGCTCAGAAGTAGAGTTTAAGGAAAATAAATCAAAAAACCAAAACTAACACAATGATGAATAATTATAATTATTTTTACTATCATATAGTTATACTGTAGCTTGTATTTACAATCATGCAGCTGCTTTACTCTGAATTATTGTCCTTCAGCACAAAACATGCACTTCGCTTACTATCCCCAATCTCTCTCTCTCTCTCTTTCGGTACTTCATTTTGCACCTTTATTGAAAGAGGAAACCTTGACTGAATGTGTCTTGGTCTTGTGATTCATTTTATAGAACTACACATTTTCAGATTGTGCAGATTGGGTGTTTTAAAAGTTCTGGTTACCAACCACATTGTGTTTTCATAGTAACAACAGTATGTTCTCCCATCGGTATCAACGGTATCAGACCAGTTTGTTGTTTTCAGAGGATAGGATTGGATTAAAGAAAAAAAAAAAAAGCTGGACGCATTTTCTTAATTTCTCTGAAGTTTTTTGGGGTTTTGTTTTTAATTTTAGAAAACACAAAATGTATTTTTTTTTTTTTTTTTTTTTTTTTTTGTAGCAATATTGATTTGATGTTAGTAAACATATAGTACGTATAATAATGATCATGATGAAATTAAAATAATAGTACTTGGAGGATATCATCGTTTCTGATTTTATTTTGATTTCTTTACATCAGTCATTCATGTGAATATCTATTTTTTATAAGATTGAAGTATATGCTATTATAAATTAATTATGTCCTGAGAAAAACAAGAACGCCTAAGTAGCTAAGTAATCATAAACCATGAAAAGTAAAAACTACTGCAGATCAGAACTGTGTTAACTCGTACTTCCTGTTAATCTAAAGTTTGGCCTTTTCTCTACGGACACACTCTTTTCGCGGCATTTCGCCCGCTGGGTGGTGCTATACGTCACGGTGGGACGTATCAAGAACCAGCCGAGCACTCGCTCAAGTCCAGATCTCGTGGAATCTATTCAACTCCCTGCTACAGGTGTGCTAATGCCGGGCAGTACAGTTACACGGCTTTCAAAATCGCTGAGCCTCACATTAAACTACTGTCTTTCCTGTCGTATTGTCTCGTAATGGATCTTACGGTTTCATCAGGGAGCCACAAAGAAGAGGTAAACAAATGTAATCGCTGAATTCACATTATGTTTGCTATTTCATTCAGCCACAAAGAAGCTAAGCAAAATTATTTTGTATTTGAATTTCGCACTCAAAGTAAGGGTATGTACAATGAGACTGGGTGTGTACATACGCTCCCAGGACAATAGGTTAAAGTTGCCCTCCAGCAAATATATAAGATAAATATAACATCCAAAATCCATCAGATTAATGAATGAAGCAACGCTGATTCCGAAATGTGTGAGAGAGAGCGAGAATCCAATTTACACACAGTCTAATTCAATATGTAAATTCCAAAATCCTGACATTTAATCAATAACAAATTACATGACCCTCACCTGGATTAAATAAAATAAAATACTAAAAGCCTTTTAGATTTGCTTAGAACACCAGTAAAATATGCCAGCTAACTGAGAAACATTTGACAATATATTCAGCAGTTTACATGATGACATCAGTCACTGAAAAGGATGGGGGAAAGGTTGTTAATCTGATCTTGTTGAATCTAAACGCAAATAATTAATCTCAGTAATTGACAGTATATACAGGTATTATTGCATGTTGACTAACAAATCGCTGTGAAATTAGAGAAATCTAGTCATGATCAGTTTCATATATTTTATTCAGTAGCCCTAGTAGATTGGCTTTGATGGCAGCATTCGTTGACGTTGTTGGTTGGCTAGCAAGCAAAACTTGACGTTACACATGGTTGACTTATGGGAAAACGTTTCCAGTCGCTTTGTTAGCTAGCTATCGTTAGTTCAAATAAAACCAAATGATGTGCTAATACGAAAGTATAAACCCACCATGGTTTTGTCGGTTAAGAAGTAATGAACGAGGTCCCAGGCGGAGTGTTCTCGGTTGGAATGAGGACGTGCATCGGACAGTTCTTGCACTTTGAAACCCCCGCCCACCGTGACGTATAACACCGGCCACAGGGCAAAATGGCGTGAAAAGAGTGTGTCCCTTTTTTTTCTCTGTGTGTTCAAGTCTTTGTGACCGATTTGCCGAGTTATGCGAGCTAAATCAATGTAGTCTGTGATCAGGCAGTAGTCTAGTGTTGTGTTTGGTTATGGGCAGATATGATTCTGATGATAATACAGGTACCTTGCAAAACGTCTTGAGGGGAATTACATTGATTTGGTCGACCAGGCATCTTTTGATCTCTGATGTCTTAACTCTTTGTCGTTTTAAGTAATTAAATTCCTATTTTTGATAGTGATTGCAACGTGTGCCATTTTAACACCTCCCTGTGGTGGCAGGTCAAACTACCGTCGGACTGAGAAGAGGAAAAATAATCAAAACGCTACAAAAAGAATTTAAAATATGCACAAAAAATGAGACCATTTTATGTAATTTTAATGTTTGCAGTTACCTCATAACACCGTACATTCCAAAATGAAAATTTGTTATACTATAAATACCAGTACCAGACATATCACTTTCAAATGTTCGTTATGGGAAAAAAAAATGTATAATCATGAATATGTATCTAAAGTGTATCTGTATAGCCATGATATCTACAAAAGATCCATGCACAATAAAGATTTATAATTCTTAATTTGTCCTTGTCTTGATTTGTCATGTCACATTTTCCTCTGCATTTTTTCCCCCCTCTGTATTTCACATAAAGGGGGGAACACGAGCGTCTGAAGGAAAAAAACAGACCAACACGACCGTAGCCGTGAGCAACATGTAGCCGTGAGCAACATGTAGCCGTGAGCAACATGTAGCCGTGAGCAACATAGGTTGCTGCCCTATCGCCTCTGACCTCAGAACATTTCCCGACCATTCTACATGTTCAATCCCCACCGTTTGTCGACACCCAGCAGGTGATCTACTGCGCACGGTCGATATCCATGTTGACGCCAAACCCATTTTAGCCAAGAAACTGGTTTCCTCTGCAAGGAGGCTGAAACTTGGACGCAAGTGGATCTTCCAGCAAGACAATGACCCCAAGCACACATTAACATCTACAAAGTAATGGTTAATTGACCACAAATTCACAATTTTCCAATGGCCATCTCAGTCTCCGGACTTGAAACCCATTTGAAAACTTGTGGTTTCATATCAAATGTATTTATAAAGCCCTTTTTTCATCAGCAGATGTCACAAAGTGCTTATATAAAAACCCCAAACAGCAAGCAATGCAGAAGCACGGTGGCTAGGAAACATTCCCTAGAAGGGCAAGAACCTAGGAAGGAACCTAGGAAGAAACCATGATCTGAGGGGTGGCGATTATAAGAGCACATAGCCATTAAGGCCAGATGAGAGAGATAAAGGGAGAGGGAGAGAGATAAAGGGAGAGGGAGAGAGATAAAGGGAGAGGGAGATAAAGGGAGAGATTAATTATTAACACAAATAAGCCCACTTCTCCTCACACAATGGGAGATCTTTAACAGCCGAGAAGAACTCAAAATCCACTTTTAGTCTCGCTTTGACTAATCCTTTAAAAACACTTCTTGCATCCTGCCCATATCCCATGTCTATTTTATGTTTCCTACTCAGAAAAACTGACATCTTGGCTTGTCCCAAAATAAAATATAATATATAATAGTGTTATTGAAAATCTCCCATATAGCTGTAAACAAAGACTACAGTATTTCAAAGAGAGGCTTTATACTCTCACACTATTAAGCATAAACCCTTCTTCTGCTGACAGAGCCTTCCTGCAGCTTCCCAGCAGTTGTCCGACAATCCTTTCCGACCTCACCCCCAAATGTTCAGCCACCCGTCCTCCATCCCTTTAAGGCGAGCCCAGCCATGGCCATTAACTGTTTTAAGGTGATGATTTTGCCCTTCACCAGAATCTTGGAGAAATGTGGAACAGCTGCAGTTGTACAATCCAGTCTTGCCCCGTACACCAGAGGTTCCTCCAACAGCCAATGCACTGACTCCGCTGGAGTGCGTCTGGACACCTTCATTATGCTCCAAACCCTAAGGAGGCCTCTGTAAAACGGAGGTACTCCCTCCCTAGAAATCTGGCTACTATCAACCAAAAATAAAGCCTTCTTTAAACCTAATCCCCCGACCTGCTGTAATACAAGACCTGCCACCCCCTCTCCAAACCACATTTTCCGGTCCATAAAGCAACCTTTGAATAAACTGAAACTGGAAAGCAGCAGCCGCACTAGCAAAATGTACAAGACCTTGTCCCCCCTCCTCTTTTGATAAATACAAAACACTTTGTGGAACCCAATGATATTTATCCCAAAAGAAATCTACAATAATTGCCTGTATCTTAGCCAGAAGGCCAGATGGTGGCTCTAAACATGACAACCGATGCCACAGTGCAGAGGCAACCACATTGTTAACAATAATAGTGCGCCCCCTATATGACATACGAGATAACAACCAATGCCATCTCCTCATCCTCCCTTCCACCATTTCAACCACCCCATTCCAATATTTTCCCCCATTGTCCCCTCATCTCCTAGGTACACTCCAAGGTACTTAAAACCTCCCTTACACCATTCCAGCCCCCCTGGCAAAGCCATGATCCCTCCAGACTGTTTTTTCAATCTGTAAAGCACAACTTTTTTCCCAATTTACCTTTGCAGAGGATATTCCCCTAAACTCAACCATGAGATTCAAACTATCCACTTCTGCTTGATTTTTCACTAAAATAACTACATCAGCATAGGCTGAGAGACGAATAGGAGGAATATCCTCTGAAAGGTGCACCCCTTCAGTGCTACTTCTAATGCTGTTTAGTAGTGGCTCTATAGCGATTGCATATAACATTCCTGACAAAGAACACCCCTGCCTGATACCTCTACACACTTTAAAAGGAGCACTCAAGCCACTGTTAACTTTCAGTACACTTTCAATGTTACCCTGATCATGGCAATAAAACCAGAGCTGAAACCAAACGCCTCAAAAGTGCGCCATAAGTATTGATGTTCAACTCGGTCAAATGCCTTTTCCTGATCAATTGAAATTAGACCAGCATCCAACCCAATAGCCCTAGAGATGTCCAAAAAATCCTGAATCAGAGAAATGTTATCCCCTATCTGCCTGCCGGGAACACAGTAGGACTGGTCCGTATGTATGATTTGCCACATCGCCTCCCTCAGCCTGTTGGACAAAGCCTTGGACAGAATCTTATAATCAGTGCACAATAAATCCACCGGCCTCCAGTTCTTCACCTCCCTAGGGTCACCCTTTTTTGGCACTAGGGTGAGGACAGCCCTTCTGCAGCTTATCGGCAGTAACCCTCCGGTCAAACTATCGTTAACTACTGCTAGCCAATCCTCTCCCATCATAGCCCAAAAATACTTTAATAAGTAAATGGGAAGCCCATCAATGCCTGGTGCTCTTCCCTTTTCCATGCCTTTTTAATGCAGTGTATAGCTCCTGCAAAGACAATGGTTGCTCTAGCTCAACCTGAGCTTCTGCAGCCACCTGTGGGAGCCCATCAAGGAACTGCTGTGGCACTGTTTTATCCTCTTTGTACTCACACTTGCAGAGCTCAGCACAGAACTCTACTGCCCTCTTTCTAATTTCACTAGGGCTATAGTAAGCTCCAACAGCTGATTTGAGGCAATTAATAATTCTTCTTTTCCCATTCTTTTTCTCTAAACTGAAGAAAAATTTGGATGAGGCATCCATTTCAGAGATTCCCTGAAACCTACTTCTCACCAAGTCCCCCTGTGCTTTGATGCCCAGCAGGTCTGCCAATGCACCTTTTTTCCTCTTGAGGGCCTGAGTATGGCCTCGATCTCCTGTGGTCTCAACCAACGTCAGGAGTTCCAATATTTCAGACTCTAGGGCTTTCATTGATCTGGTGGTGTCTCTGGTGACATTAATTGTGGATTTTCCCTACATCCCACCACTGTTGAAGGGATACAAAACTGGCCTTTTGAGACTTCCACTTCTCCCAGAATAAAATAAAACATTTCCTGAAGTGAGCATCACTCAATAAAGTTGTATTAAAATGCCAGTATGCGCTTTTGGGTTTTACAGCGTTAATGAACACAACCCCCACTTTTTGAGTTGTTATGACTACACACCACTGTCCACCCCCGCTATTTTGTTGTGATGCATCAGATGACTCACTCTCGCTATCCTCCCCAGAAGAAAACTCCACCATCTCTACAACCTGTTTATCTTCAACTGATTTATCAGTCTCTACCTTCCTCTTGGAATTAGACCCTTCACCTCCCCTTACATTCTTCCTCTTACTCCTCGGTACTTTAAAAACAGCTGCTTAATTTTCCATTGTTTCAATCTCCTCTTGACCTCCAATTTCGTTTTCCAGCAACAACTCAGCGACCCCAGTCGCAATCTCACCGACTGTTTCCCCTCCCTCTTTGTTCTGATCTACCACAATTGCCCCCGTATCCTCACTGCTTTCCTTTCCTACTTTTCCAACCATGTCTGCCCACCTTCTCCCTTCCCCTGCACCCTTAGCATGTTCATCCCTTCGCTGTGGTGCATTAGCTGCACCAGCACTAGAGCTGCTACCGGGCTCTGCACGCTCGTTCTCGGGACAATAACGTACCAAATGCCCCTCTCTTCCACAGCCAAAGCATTTCATTGATTCAGTAGAACCGTAGAACACCAATCAAATCCGTCAACACTAAATTCAGTTAGTCAGTATCCTTCTTTAAAATCATATGCACTTGTCTCCTATGAGACACGACATGTTTCAGCAAAGGCGATTTGCATCCAAAAAGAAGCTTTTTAAAAAATTGTAGATCCAAGTTGACCATGATGAGATAACTCTCGCTCCAACACTTCATCTCTAACAAATGGTGGCGCGTTAGAAGTATAACTTTCTTCGCCGGATTCATAAGCGGAAATAGCGGCGTCTGCGTCTCCCCCAACACAACACCACTCTCAACTATCATATTCACCTTTTCAATGGAATCTAAGAATATCACTACAGCGCTATTCATCCTTGAGGCTGATTTGATGCTATCATACCCAATGATAGCACCCACTGCCAAGCTACATTCTTCCACTGAACACCCGGCCGCAGCAGGAATCTTTACCCCATGCTGCCGACTAAGTTTTTCATACCCCAAACCTCCGCGAGTGGCCATTGCAACCAGCCCCAACCGCTGGTTGCGCCCTCGAGGAAAAACAACCTCAACGATCACACCACCCCTATACGTGCTTAGTGAATACCCAATAGAGTGAAAAAGTTTCAGTCGCTCCCACAATCGCTCCTGCTTCCCGACACGCTCCCAGCCCCCCCCCCCCCCCCCCCGCGCATAGATGCTGGAGGCTGAGACGGGGGAACCACACTGTGACCCTGTCAGGTCTGGGGACACTGTGGCCCTGTCCGGAGGCAGCCCCACCCCTCTTTGCAAAAGTACAGCCCCCACACCACCTGAGTATAGATTTTAATTGAAGAGGTCAGTCCGAAGGATATCAAGGATCTGGAAAGATTCTGTATGGAGGGAATGGTATAAAATAATATAATTTCCCACATTTTTGGAGCATACAATATGTATTATGTATTTTATAGTATTTTTTGCTAATCTTTATCAAGGGTGCCAATACTTTTCTACCTGACTGTATACCCATGATTCTTGAAGAATCTAACTTAGAAATGCCTCATGGACTAAAAGTTCAAATGTCACACCCCATCAGAACCCAAAGTATAATGGAAAAAATAGCCTCAGTTCACGTTTAAAAATTTTTCCAATCCATTTCCTGTGACAACGTGGCTGACGTCAGTGTTTTGGAGTGGTCAGAACAGAGAGAAGGTTCTAAGAACCTCCACAAGTTGACAGAATCTCCCCTTTGACTAGTCTGTCATAAAGAACACTGTGAATGTACGTGTGTTCTGGGGCCAAAGACTGACACTAGAACAGATCAGGGAAGGGAGTTGGAAGGGACGGACTGGGATCAGAAATTGTCCCTGGCATTTCTAACACGCACGCCTTTTTTTCCACCCACACCGGCCCATTTCTTCCCTCGAGACCCCCATTATTTAAACATCAATTAAGACAGGCCCAGTGGGCTTAGAATGGACCAGCCCATCTGGCATTTGCCCGAACATCCCTATGACCATCCTAGGCTACCCCGAGGAGTTGGGGATGCTGCTGCTACTTTTATGTCATGCTCCAGCAAGCTACGACACATCTTCACACATGTCCCACTGTGAACAACTGGCACCTTTTTATAAGTCAGCAGTCCTGTCGTGCGCAATGTAGTACACAGTTAACATCTAATGGCTTTTTGAGGGATGTCTCGTTAGAAAAAGCTGTGTAACTACTTAACGTGGCAAATGGATGACATCATTTACATCATTATCCTTAGTCCCATGTAGTAATGTGGTAAAGGTCATGCATTCCCCTTGCACTGACAGCCTATTAGCAGGGGATATACATAAATCTGCTATTGGTTGTGTAAGCCAAGCCAGGGAGGTATGATTTAATGAATGGACAACACACTTGTGTCATTCATTCCTCTGTTTACATGTTTTATCTCTTGTTGAGGGATAGATGGAGTGATGAAGTGGAGAGGTATTTTTTTTTGGGGGGGGGGAAACAGAATCCTTCCTCCTGGACAAATAAAGGGGCATTCCTGCTCAACTAGCGAAGTCAGAGACAGGCTAGGGGTCAGGGAAACGTGTGGACACCCACAAACACGGCAAAATTACAACCTGAAATTACACCGCTGTGTTCCTGGTTGTAATATATTCCCTGGGAGTGTGTGAGCGGCTAGATGATTGGTCCTGGCGTGAAGTGGGCGACGTGGTCCTGTTGGTCTTCCATCTTGTTGTTTTTCCCTCATATGTTACGTACCATCAGCTTTGACTGATCACTTCCTGCCGCTGAAATGACTTGTTGCGTCATACCTGTTGGTACACGTTGTGGATGCATCCAAAATGGCACCCTATTCCCTGTATAGTGCTCTACTAGCGCCCTATGGGACCTGGTCAAAAGTAGTGCACTATGTAGGGAATAGGATGCTATTAGGGGCGGAGCTGGGGCTCTTCTCACTAATTGAATGCAGGGAGGTCAACTGCTAGGTCAGAACCCGTGTAAGACCCCAGTGAAGCATGAGAGAAAGGGACCAGCGCTAAGCAAACAGAAACACGTCATTTTTCATTTAGCCTCCCCAAATAGATTCTAGTAACACCAACCGATACAGACAGACAGTTCAGCAAACACACCATCACTCAATGATACAGATCTTATCGCGCTCTCATAAAACATAGATTTATTCTTTCCATTTTCATCAAGACATGTTCAGTTGAGTTTTTCTATAATATTTTAACTTTCTAGTCTGTTAAAATAAAATAAAGTTTGTTTTAATGAATTAAGTATTTGGGCCAAATAAAGGTTTTTAAAACATCAAAATCTCTCTCTCCCTCTGCCTCTCCCCATCTCTGCTTCTCTCCCTCTCTCCATCTTTCTCCTCCCTCCCTCTCTCCATCTTTCTCCTCCATCTCTCCGTCTCTCCCTCTCTCCATCTCTCTTCTCCTTGTCTCACTCTCCATCTTTCCCTCTCCATCTCTCACCTCCCTCCCTCCCTCCCTCAAGCTCTCTTATCTTTCTCTCGCTCTCCTCCCTCTGTCTCCTCCTCCCCTCTCTCCCCATCTCTCCTCCCTCTGTCTCCTCCTCCCCTCTCTCCCCATATCTCCTCCCTCTGTCTCCTCCTCCCCTCTCTCCCCATCTCTCCTCCCTCTGTCTCCTCCTCCCCTCTCTCCCCATCTCTCCTCCCTCTGTCTCCTCCTCCCCTCTCTCCCCCCTCTGTCTCCTCCCCTCTCTCCCCATCTCTCCTCCCTGTCTCCTCCTCCCCTCTCTCCCCTCTCTCCCCCCTCTGTCTCCTCCCCTCTCTCCCCATCTCTCCTCCCTGTCTCCTCCTCCCCTCTCTCCCCATCTCTCCTCCCTCTGTCTCCTCCTCCCCTCTCTCTCCATCTCGCTCCTTCCTCTCTCTCCATCTCTCCTCCCTCTGTCTCTTCCTCCTCTCTCTCTCTCCTTCCTCTCTCTCTCCATCTCTCTCCTTCCTCTCTCCCCATCTCTCCTTCCCTCTCTCCATCCCTCTCTTTCTCTCTCTCCATCCCTCTCTTTCTCTCTCTCTTTCTCGCTCCTCTATATCTCTCTCTCTCCCCATCTCTCTCCCCCTCTCTCTCTTCTCCCTCTCTCTTTTTATGCATTTTACCCTCATCCGCCTCCTCACTATTTGATTGAGAATCTTATTATTATTATATTATATATTATTAGAATCTGACTGGTTGGATTGGGCACACACACACACACACACACACACACATGCAGCGACAACCCCTGTCACTCTGCCTGCGGAGGAGGAGATGTGATCTAGCTCCGTCCCACTCTAGATCTCCTCTGTCTTTCTCTCAGTTCGCCTTCTACACACACTGCACCAGGGACAGAGAACCGTCTCTAAAGACTAGACACACGGCACCAGGGACAGAGAACCGGCTCTAAGGACTGGACACACTGCACCAGGGACAGAGAACCGTCTCTAAAGACTGGACACACGGCACCAGGGACAGAGAACCGTCTCTAAGGACTAGACACACGGCACCAGGGACAGAGAACCGTCTCTAAGGACTGGACACACGGCACCAGGGACAGAGAACCGTCTCTAAGGACTAGACACACGGCACCAGGGACAGAGAACCGTCTCTAAGGACTAGACACACGGCACCAGGGACAGAGAACCGTCTCTAAGGACTGGACACACGGCACCAGGGACAGAGAACCGTCTCTAAGGACTAGACACACGGCACCAGGGACAGAGAACCGTCTCTAAGGACTAGACACACGGCACCAGGGACAGAGAACCGTCTCTAAGGACTGGACACACGGCACCAGGGACAGAGAACCGTCTCTAAGGACTGGACACACGGCACCAGGGACAGAGAACCGTCTCTAAGGACTGGACACACGGCACCAGGGACAGAGAACCGTCTCTAAGGACTAGACACACGGCACCAGGGACAGAGAACCGTCTCTAAGGACTGGACACACTGCACCAGGGACAGAGAACCGTCTCTAAGGACTGGACACACGGCACCAGGGACAGAGAACCGTCTCTAAGGACTAGACACACTGCACCAGGGACAGAGAACCGGCTCTAAGGACTGGACACACTGCACCAGGGACAGAGAACCGTCTCTAAGGACTGGACACACGGCACCAGGGACAGAGAACCGTCTCTAAGGACTAGACACACTGCACCAGGGACAGAGAACCGGCTCTAAGGACTGGACACACTGCACCAGGGACAGAGAACCGTCTCTAAGGACTGGACACACGGCACCAGGGACAGAGAACCGGCTCTACAGAGCATAGAAAACACAGGATTAACTTCAGAGGTAAAAGTCACAATTGATAATGAAATAAATGTTCAGACTAGAAGATTATCTCAATGTTGGTTTTTGTAACCCTGTTTGGCCTCTTCACATTTTAATTACTTGTTGATTTCTGTGCCAGTGAGTTTTAAGATGAATAATTTATTGATCAACATTGCTGAGATTAAAAATCTATTTCTCAACAGAGACCTGTCCCATAGGAAGACATCCTTCTCTCTCTCTCTCTCTCTCTCTCTCTCTCTCTCTCTCTCTCTCTCTCTCTCTCTCTCTCTCTCTCTCTCTCTCTCTCTCTCGCGCTCTCTCGCGCTCTCTCGCGCTCTCTCGCGCTCTCTCGCGCTCTCTCGCTCTCCTGTAGCCAGTCAGTCTCTCCTGATGCCGTGGTCCAGACCCCAGTCGGAGCTCCTCCCACCCCCCCGGCCTGCAGACAACATGAATGATGATGACCACCACTATGAAGGCTCCCTGTTCCCCACCTCCATCCTCATCCCTGTTACCATCATCTGTATCCTCCTCTTCCTGGTCGGTGTGTTGGGAAACACCATGACTATCCTCATCATCCAGGTAAGGAAGCGGGTTAGAGAACCATACAATGGGGGGATGGAGAAGCTCCAAAAGGTTGCCAGTTTGAATTCCACGTCAGACAGGTCTGAAATGGGCCCGGCAATTTTAAGCATTAAATGGATTAATTAAATATTCTTGTTCTTCTTTTTCCACCTAGCGCTTCAAGGATATGAAGACCACCACCAACCTGTACCTGTCCTCCATGGCTGTGTCCGACCTCCTCATCTTCCTCTGCCTGCCCTTTGACCTCTACCGCCTGTGGAAGTACGTCCCCTGGGTGTTTGGGGAGGTGGTGTGTCATCTGTTCCACTATGTCAATGAGGGCTGTACGTACGCCACCATCCTCCACATCACCGCGCTCAGCATGGAGCGATACCTGGCCATCTGTTTTCCCCTCAGAGCTAAAGTCGTGGTGACCAAACGCAGGGTCCAGTACATCATTATGGCTCTATGGACCTTTGCTCTGCTCTCTGCTGCCCCCATGCTGTTTCTGGTGGGGGTGGAGTATGACAACGAAACGTACCCGGACTACAGCACAAGACAGTGTAAACACACGAACTACGCCATCAGGTCAGGGCAGCTGCACACAATGATCTGGGTGTCCACGACGTATTTCTTCTGCCCCATGTTCTGCCTGGTTTTCCTGTACGGCTCCATTGGACGGAAGCTGTGGAAGAGTAAGAATGACCTGCAGGGTCCCAATGCCGTGGCCCGGGAGAGGTCGCATAGACAGACCGTCAAAATACTGGGTGAGTGACCGTCAAGATACCCTCAGTTTTTTTTTTCTATAGTCATAATTTGAAGTGTCTTGAGGTCAAATGTGTTGAAGTCTTTGCCTACAGGAGGAAATGATGGTACTTCAGGACTAGGGTTCTAAAATTCCGGGAACTTTCAATAAATTCCCTGGTTTTCCAGAAATCCTGGTTGGAGGATTTTGTTTATTTCCCCCCTGATTCAGGGAAACCAACCGGGAGTTCTGGAAAACCAGGGAATTTATTGACATTTATTTTGCAACCCTATTCAGGACTCACTTTACCCTGTCATTAATTTTCTTGAAACATAAAACACTGTGTTAAATCACATAACACAGTCCAGTCTCCATAGTGTGTCCTGCTGTCTGTCACATAACACAGTCCAGTCTCCATAGTGTGTCCGCTGTCTGTCACATAACACAGTCCAGTCTCCATAGTGTGTCCGCTGTCTGTCACATAACACAGTCCAGTCTCCATAGTGTGTCCGCTGTCTGTCACATAACACAGTCCAGTCTCCATAGTGTGTCCGCTGTCTGTCACATAACACAGTCCAGTCTCCATAGTGTGTCCGCTGTCTGTCACATAACACAGTCCAGTCTCCATAGTGTGTCCGCTGTCTGTCACATAACACAGTCCAGTCCCCGTAGTGTGTCCGCTGTCTGTCACATAACACAGTCCAGTCTCCATAGTGTGTCCGCTGTCTGTCACATAACACAGTCCAGTCTCCATAGTGTGTCTGCTGTCTGTCACATAACACAGTCCAGTCCCCGTAGTGTGTCCGCTGTCTGTCACATAACACAGTCCAGTCTCCATAGTGTGTCCTGCTGTCTGTCACATAACACAGTCCAGTCTCCATAGTGTGTCCGCTGTCTGTCACATAACACAGTCCAGTCTCCATAGTGTGTCCGCTGTCTGTCACATAACAGTCCAGTCTCCATAGTGTGTCCTGCTGTCTGTCACATAACACAGTCCAGTCTCCATAGTGTGTCCTGCTGTCTGTCAAGATAGTTTTATGCATGTAATTGTGTAAGGGATAAACACAGTCACGTCCTCTGCAGCCAGAACAACAGCAAAGTAGCTGCATTTGCGTTTGTTTAAGCTGTTTTCTATTGACATGCATTTGGATACATCCATAGCAATGAACTGATGGTGCCCGATTTGCATATCAAACACTAGGCTAGAAGCTAGCTAAACAGTTTATTGCTAGCAGACAACCGAATTAAAAAAATATCAGTTGCTGAAAACAGCTGGTTAAACTAGAAATGTAATGTGGGAGGATTTGACATATTGGCGCCAGTTGCATCATAACGACAGTAGGGACCGGAGAAATTCCCGTTCGTCACTCACCGTGTTAGGAGAAATTCCCGTTCATCACTCACCGTGTTAGGAGAAATTCCCGTTCATCACTCACCGTGTTAGGTGAAATTCCCGTTCGTCACTCACCGTGTTAGGTGAAATTCCCGTTCGTCACTCACCGTGTTAGGTGAAATTCCCATTCGTCACTCACCGTGTTAGGTGAAATTCCCGTTCGTCACTCACCGTGTTAGGTGAAATTCCCGTTCGTCACTCACCGTGTTAGGTGAAATTCCCGTTCGTCACTCACCGTGTTAGGTGAAATTCCCGTTCGTCACTCACCGTGTTAGGTGAAATTCCCGTTCGTCACTCACCGTGTTAGGTGAAATTCCCGTTCATCACTCACCGTGTTAGGTCACCATCAGATGCTCCAAAGAAATATGTCCCTGCAAAAATCATTCAATTGGTAGCTAGCTAAGTTTTTCTTCCTTTGACCTGCGTTTACAATGTATCATCGGTTTGTGTGCTTGTTGGTTTAGCATTCGGTAACTTTGTAGCAAGTAACAAATATATATATATTTGTAGCAAGTAAGGCCTGCATGTGTAGGCGCATATTGTCATGATTGCAAGGTGTTTCAATATCTTTTCCAACTGTCCCGATATGACATTTATAGACCCACCCATTATATCGAAATCATGAATCAGCTGGTATCATTTGTATGGATATATACAAAGAAATGTCAATTGAAAAAAAGGTACAACGAAACGAAGTGCAGCTAGTTTGCAGTCTTTCCAGCTTCAGTTTGAAGTGATTATGTTAGCTGTGTTGTTGGCTAGCTCCTCTGAACAACAGTGTCCTGACGAGTGAGCACATTTTCTATGCCAGGCGAAATCGGGAACCATCAGCTCATTGTTATGGATGTGTCCAAATAAATGTCACTAGAAAACAGCTTAAACAAATGCAAATTCAGCTACTTTGCTGTTATTCTGGCTGCACTTTTTGACCTGACTGTAAATTAGCCGTAGTTGGCTAGCTAGCAAGCAAGGGATAAGGACGTTGCCAGCCAGTATGGCAATGGAACATTTAGAACGAACGACTGGGTCCATAGATACAGAACAAAAAGACTGACCGACTGGGTCACGTCCATAGATACAGAACAAAAAGACTTAACAACTGGGTCGCGTCCATAGATACAGAACAAAAAGACTGACCGACTGGGTCGCGTCCATAGATACAGAACAAAAAGACTGACCGACTGGGTCGCGTCCATAGATACAGAACAAAAAGACTTAACGACTGCCCTTGAAGTCAGTGTTTTGGAGGATATATTGGCACGGTTTGCCGGCCCTCGACTACGTCACACCCATGCCAATATATCCTCCAAACACCGCCATCTCGGGCATTATCACTTAAATAATGCACGCTCTAGAATGCCCTTAAAGCCAATCAGAAACTAGTATTCAACAATACCATGGGTATAACTGGTTTTAATGTTCATTCTAGAAGGCCTTTCTAGCTAGTCAGAAATGAGTATTAAACAATGCTGTGGTATAAGCTTCTTTTTAATGTCGGAACAAAGCCCTGATGATGGCTTCCAGCCAAATCGTTGGTGATATTAACAGTTCACTGCAAGCAGAAAGGGTGTGACCTAAAAATGACACTAAAAGCCTGTTTAGTAGAACAAATTATGTCCATTGACCGCCTACATAGCCTATAAACTTGATTTGTAGTCCTTGATTTGTAGTCCTGTCGTCTTCATCAGTAGCCTGTCAATATTTACTGTATCTGCTTTTATATTAATTAGCTGGACAACCACCATGCACAGCAGAGACCATGTCGCCAGCTTTTTGAGTCCACAAATTGGATTATCGTCAAAGTGACTCATTAATCAGAGATAATGGGGATTTTCTTTTCATGCTCCGCGTACATCACCGGATCTAAATCACCGCCTTTCCGACTAGTGGATTCGGCTATTTCAGCCACACCCGTTGCTGACAGGTGTATAAAATCGAGCACACAGCCATGCAATCTCCATAGACAAACATTGGCAGTAGAATGGCCCGTACTGAAGAGCTCAGTGACTTTCAACGTGGCAGCGTCATAGGATGTCACCTTTCCAACAAGTCAGTTCGTCAAATGTCTGCCCTGCTAGAGCTGCCCCGGTCAACTGTAAGTGCTGTTATTGTGAAGTGGAAACGTCTAGGAGCAACAATGACTCAGCCGCAAAATGGAATGCCACAGCTCACAGAACGGCATCGCCGAGTGCTGAAGCGCGTAGCACGTAAAAATAATCTGTCCTTGGTTGCAACACTCACCACCGAGTTCCAAACTGCCTCTGGAAGCAACGTCAGCACAATAACTGTTCATCGGGAGCTTCATGAAATGGGTTTCCATGGCCGAGCAGCTGCACACAAGCCTAAGATCACCATGCACAATGCCAAGAGTCGGCTGGAGTGGTGTAAAGCTCGCCACCATTGGACTCTGGAACAGTGGAAACGCGTTCTCTGGAGTGATTAATCACACTTCACCATCTGGCAGTCCGACAGATGAATCTGGGTTTGGCGGATGCCAGGAAAACGCTACCTGCCCTAAGCTCAGTGCCAACTGTAAGGTTTGATGGAGGAGGAATAATGGTCTGGGGCTGTTTTTCATGTTTCGGGCTAGGCCCCTTAGTTCCAGTGAAGGGAAATCTTAACGCTACAGCATGCAATGACATTCTAGACGATTCTGTGCTTCCAACTTTGTGGCAACAGTTTGGGGAAGGCCCTTTCCTGTTTCAGCATGACAATGCCCCCGTGTACAAAGCGAGGTCCATACAGAAAGAACTTGACTGGCCTGCACAGAGCCCTGACCTCAACCCCATCGAACACCTTTGGGATTAATTGGAACGCTGACTGCGAGCCAGGCCTAATCGCCCAACATCAGTGCCCGACCTCACTAATGCGCTTGTGATTGAATGGAAGCACGTCCTCTCAACAATGTTCCAACATCTAGTGGAAAGCCTTCCCAGAAGAGTGGAAGCTGTTATAGCAGCAAAGGGGGGGACCAACTCCATGTTAATGCCCATGATTTTGGAATGAGCTGTTCGACGAGCGGGTGTCCACATACTTTTGGTCAAGGAGTGTATATACCTCTAGTGCTCCTCAATCTCAGTGATATAAAGTGCCTTGCAAAAGTATTCATCCCCCTTGGCCTTTTTCCTATTTTGTTGCATTACAACCTGTCATTTAAATGGATTTTTATTTGGATTTCATGTAATGGACATACACAAAATAGTCAAAATTGGTGAAGTGAAATGAAAAAAATTATTTGTTTCAAATAATTATACAAAATAAATAACGGAAAAGTAGTGTGTGCATATGTATTCACCCCCTTTGCAATGAAGCCCCTAAACAAGATCTGGTGCAACCAATTACCTTCAGAAGTCACATAATTAGTTAAATAATGTCCACCTGTGTGCAATCTAAGTGTCACATTATCTGTCACATGATCTCAGTATATATACACCGGTTCTGAAAGGCCCCAGAGTCTGCAACACCACTAAGCAAGGGGCACCACCAAGCAAGCGGCACCATGAAGACCAAGGAGCTCTCCAAACAGGTCAGGGACAAAGTTGTGGAGAAGTACAGATCAGGGTTGGGTAAAAACATTTTGGGGAAACTTTGAACATCCAACGGAGCACCATTTCAATCAATTATTAAAAAATGGAAAGGATATGGCACCACAACAAACCTAACAAGAGAGGGCCGCCCACCAAAACTCACGGACCAGGCAAGGAGGGCATTAATCAGAGAGGCAACAAAGAGACCAAAGATAATCCTTCAGGAGCTGCAAAGCTCCATAGCGGAGATTGGAGTATCTGTCCATAGGACCACTTTAAGCCGTACATTCCACAGAGCTGGGCTTTACGGAAGAGTGGCCAGAAAAAAAGCCATTGCTTAAAGAGAAAAATAAGCAAACACGTTTGTTGTTCACTAAAAGTCATGTGGGAGACTCCCCAAACATAATAATATAATATAATAATATGCCATTTAGCAGACGCTTTTATCCAAAGCGACTTACAGTCATGCGTGCATACATTTTTGTGTATGGGTGGTCCCGGGGATCGAACCCACTACCTTGGCGTTACAAGCGCCGTGCTCTACCAGCTGAGCTACAGAGGACCACAACATATGGAAGAAGGTACTCTGGTCAGATGAGACTAAAATTGAGCTTTTTGGCCATCAAGGAAAACGCCATGTCTGGTGCAAACCCAACACCTCTCATCACCCCGAGAACACCATCAGTGAAGCATGGTGGTGGCAGCATCATGCTGTGGGGATGTTTTTCATCGGCAGGGACTGGGAAACTGGTCAGAATTCAAAGATTGATGGATGGCGCTAAATACTGGGAATTTCTTGAGGGAAACCTGTTTCAGTCTTCCAGAGATTTGAGACTGGGACAGAGGTTCACCTTCCAGCAGGACAATGACCCTAAGCATACTGCTAAAGCAACACTTGAGTGGTTTAACGGGAAACATTGAAATGTCTTGGAATGGCCTAGTCAAAGCCCAGACCTCAATCCAATTGAGAATCTGTGGTATGACTTAAAGATTGCTGTACACCAGTGGAACCCATTCAACTTGAAGAAGCTGGAGCAGTTCTGCCTTGAAGAATGGGCAAAAATCCCAGTGGCTAGATGTGCCAAGCTTATAGAGACATACCCCAAGAGACTTGCAGCTGTAATTACTGCAAAAGGTGGCTCTACAAAGTATTGACTTTGGGGGGGTGAATAGTTATGCACGCTCAGGTTTTCTGTTTTTTGGTCTTATTTTTTTTATTTTTTTTGCATCTTCAAAGTGGTAGGCTTGTTGTGTAAATCAAATGATACAAACCCCCCCAAAATCCATTTTAATTCCAGGTTGTAAGGCAACAAAATTGGAAAAATGCCAAGGGGGGTGAATACTCTCGCAACCCACTGTACCTGACCAGCACATATCATCCCTCTAGTGCTCCTCAATCTCACTGAGGTCCATCAATATTTGGACATTGACCAAGTTATTATTTTAGCTGTCTACCACAGCATATTGGAGTTGAAATTAAATAAGGAATATAAGCTGAAAGTGCAGACTTTCAGCTTTAATTTGAGGGTATTTACATCCAAATCGGGTGAACGGTGTAGAAATTACAACACTTCTATATGTGGTACCCCTCTTTTTAAGGGACCAAAAGTAATTGGACAATTGGCTGCTCAGCTGTTCCATGGCCAGGTGTGTGTTATTACTTCAGATACAAGGGCTAGAGATGATTTCAAGTGTGGTATTTGCATTTGGAATCTGTTGCTGTTAACCCTCAATATGAAGTCCAAAGAGCTGTCACTGCCAGTGAAGCAAGCCATCATTAGGCTGAAAAATCAAAACAAACCCATCACAGAGGTAGCAAAAACATTAGGTGGCCAAATCAACTATTTGGTACTTTCTTAAAAAGAGAAAACGCACTGGTGAGCTCAGGAACACCAAAAGGCCCGGAAGACCACGGAAAACAACTGTCGTGAATGACAGAATCATTACTTCCCTGGTGAAGTAAAAACCTGTTCACAACAGTTGTCCAGATCAAGAACACCCTCCAGGAGGTAGGAGTATCTGTGTCGAAGTCAACCAAGTATTAAAACTCACAATTTAATTTATGATTATGTTAGTTTGTCCAATTACTTTCGAGCCCCTAAAATTGGGGGGCTGTGTATAAAAATGGTTGTAATTCCTACACGGTTCGTACAATAATATTGACAAAACCCTTAAATTAAAGATGAAAGTCTACACTTGAAGCACATCTTGATTGTTTGCTTTCACATCCATTGTGGTGGCGTACAGAGCCAGAATTATGCAAATTGTGTCACTGTCCAAATACTTATGGACCTGACTGTATCTGATCACCACACACACATGTTTAGAGAGATTGGAAACTCTTGTTGGGATCCGTGGACAGGCATGGTTTAAGTTTTTTAAGAGAAGTCCACAGGTATCAATTTGTTCATATGAATGACAAATCCTCCCATCACTTTAAAGTTCAAATATATTTGGTGTACCACAAGGATCAGTTTTGGGCCCTTTACTTTTTTTTAAATTATGGAACCACATGGTTGCATAGCTCTAACCCTAACATCTTTCTCTCTCTCGTTCTCTCTCTCCTCCCTCATCCTCCACCAGTGGTAGTAGTCCTGGCGTTTGTGATCTGTTGGTTGCCGTACCACATTGGACGGAACCTGTTTGCCCAGGTGGATGACTATGATGAGGCTAAACTGAGCCAGGACTTCAACATAGGCTCCATGGTTCTCTGTTACCTCAGCGCCTCCATCAACCCTGTCCTCTATAACCTCATGTCCAGGAAGTACCGCGCCGCCGCGCACCGCCTCTTCCTGCTCAGACGCAAGCCCCACCCCCGACTCAATGGTAGCAACAACCGTAGACCAACTGGACAGAGACAGCAGCTGTCCCTCAGAGAAGAAACCACCGTACTCGATGAGACCGTGATCGGAGTTTAGGAGGTTTGGCAAGGACAGTTTTCATGACATCTAACCTCGTCCCCAGAGTTTGATTCCACACTTCAGAGCTTGGAAAGAAATGTCTTGTGCAGGAGATTCCATGACATCCAGGACAGTCACACTACAACGCTATGGAGCATCCAGTACAGTCACACTACAACGCTATGGAGCATCCGGTACAGTCACACTACAACGCTATGGAGCATCCAGTACAGTCACACTACAACGCTATGGAGCATCCGGTACAGTCACACTACAACGCTATGGAGCATCCGGTACAGTCACACTACAACGCTATGGAGCATCCAGTACAGTCACACTACAACGCTATGGAGCATTCGGTACAGTCACACTACAACGCTATGAAGCTGAGAGTGTTAACTGGGTTTATAGGGGACAGAGTTGACCTGCTGTCATCCTGATTATAAACAGAGCAGGAGAGAGTGTTTCAGACCGTTCCATTTGGCTCTGGGAGAGATAAGAGGGATGAAGTCAAATTGAAGAGAGAGGTGTTTTATGAAAGGGAATCTGGGCCTTTGTCTCATAATTGGAGGCGGATGAAAGGGCAGTAGCTTCACAGCCACTGGGTTTGTCTTGACTGTTATTCCATGTGAAGTGTTTGTTTATCGGAAAATGTATATTCATGTATATTTACATACTGTAGCATTGGAACGTGATGACCTGCTGTTGCAACCACTTATGGTAAGAGATACTGGATGGTTCATTACTTTGACCTAAATGGACTAATTCATGTTTAGTCTCACACCTCATTATCCTATTTAGACAGAGAGAGACGAGACTGCCAGGTTAACTAAACCTCCATTTTGTCTGTTTAAATGCTGAGTGATGTGTTAAGTTTGTTTAATTTAATGTCAAGCTGTACTCTATGTAGAATACTGTATGTCCGTCATTTTGATGTTGGGTTTCCAGATGCGAAGGGACCTGATTGCCTTAGTATTAGTTATATTTAGGTCCAGATGCGAAGGGACCTGTTTGCCTTAGTATTAGTTATATTTAGGTCATTACAGTGCCTTCAGAAAGTATTCATACCCCGTGACTTATTCCACATTTTGTTTGTTACAGTCTGAATTCAAAATGGATTAAATATATGTTTTTCTCACCCATCTACACACAATACCCCATAATGAAAAAGTGAAAACATGGTTTTAGAAATGTTGGCAAATGTATTGAAAATGAAATACAGAAATATATAATTTACATAATTATTCGCACCCCTGAGTCAATACATGTTAGAATCACCATTGGCAGCAATTGCAGCAGTGAGTCTTTCTAGGAACTTCTCTAAGAGCTTTGCACACCTGGATTATACAATATTTGCCCATTATTCTTTTCAAAATTCTTCAAGCTCAACAAAATTGGTTGTTGATCATTGCTAGACAACCATTTTCAAGTCTTGCCATAGATTTTCATGCAGATTTAAGTCAAAACTGTAACTAGGCCACTCAAGAACATTCACTGTCTTCTTGCTAAGCAACTCCAGTGTAGATTTGGCCTTGTGTTGTAGGTTATTGTCCTGCTGAAAGGTCTGGTGGAAAGCAGACTGAACCAGGTTTTCCTTTAGGATTTTATTTGTGCTTAGTTCCATTTCTTTTTTATCCTGAAAAACTCCCTAGTCCTTAATGATTACAAGCATACCCATAACATGATGCAGCCACAACTATGCTTCAAAATATGGAGAGTGGTACTCAGTAATGTGTTGTATTGGATTTGCCCCAAACATAACACTTTGTATTCAGGACAAAAAGTGAATTGCTTTGCCACATTTTTTGCAGTATTACATTAGTGCCTTGTTGCAAACAGGATGAGTGTTTTGGAATATTTTATTTCTGTACAGGCTTCCTTCTTTTCACTCTTGTCATTTAGGTTAGTATTGTGGAGTAACTACAATGCTGTTGATCCATCCTCAGTTTTCTCCTATCACAGCCATTAAACTCTAACTGTTTTAAAGTCACCATTGGCCTCATGGTGAAATCCCTGAGCGGTTTCCTTCCTCTCCAGCAACTGAGTTAGGAAGGACGCCTGTATCTTTGTAGTGACTGGGTGTATTGATACACCATCCAAAGTGTAATTAATATCTTCACCGTGCTCAAAGGGATATTCAATGTCTGCTTTTATTTTTACCCATCTACCAATAGGTGCCCTTCTTTGCGAGGCATTGGGAAACCTCCCTGGTCTTTATGGTTGAATCTGTGTTTGAAATTCACTGCTCGACTGAGGGACCTTACAGATAATTGTAATGTGGGGGGTCATGTTAAGCACAAATCATGTTTAACACTATTATTGCACACAGAGTGAGTCCATGTAATTTATTATGTGACTTGTTAAGCACATCTTTACTGCTGGACTTACAGTGCATTGGGAAAGTATTCAGACCCCTTGACTTTTTCCACAATTTGTTACGTTACAGCCTTATTCTAAAATAGTTGTTTTCCCCTTCATCAATCTACAAAGCAAAAACAGGTTTTTAGAAATGTTTGCAAATATATTAAAAATTAAAAACGGAAATATCACATTTACGTAAGTATTCAGACCCTTTACTCAGGACTTTGTTGAAGCACCTGTCCCGAAGCCACTCCTGCGTTGTCTTGGCTTTGTGCTTAGGGTCATTGTCCTGTTGGAAGGTGAACCTTCACCCCAGTTTGAGGTCCTGAGGGCTCTGGAGCAGGTTTTCATCAAGGATCTCTCTGTACTTTGCTCAGTTCATCTTTCCCTCAATCCTGACTAGTCTCCCAGTCCCTGCCACTGAAAAACATCCCCACAGCATGATGCTGCCACCACCATGCTTCACCATAGGGATGGTACCAGGTTTCCTCCAGACGTGATGCTTGGCATTCAGGCCAAAGAGTTTAATCTTGGTTTCATCAGACCAGAGAATCTTGTTTCTCATGATCTGGGAGTCCTTTAGGTGCCTTTTGGCAATCTCTAAGCGGGCTGTCGTGCCTTTTACTGAGGAGTGGCTTCCGTCTGGTCACTCTACCATAAAGGCCTGATTGGTGGAGTGCTGCAGAGATGGTTGTCCTTCTGGAAGGTTCTCATTGGAACTCTGGAGCTCTGTCAGAGTGACCATCGGGTTCTTGGTCACCTCCCTGACCAAGGCCCTTCTCCCCCGATTGCTCAGTTTGGCCTGGCGGCCAGCTCTAGGAAGAGTCTTGGTGGTTGCAAACTTCTTCCATTTAAGAATGATGGAGGCCACTGTGTTCTTGGGGACCTTCAATGCTGCAGAAATGTTTTGGTACCCTTCCCCAGATCGCTGCCAAATGTGCTTCAACAATGTACTGAGTAAAGGGTCTGAATACATATGTAAATGTGATATTTCAGTTTTTTATTTATAATAAATTTGCAAAAATTTATAAACAGTTTTTCTTTGTCATTATGGGGTATTGTGTGTAGATTGATGAGGGAAAAAATAATTTAATCAATTTTAGAATAAGGCTGTAACTTAACAAAATGTGGAAAAAGGGAAGGGGTCTGAATACTTTCTGAATGCACTGTATTTAGGCTTGCCATAACAATGGGGTTGAATACTTTTTTGACTCAAGACATTTCAGCTTTTTATATTTTTATTAATTTGTAAACATTTCAAAGAACATAATTCCACTTTGACATTGTGGGATATTGTGTGTAGGCCAGTGACAAAAAAAATTCAGGCTGTAACACAACAAAATGTGGAAAAAGTCAAGGGGTGTGAATACTTTCTGAAGGCACTGTTTCACTGCAGTTCTGCTTCAAACACATTCATAGTGCTACAGACTGTTAAATGTCTTTCTCAAGAGCTCTTTGTCACTTCAAGGTGTGTTAACTTGTTCTCAGAAATTATATACAAATGTGTTAATACAGGTTGTAGTTATTAAATGTCTGTTGTCCCCTATGGTGTGGACATTTGCCCCTCTTGTGTGTGTGTGCGTGCACAGTGGTGTAAAAATACTTTAAAGTACTACTTTAGGAGTTTTTTGGGGTATCTGTACCTTACTTTACTATTTATATTTATGACAACTTTTACTTTTACTTCACTACATTCCTAAATAAAATAATGTAATTTTTACTCCATACATTTTCCCTGACACCCAAAAGTACTAGTTACATTTAGAATGCTTAGCAGGTGTCACACCAGCCTTCGCTTTGGCTCCTCCTCCTGTCCAGCCTTCTAGCTGCTGCCGAACCTGCTGCTGGCAAACGCCCTTCACTCATCAACCCCCGGACTTGTCTCGTCATCATTACACACACCTGGTTCCAATCCCCACTCTATCACTGTATATATACTCCCTGAGAGGAATCTCTCCTACTATTTCCTGAGTACTTTATATTTTGCACTGTGTGTTTCGTCCCACTTTAAGCTATGGCGCTTTAATAAATTCAGTAGTTCTAAACCTGCGACTGCCTCCTGCCTTCTCCCCTCTACACTTGTGACAGGATTACCGACCCTAGAAAACAGGAGGTAGCAGAACATCCTGACCTCTCCGCTGTAGCGAAGCTCCTACAGCACGACTCGTGCCTGGAGAAACCTCGGGACTGCCATGGACGAGGTGATCCGGACATACGCCAACTGCAGGCTACACCTCCATCTCCCCAGCTCCCCACGGTCGTTCAAGCCACCCCACCACCATCTACATCACCCGGTCTGATCAGCAACGTCCACCTGCCCCTCCCGGAGCGGTTTGACGGCACCCCAGTTCACTGTAGTTATTTTTTTCCTGCAGTGTGACCTCCACCTTGCACGTCATGCCGGGACGGCCTCCGAGAGGGACTTGGTGGCCTTGGTGATCTCGGTGCTGACAGGCCGGACTCTGGAGTGGGCGCACGCCGTCTGGGAGAGGGACGGTCCAGAAGTACAGTCCTATGAGCGCTTCACCCAACTCTTCCGTGCTGTTTTCGACCACCCAACAGAGGGTCGAGAGGGAGGTGAGCGTCTCTTCTGCGCCAGCGGTCCAGGACAGCGTCTGAGTACGCTCTGGATTTCCGGACGGTGGCTGGAACGACCAGGCCCTGTTGACGGTTTTCCGCAGCGGGCTACAGGTGGACATCCAAGGGGTTCGGGTCTCTCCCAGGTATCTCCAGCATGTCGTCCTCCGGCAGAAGGTGCAGTGCCGATCGTCGCCGCAGTGTGGCCCCCGGTATTTCACCTCGGTGACAGGGTCTGGCTTTCTACGAAGGACCTGCCCTGCCTGAAGCTGAGCCCGTGGTTTGTGGGGCCGTTCAAAGTCCTGAGGAGAATCAATGAGGTGACGTACAGATTACAGCTCCCCGTCAATTACCGTATCTCACCCTCATTTTCATGTATCTCTCCTCAGGCCGGTGGCAGCTGGACCCTTGGCTAGTGCTTCCCCTTCCCTTGGACGTCGAGGGTGCCCCTCCGTCTGCAGCCCGGGGGTCTCTCCAGTCCCTGATTGACTGGGAGGGGTACGGTCCCGAAGAGCGGTGCTTGGTTCCGGCGCTGGACGTCATGGACCGTTCTCTCATTCGGGATTGCCACAGGCGCGTCCTGACCGACCTGCACCGCGTCTCATCAAACCCCGGACTCGTCTCGTCATCATTACACACACCTGGTTCCAATCCCCGATCTATCACTGTATATATATACTCCCTTTGTCATTTGTCTTTGTCGGTCATTGTATATGTTGCTTGTTTTCCTGAGAGGAATATCTCCTACTATTTCCTGAGTACTTTATATTTTGCACTGTGGGTTTCGTCCCGCTTTAAGCTATGGTGCTTTAATAAATTCAGTAGTTGTAAACCTGTGACTGCCTCCTGCCTACTCTACCCTCTACACTTGTGACAGCAGGACGATGGTCCAATTCACGCAACTATCAAGAGAACATCCCTGGCATCTCTACTGCCTCTGATCTGACGGACTCACTAAACACAAATGCTTTGTTTGTAAATTATGTCTGAGTGTTGGAGTGTGTGCTGTTTGTTTTGCTTAATATAAGGAATTTGAAATAATTTTTACTTTTGATACTTAAGTATATTTTAGCAATTACATTTACTTTTGATACTTAAGTATATTTAAAACCAAATACTTTCAGAATTTTACTGGATGACTTTCACTTTTACTTGAGTCATTTTCTATTAAGGTAACTTTTTTTACTGAAGTATGACAATTGTGTGTGTGTCTGTCTGTCTTTCCCCTGGAACACAAACCTGATACGGGCAGATCAATATACACAAACCTGATAAGGGCAGATCAATATACACAAACCTGATAAGGGCAGATCAATATACACAAACCTGATAAGGGCAGATCAATATACACAAACCTGATAAGGGCAGATCAATATACACAAACCTGATAAGGGCAGATCAATATACACAAACCTGATAAGGGCAGATCAATATACACAAACCTGATAAGGGCAGATCAATATACACAAACCTGATAAGGGCAGATCAATATACACAAACCTGATAAGGGCAGATCAATATACACAAACCTGATAAGGGCAGATCAATATACACAAACCTGATAAGGGCAGATCAATATACACAAACCTGATAAGGGCAGATCAATATACACAAACCTGATAAGGGCAGATCAATATACACAAACCTGATAAGGGCAGATCAATATACACAAACCTGATAAGGGCAGATCAATATACACAAACCTGATAAGGGCAGATCAATATACACAAACCTGATAAGGGCAGATCAATATACACAAACCTGATAAGGGCAGATCAATATACACAAACCTGATAAGGGCAGATCAATATACACAAACCTGATAAGGGCAGATCAATATACACAAACCTGATAAGGGCAGATCAATATACACAAACCTGATAAGGGCAGATCAATATACACAAACCTGATAAGGGCAGATCAATATACACAAACCTGATAAGGGCAGATCAATATGAAAATATAACAACTAATGGCTGTGTGTGTAGAGAGCAGACTGACTCCATAATCTGGGTCTAATTTGCCTCCATTTGATGTACACATGTAAAATAAAAATAAAATATACATATATATATCATAAATCATGTTTCCATCCAAACTTTTCATGCGGATTAGTTACCTGACTCGTGAAAAAGTCACGACCGGATGGAAACATTAAGTAAATGCCAACAGTTGGTTCGACATTCTTTTTGTGTCGGTAAAATTAATTATGCGAGAAATGGTGGTGGAAATGCCTTTATGCGCAGATATTGATATAACAACCATCATATGGAAGTAAACTTGGAGTCACACGATGACATGTTGTGTGGTCCTCCCACTATGACTCGGGACAGCATGCAGTTTATTAGGCTACAGATGAAATAAGTTATGATGAACTTCACAGGGTGGTGAACGTGCCAAGGTGATGAGCTTGATGCTACTTTCCAATAAATATGGAGGGTCTTATTCTGGTGACATGATGATCGATCCCTGGCTGCCATTTGACAAATACAAAATAATATCGCTTTTATCCATAATAATCTCAACGTGGGCATATTGTTTCATACAGATTTTAGAATATTCGCATGAAAATCTGTCGCAAATTGGATGGAAACGTAGCTATAGACATGATTAGTCCTTTTCAACAAATGAATAAAATCCAGGAGACATTGGTTGTCTCCCAAATGGCGACATACTGTATGCAGGTATTTTTGACCAGGGACTGACCTGTTGTTGCCTTTATGTGTGGTGGTTTTCCACCACAGGGGGGAGCTACAGAGTTGGTAAATAAAAAATAAATTAAAACTATTCATGAGTTGGCAAAAGTTGCTCCTATACCACAGGTCCAGAGTCAGATATTTATGTCAAAATAAAATAAGTACTTGCACAGTTCATTAAACTAAAGTGATAATGGCAAGAGAGCAGTGTGTGGGTTTTTCTTTTTAAGGTATTATAAAATGTTCCCCATTCACCTGCAACAAGAACTCAGATGTGCTTTTCCTATTTCGATATTTTTCTTTCCCTTTAAGATCAAGAATAGGATTTGATGTTGGGTCATCTGATCCTAGGTCTGTGGTAAGGGCAAACTGCTACCTCAATAAAACATTATTTTTGCTTTGTTGAAAGAAAACGTGAGGTTAATTTAGGAACTAAAAGCCAGCTTTCTTTTCATTTCTGTTATTCGTGGTGTCCTGCCATCCTCAGCAAACCCCCATCACCACCACATCTCTCTGTCAGCAATAGAAGCGTTCATACTGTATATACCGACACCACAGAGTTCCTCAGTAAGGTCCTAAACGTTCTAAACTAAACAGCGACTCTCTTGTCCTCTCTTCTCCTCTCCTATCTTTATCTCGGTCGGTCGGTCTATCTTTGTCTCTCTCTCTGTCTCTGTCTCTGTCGTGGAGTCAATTCAACAGTGGCGTGTATTCATGGATGCCAAGGGAAGCCAGCCTTCCCCAAAAAATGTTACAATAAAAAAAAATGAAAAATACTGTATTTCGTCTCTGTGTTTAATAATTGTCCTTCATTTCGCAAGAGGCTCAATGTATCTAACAGGAATAAGCATCTGAGCGAGCAAAACAGTGCCTCTCTGTCTCTGTAGGCCATCTCTCTGATGCTGTCTGGTCCAAACGAGTATGACATTTGTTGCCGCCCGTAGCATTGAAGGCAAGGGAAGCCAGCGAGCATCTGGCCTCCCTTGATGAAAAAAAAAGGATAAAACATTAACCAATCAGCATTGAGCTAAACTGAATGAGCTCAACTGTGATTGGTCCTGGTGCACCAAAAGAAAGTGTGAAGGGAAGCCAGTTTGGATTTGCATCACTCCTATCAAATCCCATTGAGAGCAAACTGTACATCACTGACAGAAAAACTTTTAATTGTTGCATCTCGTTGTGTTGTTGTTCTCCGGTGGCTAGCTAGCCAGCTAGCTAAAATTGGCCCTTTCCTAAATTAGCCATGGATGGAGATAGGGATTTGGACTTGTGGTTTTACTTAATTCTCCGTACTGGCCAATGATTATAACAGCGATTCTGATCCAACCATTAATTCATACATTGTTGTGCCCCCTGGCCTGAGAGAATGGAAGTTCAATATGTAGCTAGATGTAGAAGGCTAATGTTAACTAGCTAACGTTGCCCATGAATGGAAGGTAGGCTAGCGAGCAGCATGTTAGCCAGGTAGCCTAGGACATCTAAAACTACAAGCGTGTACTGTATGACAGAGTGATAGACTGTTTCATCAACATGAAAGAGAGGAGGATGTCATTAGTGTTTCTCTACAAGTAGGGTGAGTCAACATGTTTTTCTACTTGCACGAACACACACACACACAAATCAGAACCATGGACAGCCACATTATATTTAATTTACGTTGATTGGACTAAATAGTTTTTGGTATCTTTTAGTTGTCACTGTATTAGACTAAGCAGAGGTGATTTGATGATGTTAAAATTGAAATGGTGCTGGAATAGTGGAGGCAGCTCCTGTTTTCTTTGCGACTTGCGGTAACTCTCTGTGGTGCTAAATCAATAGTTGTTTAGTGGTACGAAAATGTCAGAAACATTAACTTGCTTGACCGTGCTGTAGGTCATGTGACTGTCTGTTACTGTACCATGCAATATGCTTTGTGGACTTCACCGGACAGTGGTTGCTCTCCGGTTTTGTGATACAACAAAGGTGTGGTTCGGTAACCTCTATAGACATTTATCCAACATAGTAGTCCAACACATTATACATTTCTGAAATCCTCAAGACGTTTCCTCATCACACAAAAAAATATATATAATATTTACAGGAGCCATGACACACCCATTTGTGTACAGTGAGTCAAAACTATTTTTTCAGTTCGCATTTGGTAGACTGGGACCGCAGGTTAGATAAACTGGGACACCGTTATTATAGTCCTAACGATACCCCAATAATAATTCAATTCAGTGTTGTGTGATGAGGAAACGTCTGAGGATTTCAGAAAGGTATCATGTATTAGACTGCTATGTTTATAGATGTCTATGTGTTAGACTGCTATGTTGATAGATTTCTATGTTAGACTGCTATGTTTATAGATGTCTATGTGTTAGACTGCTATGTTGATAGATTTCTATGTTAGACTGCTATGTTGATAGATGTCTATGTGTTAGACTGCTATGTTTATAGATGTCTATGTGTTAGACTGCTATGTTTATAGATGTCTATGTGTTAGACTGCTATGTTTATAGATGTCTATGTGTTAGACTGCTATGTTGATAGATGTCTATGTGTTAGACTGCTATGTTGATAGATGTCTATGTATTAGACTGCTATGTTGATAGATGTCTATGTTAGACTGCTATGTTTATAGATGTCTATGTGTTAGACTGCTATGTTGATAGATGTCTATGTGTTAGACTGCTATGTTTATAGATGTCTATGTGTTAGACTGCTATGTTGATAGATGTCTATGTTAGACTGCTATGTTTATAGATGTCTATGTGTTAGACTGCTATGTTTATAGATGTCTATGTGTTAGACTGCTATGTTTATAGATGTCTATGTATTAGACTGCTATGTTGATAGATGTCTATGTGTTAGACTGCTATGTTGATAGATGTCTATGTGTTAGACTGCTATGTTGATAGATGTCTATGTGTTAGACTGCTATGTTTATAGATGTCTATGTGTTAGACTGCTATGTTTATAGATGTCTATGTGTTAGACTGCTATGTTGATAGATGTCTATGTGTTAGACTGCTATGTTGATAGATGTCTATGTGTTAGACTGCTATGTTGATAGATGTCTATGTGTTAGACTGCTATGTTTATAGATGTCTATGTGTTAGACTGCTATGTTTATAGATGTCTATGTGTTAGACTGCTATGTTTATAGATGTCTATGTGTTAGACTGCTATGTTTATAGATGTCTATGTGTTAGACTGCTATGTTTATAGATGTCTATGTGTTAGACTGCTATGTTTATAGATGTCTATGTGTTAGACTGCTATGTTTATAGATGTCTGTGTTAGACTGCTATGTTTATAGATGTCTATGTGTTAGACTGCTATGTTTATAGATGTCTATGTGTTAGACTGCTATGTTTATAGATGTCTGTGTTAGACTGCTATGTTTATAGATGTCTATGTGTTAGACTGCTATGTTTATAGATGTCTATGTGTTAGACTGCTATGTTTATAGATGTCTGATATGTGTCATGTGTTATAGACTGCTGTGTTGGATGTCTGATAATAATCCCCTTTTCTAACCCTTTTCTCCAAAACAACATACATCCTGTTGACTAAATGTACTTCCTGTTCTTAAGGTCTTTGCCCCCCACACCTCCCTGGCTGTGTCCCAAATGGCACGACATTCCCTATGTAGTGCCCTACCCATAGTGCTCCGGTGAAATGAAAGTAGTGCACTGCATAGGAAATGGGGTGCTATTTGGGACACAATCCCGATGGTCTGACTGTGCTTTAACCACAGGAAGTGGTGTTACGATGGAGACTCACAAGACAGGCTGTTGAGGAGAGCACGGCGTTTGCAACGCCAGGGTTGTGGGTTCGATTCCCACGGGGGGCCAGTATGAAAAAATATAATGTATGCACTCACTAACTGTAAGTCTCTCTGGATAAGAGCGTCTGCTAAATGACTAAAATGTAAATGTAATGTAAATGAGAAGAGACTGGAGTCTTTATATTGGGGTCTAAAGCAGCTGTGTCTTTGGAATGTCTGGAGCTGGTTTATAGCTCTTCTCACCCCTCCCACCTCATAGCCCCCAATGCAGCAGACCCCTCCCCCCTCATAATCTCATTAGACTCTCTCTCTTTCTCCCTCTCTCACACACACAAAAAAAAGTGTCACTTCCCTCTCTGTTTACTGAGAGACAGGGTTCTGGTTTTGAACTATAGTAAATCGCTCTCTGTGGCGTTTCTATCTCTCTCTCTCGTTCTCTCTCTCTCTCGTTCTCTCTCTCTCTGTGGTGTTTCTATCTCTCTCCATCTCTCTCTGTGGTGTTTCTATAGATCTCTATCTCTCTCTGTGGTGTTTCTATAGATCTCTATCTCTCTCTGTGGTGTTTCTATCTCTCTCTGTGGTGTTTCTATAGATCTCTATCTCTCTCTGTGGTGTTTCTATAGATCTATATCTATCTCTGTGGTGTTTCTATAGATCTCTATCTCTCTCTGTGGTGTTTCTATAGATCTCTATCTCTCTCTCTGTGGTGTTTTTATATCTCTCTGTGGTGTTTCTATATCTCTATCTCTCTCTCTGTGGTGTTTCTATCTCTCTATGGTGTTTCTCTCTCTCTCTCTGTGGTGTTTCCCTCTCTCTCTCTGTGGTGTTTCTATCTCTCTCTCTGTGGTGTTTCTCTCTCTCTCTCTCTGTGGTGTTTCTATCTCTCTCTCTGTGGTGTTTCTCTCTCTCTCTCTATCTCTGTGGTGTTTATCTCTCTCTCTATCTCTCTCTCTGTGGCGTTTCTATCTCTCTCTGTGGCGTTTCTATCTCTCTCTCTCTCTCTCTCTCTCTCTCTCTCTCTCTGTGGTGTTTTCATCTCTCTCTCCATCGCTCTCTGTGGTGTTTATATATCTATATCTCTCTCTCTGTGGTGTTGCTATCTCTCTCTCTATGTCACTCTCTCTCTCTGTGGTGTTTCTATCTCTATCTGTGGTGTTTCTATCTCTCTCTCTCTCTATCTCTCTCTCTGTGGTGTTTTTATATCTCTCTGTGGTGTTTCTATATCTCTATCTCTCTCTGTGGTGTTTCTATCTCTCTCTCTATCTCTCTCTCTGTGGTGTTTTTATATCTCTCTGTGGTGTTTCTATCTCTCTCCATCTCTCTCTGTGGTGTTTCTATAGATCTCTATCTCTCTCTGTGGTGTTTCTATCTCTCTCTCTATCTCTCTCTCTGTGGTGTTTTTATATCTCTCTCTATCTCTCTCTCTGTGGTGTTTTTATATCTCTCTGTGGTGTTTCTATATCTCTATCTCTCTCTGTGTGGTGTGTCTATCTCTCTCTCTGTGGTGTTTCTCTCTCTCTCTCTCTGGTGTTTCTATCTCTCTCTCTGTGGTGTTTCTATCTCTCTCTCTATCTCTGTGGTATCTCTATCTCTATCTCTCTCTGTGGTGTTTCTATATATCTCTGTGGTGTTTCTATCTCTATCTCTCTGTGGTGTTTCTATATATCTCTAGCTGTGGTGTTTCTATCTCTCTCTGTGGTGTTTCTATATATCTCTCTAGCTGTGGTGTTTCTATCTCTATCTCTCTCTGTGGTGTTTCTATATATCTCTAGCTGTGGTGTTTCTATCTCTCTCTGTGGTGTTTCTATCTCTATCTCTGTGGTGTTTCTATATATCTCTAGCTGTGGTGTTTCTATCTCTCTCTGTGGTGTTTCTATCTGTGGTGTTTCTATATATCTCTCTAGCTGTGGTGTTTCTATCTCTATCTCTATCTGTGGTGTTTCTATATATCTCTCTAGCTGTGGTGTTTATATCTCTATCTCTCTCTGTGGTGTTTCTATATATCTCTAGCTGTGGTGTTTATATCTCTCTCTGTGGTGTTTCTATCTCTATCTCTCTCTGTGGTGTTTCTATATATCTCTCTCGCTGTGGTGTTTCTATCTATCTCTCTGTGGTGTTTCTATCTCTCTCTCTCTGTGGTGTTTCTATCTCTCTCTCTCTCTCTCTCTCTGTGGTGTTTCTATCTATCTCTGTGGTGTTTCTATCTCTATCTCTCTCCCTGTGGTGTTTCTATCTCTCTCTCTCTCTGGTGTTTCTATCTCTATCTCTATCTCTCTCTGTGGTGTTTCTATCGCTATCTCTATCTCTCTCTGTGGTGTTTCTATATATCTCTAGCTGTGGTGTTTCTATCTCTCTCTGTGGTGTTTCTATATATCTCTAGCTGTGGTGTTTCTATCTCTCTCTGTGGTGTTTCTATCTCTATCTCTCTCTGTGGTGTTTCTATATATCTCTCTCGCTGTGGTGTTTCTATCTATCTCTCTGTGGTGTTTCTATCTCTCTCTCTCTGTGGTGTTTCTATCTATCTCTGTGGTGTTTCTATCTCTATCTCTCTCCCTGTGGTGTTTCTATCTCTCTCTCTCTCTGGTGTTTCTATCTCTATCTCTATCTCTCTCTGTGGTGTTTCTATCGCTATCTCTATCTCTCTCTGTGGTGTTTCTATCTATCTCTAGCTGTGGTGTTTCTATCTATCTCTAGCTGTGGTGTTTCTATCTCTCTCTGTGGTGTTTCTATCTCTATCTCTCTCTGTGGTGTTTCTATATATCTCTAGCTGTGGTGTTTCTATCTCTCTCTGTGGTGTTTCTATCTCTATCTCTCTCTGTGGTGTTTCTATATTTCTCTAGCTGTGGTGTTTCTATCTCTCTCTGTGGTGTTTCTATATATCTCTAGCTGTGGCATTTCTATCTCTCTCTGTGGTGTTTCTATGTCTATCTCTATCTCTCTCTGTGGTGTTTCTATATATCTCTCTCTCTGTGGTGTTTCTATCTCTCTCTCTCTGTGGTGTTTCTATCTCTCTCTCTCTGTGGTGTTTCTATATATCTCTCTCGCTGTGGTGTTTCTATCTCTATCTCTCTGTGGTGTTTCTATCTCTCTCTCTCTCTCTCTGTGTGGTGTTTCTATCTCTCTCTCTCTCTCTGTGGTGTTTCTATCTCTCTCTCTCTCTGTGGTGTTTCTATCTCTCTCTCTCTCTGTGGTGTTTCTATCTCTCTCTCTCTGTGGTGTTTCTATCTCTATCTCTCTCTCTCTGTGGTGTTTCTATCGCTATCTCTAGCTGTGGTGTTTCTATCTCTTTCTGTGGTGTTTCTATATATCTCTAGCTGTGGTGTTTATATCTCTCTCTGTGGTGTTTCTATCTCTATCTCTCTCTGTGGTGTTTCTATATATCTCTAGCTGTGGTGTTTCTATATATCTCTAGCTGTGGCGTTTCTATCTCTCTCTGTGGTGTTTCTATCTCTATCTCTCTCTGTGGTGTTTCTATATATCTCTAGCTGTGGCATTTCTATCTCTCTCTGTGGTGTTTCTATCTCTATCTCTATCTCTCTCTGTGGTGTTTCTATCTCTCTCTCGCTGTGGTGTTTCTATCTCTCTCTCTCTGTGGTGTTTCTATATATCTCTCTCGCTGTGGTGTTTCTATCTCTCTCTCTCTGTGGTGTTTCTATCTCTCTCTCTCTGTGGTGTTTATATCTCTCTCTCTCTCTGTGGTGTTTCTATCTCTCTCTCTCTGTGGTGTTTCTATCTCTCTCTCTCTGTGGTGTTTCTATCGCTATCTCTATCTCTCTCTGTGGTGTTTCTATCGCTATCTCTAGCTGTGGTGTTTCTATCTCTCTCTGTGGTGTTTCTATATATCTCTAGCTGTGGTGTTTCTATCTCTCTCTGTGGTGTTTCTATTTCTATCTCTCTCTCTCTCTGTGGTGTTTCTATTTCTATCTCTCTCTCTCTCTCTGTGGTGTTTCTATATATCTCTCTCGCTGTGGTGTTTCTATCTCTATCTCTCTGTGGTGTTTCTATCTCTATCTCTCTGTGGTGTTTCTATCTCTCTCTCTCTCTCTGTGGTGTTTCTATCTCTCTCTCTCTGTGGTGTTTCTATCTCTCTCTCTCTGTGGTGTTTCTATATATCTCTCTCGCTGTGGTGTTTCTATCTCTATCTCTCTGTGGTGTTTCTATCTCTCTCTCTCTCTCTCTCTCTCTCTCTGTGGTGTTTCTATCTCTCTCTCTCTCTCTGTGGTGTTTCTATCTCTCTCTCTCTCTGTGGTGTTTCTATCTCTCTCTCTCTGTGGTGTTTCTATCTCTATCTCTCTCTCTCTGTGGTGTTTCTATCGCTATCTCTAGCTGTGGTGTTTCTATCTCTTTCTGTGGTGTTTCTATATATCTCTAGCTGTGGTGTTTATATCTCTCTCTGTGGTGTTTCTATCTCTATCTCTCTCTGTGGTGTTTCTATATATCTCTAGCTGTGGTGTTTCTATATATCTCTAGCTGTGGCGTTTCTATCTCTCTCTGTGGTGTTTCTATCTCTATCTCTCTCTGTGGTGTTTCTATATATCTCTAGCTGTGGCATTTCTATCTCTCTCTGTGGTGTTTCTATCTCTATCTCTATCTCTCTCTGTGGTGTTTCTATATATCTCTCTCGCTGTGGTGTTTCTATCTCTCTCTCTCTGTGGTGTTTCTATATATCTCTCTCGCTGTGGTGTTTCTATCTCTATCTCTCTGTGGTGTTTCTATCTCTCTCTCTCTCTGTGGTGTTTATATCACTCTCTCTCTCTCTCTGTGGTGTTTCTATCTCTCTCTCTCTGTGGTGTTTCTATCTCTCTCTCTCTGTGGTGTTTCTATCGCTATCTCTATCTCTCTCTGTGGTGTTTCTATCGCTATCTCTAGCTGTGGTGTTTCTATCTCTCTGTGGTGTTTCTATATATCTCTAGCTGTGGTGTTTCTATCTCTCTCTGTGGTGTTTCTATCTCTCTCTCTCTCTGTGGTGTTTCTATTTCTATCTCTCTCTCTCTCTCTGTGGTGTTTCTATATATCTCTCTCGCTGTGGTGTTTCTATCTCTATCTCTCTGTGGTGTTTCTATCTCTATCTCTCTGTGGTGTTTCTATCTCTCTCTCTCTCTCTGTGGTGTTTCTATCTCTCTCTCTCTCTGTGGTGTTTCTATCTCTCTCTCTCTGTGGTGTTTCTATCTCTATCTCTCTGTGGTGTTTCTATCTCTCTCTCTCTCTGTGGTGTTTCTATATATCTCTCTCGCTGTGGTGTTTCTATCTCTATCTCTCTGTGGTGTTTCTATCTCTCTCTCTCTGTGGTGTTTCTATCTCTCTCTCTCTGTGGCGTTTCTATCTATCTCTGTGGTGTTTCTATCTCTATCTCTCTAGCTGTGGGGTTTCTATCTCTCTGTGGTGTTTCTATCTCTCTCTCTCTGTGGTGTTTCTATCGCTATCTCTATCTCTCTCTGTGGTGTTTCTATATATCTCTAGCTGTGGTGTTTCTATCTCCTTGTGGTGTTTCTATCGCTATCTCTTTCTCTCTCTGTGGTGTTTCTATATATCTCTAGCTGTGGTGTTTCTATCTCTCTCTGTGGTGTTTCTATCTCTATCTCTCTCTGTGGTGTTTCTATATATCTCTAGCTGTGGTGTTTCTATATATCTCTAGCTGTGGCGTTTCTATCTCTCTCTGTGGTGTTTCTATCTCTATCTCTCTCTGTGGTGTTTCTATATATCTCTAGCTGTGGCATTTCTATCTCTCTCTGTGGTGTTTCTATCTCTATCTCTATCTCTCTCTGTGGTGTTTCTATATATCTCTCTCGCTGTGGTGTTTCTATCTCTCTCTCTCTGTGGTGTTTCTATATATCTCTCTCGCTGTGGTGTTTCTATCTCTATCTCTCTGTGGTGTTTCTATCTCTCTCTCTCTCTCTGTGGTGTTTATCTCTCTCTCTCTCTCTCTGTGGTGTTTCTATCTCTCTCTCTCTGTGGTGTTTCTATCGCTATCTCTATCTCTCTCTGGTGTTTCTATCGCTATCTCTAGCTGTGGTGTTTCTATCTCTCTCTGTGGTGTTTCTATATATCTCTAGCTGTGGTGTTTCTATCTCTCTCTGTGGTGTTTCTATTTCTATCTCTCTCTCTCTCTCTGTGGTGTTTCTATTTCTATCTCTCTCTCTCTGTGGTGTTTCTATATATCTCTCTCGCTGTGGTGTTTCTATCTCTATCTCTCTGTGGTGTTTCTATCTCTATCTCTCTGTGGTGTTTCTATCTCTCTCTCTCTCTCTGTGGTGTTTCTATCTCTCTCTCTCTGTGGTGTTTCTATCTCTATCTCTCTGTGGTGTTTCTATCTCTCTCTCTCTCTGTGGTGTTTCTATATATCTCTCTCGCTGTGGTGTTTCTATCTCTATCTCTCTGTGGTGTTTCTATCTCTCTCTCTCTCTGTGGTGTTTCTATCTCTCTCTCTCTGTGGCGTTTCTATCTATCTCTGTGGTGTTTCTATCTCTATCTCTCTAGCTGTGAGGTTTCTATCTCTCTGTGGTGTTTCTATCTCTCTCTCTCTGTGGTGTTTCTATCGCTATCTCTATCTCTCTCTGTGGTGTTTCTATATATCTCTAGCTGTGGTGTTTCTATCTCCTTGTGGTGTTTCTATCGCTATCTCTTTCTCTCTCTGTGGTGTTTCTATATATCTCTAGCTGTGGTGTTTCTATCTCTCTCTGTGGTGTTTCTCTCTCTGTGGTGTTTCTATATATCTCTAGCTGTGGTGTTTCTCTCTCTCTGTGGTGTTTCTATCTCTCTCTCTCTGTGGTGTTTCTATCGCTATCTCTATCTCTCTCTGTGGTGTTTCTATCGCTATCTCTAGCTGTGGTGTTTCTATCTCTCTCTGTGGTGTTTCTATATATCTCTAGCTGTGGTGTTTCTATCTCTCTCTGTGGTGTTTCTATTTCTATCTCTCTCTCTCTCTGTGGTGTTTCTATTTCTATCTCTCTCTCTCTGTGGTGTTTCTATATCTCTCTCTCGCTGTGGTGTTTCTATCTCTATCTCTCTGTGGTGTTTCTATCTCTATCTCTCTGTGGTGTTTCTATCTCTCTCTCTCTCTCTGTGGTGTTTCTATCTCTCTCTCTCTGTGGTGTTTCTATCTCTATCTCTCTGTGGTGTTTCTATCTCTCTCTCTCTCTGTGGTGTTTCTATATATCTCTCTCGCTGTGGTGTTTCTATCTCTATCTCTCTGTGGTGTTTCTATCTCTCTCTCTCTCTGTCGTGTTTCTATCTCTCTCTCTCTGTGGCGTTTCTATCTATCTCTGTGGTGTTTCTATCTCTATCTCTCTAGCTGTGGGGTTTCTATCTCTCTGTGGTGTTTCTATCTCTCTCTCTCTGTGGTGTTTCTATCGCTATCTCTATCTCTCTCTGTGGTGTTTCTATATATCTCTAGCTGTGGTGTTTCTATCTCCTTGTGGTGTTTCTATCGCTATCTCTTTCTCTCTCTGTGGTGTTTCTATATATCTCTAGCTGTGGTGTTTCTATCTCTCTCTGTGGTGTTTCTCTCTCTGTGGTGTTTCTATATATCTCTAGCTGTGGTGTTTCTATCTCTCTGTGGTGTTTCTATCTCTATCTCTATCTCTCTCTGTGGTGTTTCTATATATCTCTCTCGCTGTGGTGTTTCTATCTATATATAGCTCTCTCTCTCTGTTTCTATCTCTCTCTATCTCTCTCTGTGGCATTTCACTCTCTACCCCCTTTATTCCTTTATCTCCAACAGGAAGTGAGCTTGCTCGGCTGTGACAAGTACTTCTACAACAGAGGCAGAGAGGGGGAGGGAGAGAGAGGGAGCAGTTCAGCTCAGTTCATATATAGCGATTTACTGTATTTCAACACCAGAACCCTGTCTCTCAGTAGAAAAGAGGGAAGTGAAACTTTTTTTTGCCAGCAACCATAGTGAGTGTTTGTGTGTGTGTGTGTGTGTGTGTTTGTGTTTGTGTTTGTGTGTGTGAGCGAGAGAGACTCATAACCCCAATCTTTAAGAACAGAGACACATTTTACCCTAACAATCACTGAGGCATTTGGGTGAACAGTAACCTGGGGAAGGTTTTCTGTAGCATTATAAATGTAAGACTTATAAACTTCCTTAATAAGCACACTGTCTTGAGTAAAAGCCAGATTGGATTTATACCAAAACATATTTACCCCCTACACACCCTGATAGATGAACATGTCCACCACAATAACACAACAATTTATGCTGGCTTTATTGACTTCCAAAAAGCATTTGATTATTTTTCACATGCAGGACTGTTCTACACAGTTATTGAAAATGGTGTAGGGGGTAAAACCTATGACATAATTAAATCAGTGTATACTGGCAATACGTGCAGCATCAAAATTGGCAATAAAATAACATAATTCTTCAACCAGGGGCGGGGCCTTCGCCAGGATTGCAATGGCAGCCCTGCGCTCTTCAATATTTACATCAACGAATTGGCCACTATTCTAGAGAAATCCTCAGCCCCTGGTGTTAGTCTACACAATTCAGAGGTTAAATGCCTGCTCTTCACAGATGATCTATGCCTGCTGTCACCCCACAGCACATGGCCTACAGCAGAGCCTGGACCTGCTAGAGCAGTACTGACAGACCTGGGCCCTGGCAATAAACCCCCAAAATACAAAAAATAATGATTTTCCAGAGAATTAGACCAAAGTTCTCAATTGGTAGAAAACATATGGAGTACTGCACACACTACAATTACTTAGGTTAAAAATAAGTTTAACTGGACACCTAAATGAGGCAGTGAATGAACTGAAACAAAGCGCGCAGGGCGTTCCTAGGTCATTAAAAAACAAATTCATATTGAAATACCTATTAAAATGTAGCTAAAACGAATTGAATGTGTCATTGAACCAATTGCACTTTATGGCAGCGAGGTGTGGGGTCCACTTTGCAAAACAAGATTTCACCAAATGGGACAAACACCCCATTGAAACCCTGCATGCAGAGTTCTGTAAGAATCTTCTACATGTCCAGAGGAAAACTACAAACAATGCATGCAGGGCAGAACTAGGCCAATATCCCCTAATAATAAAAACTTTTAAAAAATTGCAATTAAGTTTAGGAAATATTTCAGATTCAGTGACCCCCTCTCATATCATTACCAAGCCCTGCAATGCCAAGAGCTGAGCAAAGAAAAGAGTCCCCTCATCCAGCTGGTCCTGGTCCTGAGTTCACAAACCTGTTCTACTAACACACTGAAGCCTCAGGACCAGAACATCCAATCAATCAGAATAAACCAAAATTACAACACAGTCAAAATAAAACTACATTATCTATTGGGAGACACAAGCAACGTGCAGTCCTATCTGGCCCTAAATCAAAAAGTACACCATGGCAAACTATTTGACCATGGTTACTGATCAAAACCTTAGAAGAACCTTGAATATGTACAGCCTTAGTGAGCAAAGCCTTTTCTAAGGGTAGACAGAAAAAGCTGGCTTCCAAAAGAAGAAAGGCTGTGGATCACTGCATTATGAAAGGGTTAGGGTTATCTGGCCCTGAGAAGAACGGCTGTGGATCACTGCATTATGAAAGGGTTAGGGTTATCTGGCCCTGAGAAGAACGGCTGTGGATCACTGCATTATGAAAGGGTTAGGGTTATCTGGCCCTGAGAAGAACGGCTGTGGATCACTGCATTATGAAAGGGTTAGGGTTATCTGGCCCTGAGAAGAACGGCTGTGGATCACTGCATTATGAAAGGGTTAGGGTTATCTGGCCCTGAGAAGAAAGACTGTGGATCACTGCATTATGAAATGGGTTAGGGTTATCTGGCCCTGAGAAGAACGGCTGTGGATCACTGCATTATGAAATGGGTTAGGGTTATCTGGCCCTGAGAAGAACGGCTGTGGATCACTGCATTATGAAATGGGTTAGGGTTATCTGGCCCTGAGAATAAAGTTGTGTGTGTTTGTTCTAGTTTATGAGACAAGCTTCTAATGAAATGATGATGATGTTGCTGATGATTGTGGTCAATAAAGTCTGAATTAGATTACATTTTTAATACCAATGAAAACTCAGCTGGCATTGTCATGTCTCCACACCAGTTTGAATGTTAGTTTAAAAAGTATTCTATCCAAGCTCGCAACCTGGTCTCAGAGCATTTTGTATTATTCTGTACGTAAATCCGAGGACTATATTTAGCATGATACTGTATGTTACGTTTGATATGGCTACATAAGACAGATGGTTACATAAGGCAAAAACGAAAGTAGGGTGGTTGGTCGGGGTGGATAGGTTGGTGTATAATGCAAACGTCTAGCAACTTTAAGGTTGCGAGTTCGAATCGGATACAATGGCGCCGGAGGAGATGGCTGACGTTTTACAGGCTCCAAACCATATGTGCTATTGTGTGTGTTTTTTTTGCATTATTTGTAACTTATTTTGAACATCATATTTCTGCCACCGTCTCTTATGACCGAAAAAAGCTTCTGGATATCAGGACAGAGATTACTCACCTCGTACTGGACAAAGATTTTTTTTTAACGAGTCGGCACGCAAAGGATTTACTTCAGACACCCGACAAGGCCCAAATCCCCGTCATTAACATGAGACGGATATTACGGGGACGTAGGTCGGGGTGCCTTGTAAGGATCCGACGGCGAGTGGTTATTTCTGCCTCTACCATCAGTCCTATTAGTATTATACCCTACCCCTACCCTATCCTATCCCTACCCTACCATATACCCTATCCTACCCCTACCCTACCATATACCCTACCCTACCCCTACCCTACCATATACCCTACCCCTACCCTACCATATACCCTACCCTATCCTACCCTACCCTACCATATACCCTACCCTACCCTATCCTACCCTACCCCTACCCTACCATATACCCTACCCCTACCCTACCATATACCCCTACCCTACCATATACCCTACCCTATCCTATCCCTACCATATACCCTACCCTACCCTACCATATACCCTACCCTACCATATACCCTACCCTATCCTATCCCTACCCTACCCTACCATATACCCTACCCCTACCCCTACCCTACCATATACCCTACCCTATCCTATCCCTACCCCATCCTATCCCTACCCTACCATATACCCTACCCTACCCTACCATATACCCTACCCTATCCTACCCCTACCCTATCCTATCCCTACCCTACCCTACCATATACCCTACCCCTACCCTATCCCTACCATATACCCTACCCTACCATATACCTCTACCCTACCATATACCCCTACCCTATCCTACCCCTACCCTACCATATACCCTACCCTATCCTACCCCTACCCTACCATATACCCTACCCTATCCTATCCTACCCTACCATATACCCTACCCCTACCCTACCATATACCCTACCCTACCCTATCCTACCCTACCATATACCCTACCCCTACCCTACCCCTACCCTATCCTACCCCTACCCTACCATATACCCTATCCTACCCCTACCCTACCATATACCCTACCCCTACCCTACCCCTACCCTACCATATACCCCTATCCTACCCCTACCCTACCATATACCCCTACCCTACCCTACCATATACCCTACCATATACCCTACCCTACCCCACCATATACCCTACCCTATCCTACCCCTACCCTACCATATACCCTACCCTATCCTACCCCTACCCTACCATATACCCTACCCTATCCTACCCCTACCCTACCATATACCCTACCCTACCATATACCCTACTCCTACCCTATACCCGATCCCTACTCCTACCCTATTCCCTACCCTACTCCTACCCTATACCCTACCCTATACCCTATCCCTACCCTATACCCTACCCCTACCCTATCCCAACTCCTACCCTAAATCCATATCTGTGAAAGACAGATAGATAGCATCTGAAGAGTGTTAAGTCAACTGATGTTGGGGTCGTAGGGTAACTATAGGGTGAACTAATCACTATTGATCTGCCACTGCTTTGGCTCTTAGACCAAATCAATACACCTGTTACAGACAGACAGGGGAAAAACTGATATTTTATAGTGAGCTCAAAGCGTTCTTGTCTTTTAAGAGGAGGTGATGAGTTGTAGCTAGTGGTAAAGAAGAAGGGAGAGGTGAGAGTAGTGAGGGGCTCAGATCTGCCAAACAGGATGATCATTACCCTGGCGTCCATCGTAACCTGTCTGTCAGCATGACATCATTCAAACAGGATTAAGACAGAACACACACACACACACACACACACACACACACCCTCAAAACCAAAAATCCAACCTTGAGCTTCCAGCTTTCTGTGAGGCCCCGTGAGGGCGGCCGAGTGCCAGACCTGATATTCTCATGAGGGTTCGAGGTGCACAGCGGGACGAGTAGGTCTGTGGCACTGGCTGGCATCTCAAATGCCACCCTATTCCCTATAAAGTCAAAAGTAGTGCACTATATAGGGAATAGGGTGCCATTTGGCACGCTGCCACTGTCAGCTCCTGTACATAATTCTGAATGACAATTGACCTTCTGCTGTAGGGGCGATGACAAGGGCCTACAGAAAACCACAGGGCCAACCTGTCACTGTAGGGGCGATGACAGGGGCCTACAGAAAACCACAGGGCCAACCTGTCACTGTAGGGGCGATGACAGGGGCCTACAGAAAACCACAGGGCCAACCTGTCACTGTAGGGGCGATGACAGGGGCCTAGAGAAAACCACAGGGCCAACCTGTCACTGTAGGGGCGATGACAGGGGCCTACAGAAAACCACAGGGCCAACCTGTCACTGTAGGGGCGATGACAGGGGCCTACAGAAAACCACAGGGCCAACCTGTCACTGTAGGGGCGATGACAGGGGCCTACAGAAAACCACAGGGCCAACCTGTCACTGTAGGGGCGATGACAGGGGCCTACAGAAAACCACAGGGCCAACCTGTCACTGTAGGGGCGATGACAGGGGCCTAGAGAAAACCACAGGGCCAACCTGTCACTGTAGGGGCGATGACAGGGGCCTACAGAAAACCACAGGGCCAACCTGTCACTGTAGGGGCGATGACAGGGGCCTACAGAAAACCACAGGGCCAACCTGTCACTGTAGGGGCGATGACAGGGGCCTACAGAAAACCACAGGGCCAACCTGTCACTGTAGGGGCGATGACAGGGGCCTACAGAAAACCACAGGGCCAACCTGTCACTGTAGGGGCGATGACAGGGGCCTACAGGAAACCACAGGGCCAACCTGTCACTGTAGGGGCGATGACAGGGGCCTACAGAAAACCACAGGGCCAACCTGTCACTGTAGGGGCGATGACAGGGGCCTACAGGAAACCACAGGGCCAACCTGTCACTGTAGGGGCGATGACAGGGGCCTACAGGAAACCACAGGGCCAACCTGTCACTGTAGGGGCGATGACAGGGGCCTACAGGAAACCACAGGGCCAACCTGTCACTGTAGGGGCGATGACAGGGGCCTACAGGAAACCACAGGGCCAACCTGTCACTGTAGGGGCGATGACAGGGGCCTACAGAAAACCACAGGGCCAACCTGTCACTGTAGGGGCGATGACAGGGGCCTACAGAAAACCACAGGGCCAACCTGTCACTGTAGGGGCGATGACAGGGGCCTACAGGAAACCACAGGGCCAACCTGTCACTGTAGGGGCGATGACAGGGGCCTACAGGAAACCACAGGGCCAACCTGTCACTGTAGGGGCGATGACAGGGGCCTACAGAAAACCACAGGGCCAACCTGTCACTGTAGGGGCGATGACAGGGGCCTACAGAAAACCACAGGGCCAACCTGTCACTGTAGGGGCGATGACAGGGGCCTAGAGAAAACCACAGGGCCAACCTGTCACTGTCAGACCACTGACCAGTCTGACTGGGATTATTTTAGTCCACAGCCAAAACCGGTTTGGTCCTAGATGGAAACATGACTCCCCATACGGCAGGAGTAGGTCAAACCGGTTTGGTCCTAGATGGAAACATGACTCCCCATACGGCAGGAGTAGGTCAAACCGGTTTGGTCCTAGATGGGAACATGACTCCCCATACGGCAGGAGTAGGTCAAACCGGTTTGGTCCTAGATGGAAACATGACTCCCCATACGGCAGGAGTAGGTCAAACCGGTTTGGTCCTAGATGGAAACATGACTCCCCATACGGCAGGAGTAGGTCAAACCGGTTTGGTCCTAGATGGAAACATGACTCCCCATACGGCAGGAGTAGGTCAAACCGGTTTGGTCCTAGATGGAAACATGACTCCCCATACGGCAGGAGTAGGTCAAACCGGTTTGGTCCTAGATGGAAACATGACTCCCCATACGGCAGGAGTAGGTCAAACCGGTTTGGTCCTAGATGGAAACATGACTCCCCATACGGCAGGAGTAGGTCAAACCGGTTTGGTCCTAGATGGAAACATGACTCCCCATACGGCAGGAGTAGGTCAAACCGGTTTGGTCCTAGATGGAAACATGACTCCCCATACGGCAGGAGTAGGTCAAACCGGTTTGGTCCTAGATGGAAACATGACTCCCCATACGGCAGGAGTAGGTCAAACCGGTTTGGTCCTAGATGGAAACATGACTCCCCATACGGCAGGAGTAGGTCAAACCGGTTTGGTCCTAGATGGAAACATGACTCCCCATACGGCAGGAGTAGGTCAAACCGGTTTGGTCCTAGATGGAAACATGACTCCCCATACGGCAGGAGTAGGTCAAACCGGTTTGGTCCTAGATGGAAACATGACTCCCCATACGGCAGGAGTAGGTCAAACCGGTTTGGTCCTAGATGGAAACATGACTCCCCATACGGCAGGAGTAGGTCAAACCGGTTTGGTCCTAGATGGAAACATGACTCCCCATACGGCAGGAGTAGGTCAAACCGGTTTGGTCCTAGATGGAAACATGACTCCCCATACGGCAGGAGTAGGTCAAACCGGTTTGGTCCTAGATGGAAACATGACTCCCCATACGGCAGGAGTAGGTCAAACCGGTTTGGTCCTAGATGGAAACATGACTCCCCATACGGCAGGAGTAGGTCAAACCGGTTTGGTCCTAGATGGAAACATGACTCCCCATACGGCAGGAGTAGGTCAAACCGGTTTGGTCCTAGATGGAAACATGACTCCCCATACGGCAGGAGTAGGTCAAACCGGTTTGGTCCTAGATGGAAACATGACTCCCCATACGGCAGGAGTAGGTCAAACCGGTTTGGTCCTAGATGGAAACATGACTCCCCATACGGCAGGAGTAGGTCAAACCGGTTTGGTCCTAGATGGAAACATGACTCCCCATACGGCAGGAGTAGGTCAAACCGGTTTGGTCCTAGATGGAAACATGACTCCCCATACGGCAGGAGTAGGTCAAACCGGTTTGGTCCTAGATGGAAACATGACTCCCCATACGGCAGGAGTAGGTCAAACCGGTTTGGTCCTAGATGGAAACATGACTCCCCATACGGCAGGAGTAGGTCAAACCGGTTTGGTCCTAGATGGAAACATGACTCCCCATACGGCAGGAGTAGGTCAAACCGGTTTGGTCCTAGATGGAAACATGACTCCCCATACGGCAGGAGTAGGTCAAACCGGTTTGGTCCTAGATGGAAACATGACTCCCCATACGGCAGGAGTAGGTCAAACCGGTTTGGTCCTAGATGGAAACATGACTCCCCATACGGCAGGAGTAGGTCAAACCGGTTTGGTCCTAGATGGAAACATGACTCCCCATACGGCAGGAGTAGGTCAAACCGGTTTGGTCCTAGATGGAAACATGACTCCCCATACGGCAGGAGTAGGTCAAACCGGTTTGGTCCTAGATGGAAACATGACTCCCCATACGGCAGGAGTAGGTCAAACCGGTTTGGTCCTAGATGGAAACATGACTCCCCATACGGCAGGAGTAGGTCAAACCGGTTTGGTCCTAGATGGAAACATGACTCCCCATACGGCAGGAGTAGGTCAAACCGGTTTGGTCCTAGATGGAAACATGACTCCCCATACGGCAGGAGTAGGTCAAACCGGTTTGGTCCTAGATGGAAACATGACTCCCCATACGGCAGGAGTAGGTCAAACCGGTTTGGTCCTAGATGGAAACATGACTCCCCATACGGCAGGAGTAGGTCAAACCGGTTTGGTCCTAGATGGAAACATGACTCCCCATACGGCAGGAGTAGGTCAAACCGGTTTGGTCCTAGATGGAAACATGACTCCCCATACGGCAGGAGTAGGTCAAACCGGTTTGGTCCTAGATGGAAACATGACTCCCCATACGGCAGGAGTAGGTCAAACCGGTTTGGTCCTAGATGGAAACATGACTCCCCATACGGCAGGAGTAGGTCAAACCGGTTTGGTCCTAGATGGAAACATGACTCCCCATACGGCAGGAGTAGGTCAAACCGGTTTGGTCCTAGATGGAAACATGACTCCCCATACGGCAGGAGTAGGTCAAACCGGTTTGGTCCTAGATGGAAACATGACTCCCCATACGGCAGGAGTAGGTCAAACCGGTTTGGTCCTAGATGGAAACATGACTCCCCATACGGCAGGAGTAGGTCAAACCGGTTTGGTCCTAGATGGAAACATGACTCCCCATACGGCAGGAGTAGGTCAAACCGGTTTGGTCCTAGATGGAAACATGACTCCCCATACGGCAGGAGTAGGTCAAACCGGTTTGGTCCTAGATGGAAACATGACTCCCCATACGGCAGGAGTAGGTCAAACCGGTTTGGTCCTAGATGGAAACATGACTCCCCATACGGCAGGAGTAGGTCAAACCGGTTTGGTCCTAGATGGAAACATGACTCCCCATACGGCAGGAGTAGGTCAAACCGGTTTGGTCCTAGATGGAAACATGACTCCCCATACGGCAGGAGTAGGTCAAACCGGTTTGGTCCTAGATGGAAACATGACTCCCCATACGGCAGGAGTAGGTCAAACCGGTTTGGTCCTACATGGGAACATGACTCCCCATACGGCAGGAGTAGGTCAAACCGGTTTGGTCCTAGATGGAAACATGACTCCCCATACAGCAGGAGTAGGTCAAACCGGTTTGGTCCTAGATGGAAACATGACTCCCCATACGGCAGGAGTAGGTCAAACCGGTTTGGTCCTAGATGGGAACATGACTCCCCATACGGCAGGAGTAGGTCAAACCGGTTTGGTCCTAGATGGAAACATGACTCCCCATACGGCAGGAGTAGGTCAAACCGGTTTGGTCCTAGATGGAAACATGACTCCCCATACGGCAGGAGTAGGTCAAACCGGTTTGGTCCTAGATGGAAACATGACTCCCCATACGGCAGGAGTAGGTCAAACCGGTTTGGTCCTAGATGGAAACATGACTCCCCATACGGCAGGAGTAGGTCAAACCGGTTTGGTCCTAGATGGAAACATGACTCCCCATACGGCAGGAATAGGTCAAATAAAACTATGGCCCTCAATTCCTGGATAACTGCATAACCTCGCTCTCTCATAAAACTATGGCCCTCAATCCCTGGATCGATCCATCCATCCATCCATTCCGTCCATCCATCCATCCATCCATCCATCCATCCATCCATCCAGGTTATCAGCCCTGGGTTGCATGCAGAACCAGCCTGGCCTGCAGAGTCCATGTAGTGTTGGAAACATGGACACGCAAACCATGAGGCAAATGCCCTGACCTTCAGCTACTTCCAGGACTGACTGACTCTCTGACTCTCTATATTCAGTGACAACGTCTAGTTTGTGGAGGATAATTGGATTTAGCTGCATGCTGGCATAGCTCAGTGTAGCCATGGAGGGGAAGGGGGCATAGCTGGAGCGGGTGGGGACATCCTTAGTGGGGGGGTCACTGCACAGCGCAGCACACACAGGACGCACGCATGCACACAAACACAAACGCTGCAAAAATGATGATGGTGCTGAAGGGGATGGCTGCCGTTTTATGGACTCTTAACCAACCGTGCTATTTTGTGTGTTTTTTTCTCATTGTTTGTAACTTATTTTGTACATAATGTTGCTGCTACCGTCTCTTATGACCGAAAAGAGCTTCTGGACATCAGAACAGCGATTACTCACCTTGAACTGGACAAATCATTTTTCTTTAATGAGTTGGACGAGAGGGATTTTCTCCAGACAGGGCCCTCATCCGGAAGGAGATCGGGGCGCCTGGTAAGGAGCCGGCGACGAGTGGCTAATCTTCCTTTGCCATCGATACTATTGGCCAACTTACAATCGCTTGATAATAAACTGGACCAACTACAGGCAGGAATATCCTACCAACGGGACATTATAAACTGTAATATCTTATGTTTCACCGAGTCGTGGCTGAACGAAGACATGAATAACATACAGCTGACGGGTTATACACTGTACCGGCAGGATAGAACAGCAGCCTCTGGTAAGACAAGGGGAGGCGGTCTATGTACATTTGGAAACAACAGCTGGTGCCACGATATCTAAGGAAGTCTCAAGGTTTTGCTCGCCTGAGATAGATTATCTCATGATAAACTGTAGACCACACTATTTACCAAGAGAGTTTATCTATATTTTTCGTAGCTGTGTAGTTACCACCACAAACCGATGCTGGCACTAAGGCCGCACTCAATGAGCTGTATAAGGCCATAAGCAAACAGGAAAACGCTAATCCAGATGCAGCGCTCCTAGTGGCCGGGGACTTTAATGCAGGGAAACTTACATCCGTTTTACCTCATTTCTACCAGCATGTTAAATGTGCAACCAGAGGAAAATAAACTCTAGACCACCTTTACTCCACACACAGAGACGCATACAAAGCTCTCCCTCGCCCTCCATTTGGCAAATCTGACCATAATTATATCCTCCTGATTCCTGCTTACAAGCAAAAACTAAAGCAGGAAGCACCAGTGACTCGGTCAATAAAGAAGTGGTCAGACGACGCAGATGCTAAGCTACAGGACTGTTTTGCTAGCACAGAATGGAATATGTTCCGGGATTCTTCCAATAGCATTGAGGAGTACACCACATCAGTCCCTGGCTTCATCAATAAGTGCATCGATGACGTCGTCCCCACAGTGACTGTATGTACATACCCCAACCAGAAACCATGGATTACAGGCAACATCCACACTGAGCTAAAGGGTAGAGCTGGCACTTTCAAGAAGCGGGACTCAAACCCGGATGCTTATAAGAAATCCTGCTATGCCCTCCGACGAACCATCAAACAGACAAAGCGTCAATACAGGACTAAGATTGAATCGTACTACACCGGCTCCAACGCTCGTCGGATGTGGCAGGGTTTGCAAACTATTACAGACTACAAAGGGAAGCACAGCCACTAGCTGCCCAGTGACACGAGCCTACCAGACGAGCTAAATCACTTCTATGCTCGCTTCGAGGCAAGCAACACTGAAGCATGCATGAGAGCATCAGCTGTTCCGGACGACTGTGTGATCACGCTCTCCGTAGCCGATGTGAGTAAGACCTTTAAACAGGTCAACTTTCACAAGGCCGTAGGGCCAGACGGATTACCAGGACGTGTACTCCGAGCATGCGCTGACCAACTTGCAAGTGTCTTCCCTGACATTTTCTACCTGTCCCTGACTGAGTCTGTAATACCAACATGTTTCAAGCAGACCACCATAGACCCTGTGCCCAAGAACACTAAGATAACCTACCTAAATGACTACCGACCCGTAGCACTCACGTTTGTAGCCATGAAGTGCTTTGAAAGGCTGGTCATGGTTCACATCAACACCATTATCCCAGAAACCCTAGACCCAAACCAATTTGCATACCGCCCCAACAGATCCACAGATGATGCAATCTCTATTGCACTCCACACTGCCCTTTCACACCTGGACAAAAGAAACACCTACGTGAGAATGCTATTCATTGACTACAGCTCAGCGTTCAACACCATAGTGCCCTCAAAGCTCATCACTAAGCTAAGGACCCTGGGACTGAACACCTCCCTCTGCAACTGGATCCTGGACTTCCTGACGGGCCGCCCCCAGGTGGTAAGGGTAGGTAACAACACATCTGCCACGCTGATCCTCAACACGGGGGCCCCTCAGGTGTGCGTGCTCAGGCCCCTCCTGTACTCCCTGTTCACCCATGACTGCATGGCCAGGCACGACTCCAACACCATCATTAAGTTTGCCAACGACAGCCTATTCCCCCTGAGGAGACTGAAAAGATTTGGCATGGGTCCTCAGATCCTCAAAAAGTTATACAGCTGCACCATTGAGAGCATCCTGACTGGTTGCATCACTTCCTGGTATGGCAACTGCTCGGCCTCCGACCGCAAGGCACTACAGAGGGTAGTACGTACGGCCCAGTATATCACTGGGACCACCAAGCTTCCTGCCATTCAGGACCATACCAGGCGGTGTCAGAGGAAGGCCCTAAAAATTGTCAAAGACTCCAGCCACCCTAGTCATAGACTGTTCTCTCTGCTACCGCACGGCAAGTGGTACCGGAGCGCCAAGTCTAGGTCCAAAAGGCTTCTTAACAGCTTCTACCCCCAAGCCATAAGACTCCTGAACAGCTAATCAAATGGCTACCCGGACTATTTGCATTGTCCTCCCACCCCCTCTTTTACGCTGCTGCCACTCTGTTTATTATCTATGCATAGTCACTTTAACTCTACCTACATGTACAGTTGAAGTCGGAAGTTTTACATACACAGCCAAATACATTTAAACTCAGTTTTTCACAATTACTGACATTTCATCCTAGTAAAAATTCCCTGTCTTAGTTCAGTTAGGATCACCACTTTATTTTAAGAATGTGAAATGTCAGAATAATAGTAGAGAGAATGATTTATTTCAGCTTTTATTTCTTTCATCACATTCCCAGTGGGTCAGAAGTTTACATACACTCAATTAGTATTTGGTAGCATTGCCTTTAAATTGTTTAACTTGGGTCAAACGTTTCGGGTAGCCTTCCACAAGCTTCCCACAATAAGTTGGGTGAATTTTGGCCCATTCCTCCTGACAGAGCTGGTGTAACTGAGTCAGGTTTGTAGGCCTCCTTGCTCACACACGCTTTTTCAGTTCTGCCCACAAATGTTCTATAGGATTGAGATCAGGGCTTTGTGATGGCCACTCCAATACCTTGACTTTGTTGTCCTTAAGCCATTTTGCCACAACTTTGGAAGTATGCTTGGGGTCATTGTCCATTTGGAAGACCCATTTGCGACCAAGCTTTAACTTCCTGACTGATGTCTTGAGATGTTGCATCAATATATCCACATCATTTTCCTTCCTCATGATGCCATCTATTTTGTGAAGTGCACCAGTCCCTCCTGCAGCAAAGCACCCCCACAGCATGATGCTGCCACCCCCGTGCTTCACGGTTGGGATGGTGTTCTTAGGCTTGCAAGCAACCCCCTTTTTCCTCCAAACATAACGATGGTCATTATGGCCAAACAGTTATATTTTTGTTTCATCAGACCAGAAGACATTTCTCCAAAAAGTATGATATTTTTCCCAATGTGCAGTTGCAAACCGTAGTCTGGCTTTTTTATGGCGGTTTTGCAGCAGTGGCTTCTTCCTTGCTGAGCGGCCTTTCAGGTTATGTCTATATAGGACTCGTTTTACTGTGGATATAGATACTTTTGTACCTGTTTCCTCCAGCATCTTCACAAGGTCCTTTGCTGTTGTTCTGGGATTGATTTGCACTTTTCGCACCAAAGTACGTTCATCTCTAGGAGACAGAACACGTCTCCTTCCTGAGCGGTATGACGGCTGCGTTGTCCCATGGTGTTTTGTTTGTACAGATGAACGTGGTACCTTCAGGCGTTTGGAAATTGCTCCCAAGGATGAACCAGACTTGTGGAGGTCTACAATGGCTGATTTCTTTTGACTTTCCCATGATGTCAAGCAAAGAGGCACTGAGGTTGAAGGTAGGCCTTGAAATACATCCACAAGTACGCCTCCAATTTACTGAAATGATGTCAATTAGCCTATCAGAAGCTTCTAAAGCCATGACATAATTTCTGGAATTTTCCAAGCTGTTTAAAGGCACAGTCAACTTAGTGTATGTAAACTTCTGACCCACTGGAATTGTGATACAGTGAAATAATCTGTCTGTAAACAATTGTTGGAAAAATTACTTGTGTCATGCACAAAGTAGATGTCCTAACCGACTTGCCAAAACTATAGTTTGTTAAAAGGAATGTGTGGAGTGGTTGAAAAACGAGTTTTAATGACTCCAACCTAAGTGTATGTAAACCTCCGACTTCAACTGTATATATTACCTCAATTACCTTGACTAACCTGTGCCCCTGCACATTGACTCTGTACTGGTAAGCCCTGTATATACAGGGAAATCTTTCTGATTGAGAGGGGCTCAAATACTTTTTCCCCTCATTAAAATGCAAATCAATTTATAACATTTTTGACATGCGTTTTTCTGGATTTTTTTGTTGTTATTCTGTCTCTCACTGTTCAAATAAACCTACCATTAAAATTATAGACTGATCATTTCTTTGTCAGTGGGCAAACGTACAAAATCAGCAGGGGATCAAATACTTTTTTCCCTCACTGTAGCCTCGCTACTGTTATTTTACTGCTGCTCTTTAATTATTTGTTATTGGTTATTATTATGTTTTATTTATTTTTAGTTAACACTTATTTTTCTTAAAACTGCATTGTTGGTTAAGGGCTTGTAAGTAAGCATTTCACTGTAAGGTCCACACGGCGCATGTGACAAATACAATTTGATTTGATTTGTATCTCATCATGGACAACTTTAGCATTTTTGCTAATTAGCAACTTTTCAACTATATAACCCTTCCCCTTTTAGCTAACCCTTCCCCAAACCTTAACCCTTTTAGCTAACCCTTCCCCAAACCCTAACCTTAACCCTTTTAGCTAACCCTTCCCCAAACCTTAACCCTTTTAGCTAACCCTTCCCCAAACCCTAACCTTAACCCTTTTAGCTAACCCTTCCCCTTCCCCAAACCCTAACCTTAACCCTTTTAGCTAACCCTTCCCCAAACCCTAACCCTTCCCCTTTTAGCTAACCCTTCCCCAAACCCTAACCTTAACCCTTTTAGCTAACCCTTCCCCAAACCCTAACCTTAACCCTTTTAGCTAACCCTTCCCCAAACCCTAACCTTAACCCTTTTAGCTAACCCTTCCCCTTTTACCCAACCCTTCCCCTTTTAGCTAACCCTTCCCCAAACCCTAACCTTAACCCTGTTATCTAACCCTTCCCCAAACCCTAACCTTAACCCTTTTAGCTAACCCTTCCCCAAACCCTAACCTTAACCCTTTTAGCTAACCCTTCACCTAACCCTAACCTTAAACCTTTAACCTAACTGCTAAACTTAACCCTAAGCCCAACTCCTAGCCACCTAGCTAGAGTTCGTAACATATCATACGGTTTGCAAATTCGTAACATATTGTACGTTTGCAATGTCATGATATGTTGTACATTTTTGAAAATTTGTAAAATATAACACATTTTGATAATTAGTAACATATATTTTCCAGGGACTTATAATACGAATTGTAATTCGTAACATATCATACTAAATGGAATGTATCGGATTTACGTAAAGAATAATACGAAATGCTTTGATACCAGGTTGAAGCTCAGCATACTATTTCTGCTAAGACAAAGTAGTGTCTTGCGAAATATATCGACTTTTCTGTTGTGCGAGAAGAGTGGCATCAATGCAACCGCGCGCAAAACGGAAAAAAACTCCGGCCTCCCTCCGTCTCCTTCGCTCAGCCCAGTCTCATACACTTCTTGTGGAGATATGACAGTGTAGTTATCTCCAAATAAATAAACACAGACCTCTGCTTTTCAAGGAGTGTGCTCACAATCCATCCCTCTCTGCGTGAGTAGTGCGAGGAGAGCTCTTCCGGGGAGGAGTGGTGAGTTCAGCCTCTGAAGTAACTTCGCTCAAACAAACGCAGCAGAGAAGAGGACAGGAGAGGTGCATTTCGCCAATTCCTCAAGGATGGAGGTAAGCAACAGTTGGAAACGAGTTTAGAATGAAGTGTTTGGACAGTAGGATTTCGTCGTAGGTAAAAAATTATTCACTGAACTCAACTCTGCAGAAGTTGGTTAACAACTTGTGGAAGCAGACTCGATCGCCTTGGAAAAGTGGAGTTGTTGGCAACAATTCTCTGTGGTGCGATGTTATATCACAACAACATATTTGCTATGTATTTGATATAATTAAATCTACCTTTAATTGGGGATAAAATGCACTTTCTAATATCGGCTAGTTAAGCCACCCTGTACTTATTTGTGTGAAGAACCTCTGATTCACATTTGATCAGTGGTGGAAAAAGTCCCCAACTGTCATAGGTTACTTGAGTAAAAGTAAAGGTACCTTAATAGAAAATGATTCAAGTAAAAGTGAAAGTCACCCAGTAAAATACTACTGGAGTAGAAGTCTAAAGTATTTGGTTTTAAATATACATAAGTATCAAAAGTAAATGTAATTGCTAAAATTGTACCCAAAACGTCTAAATCATTTCAAATTCCTTATATTAAGCCAACCAGACAGCACCATTTTATTGTTTTTATTGTATTTACTCCAACGCTCGGACATTACAAACGAAGCATGTGTGTTTAGTGAGTCCGCCTGGTCAGAGGCTGTAGGGATGACCAAGGTTGTTCTCTTGATAAGTGCGTGAAGTGGACCAATTTCCTGTCCTGATAAGCATTCAAAATGTAATGAGTACATTTATAGAGTAAAAAGTACATTATTTTCTTTAGGAATGTAGTAAAATAAAAGTAAAAGTTGCTACTTAAGTAGTACTTTAAAGTATTTTTACTTTAGTACTTTACACCATTGCATTTTATTAACCATTCTACTAAACATAGCACATCCAGTCAAGTGACTTGGTCACAGCCCACCGGGCACAGACGTCAATTCAAAATCTATTCCATGTTGGTTCAACGTAATTTCATTGAAAGGACATGGAAATAACGCTGATTCAACCAGTGTGTTCCCAGTGGGAGGGTTACATACAGAATACATCCATACATACAGTCAATCATTGTTGTGAGCATCGATCCACACTCTGATAACTGGAGAGACACTCACATGATACTCAGGGTGCGTCCCAAATGATATCATGTTCCCTAAAGAGTGCACTTCAGAGCCCTATGGGACCTGGTCAAAAGTAGTTCACCATGTAGGGAATAGGGTGCCATTTGGGACACAACCTCAGTCAGGTGGAGGCAGAGCAGACTTACAAATCTGTTCCCGTGAAGAGAACAGAGAGTGGGCATCCAAGATCCAACAAGTTGTTTACTATTTTGTAAGAAAAATCCATGATGTCAGCTGAGTTCTCTAAAATCAATTTGCTGTTCTCTCTCTGTCTCTCTGTGCCTCTCTCTGTGCCTCTCTCTGTGCCTCTCTCTGTGCCTCTCTGTCTCCCTCTGTCTCTCCCTCTGTCTCTCCTTCTCTCTCCTGGACTTGCCGTCTCGACCTCTGAATGCTCGGCTCTGAAAAGCCAACTGATATTTACTGCTGAGGTACTCAATCAATCAATCAATTTTATTTTATATAGCCCTTCTTACATCAGCTAATATCTCGAAGTGCTGTACAGAAACCCAGCCTAAAACCCCAAACAGCTAGTAATGCAGGTGTAGAAGCACGGTGGCTAGGAAAAACTCCCTAGAAAGGCAAAACCTAGGAAGAAACCTAGAGAGGAACCAGGCTATGAGGGGTGGCCAGTCCTCTTCTGGCTGTGCCGGGTGGAGATTATAACAGAACCATGCCAAGATGTTCAAAAATGTTCATAAGTGACAAGCATGGTCAAATAATAATCAGGAATAAATCTCAGTTGGCTTTTCATAGCCGATCATTAAGAGTTGAAAACAGCAGGTCTGGGACAGGTAGGGGTTCCATAACCGCAGGCAGAACAGTTGAAACTGGAATAGCAGCAAGGCCAGGCGGACTGGGGACAGCAAGGAGTCACCACGGCCGGTAGTCCCGACGTATGGTCCTAGGGCTCAGGTCTCTCAGTTGGCTTTTCATAGCCGATCATTAAGAGTTGAAAACAGCAGGTCTGGGACAGGTAGGGGTTTCGTAGCCGCAGGCAGAACAGTTGAAACTGGAATAGCAGCAAGGCCAGGCGGACTGGGGACAGCAAGGTACTGACCTGTTGCACCCTTTAAACCACCGTGGTTATTATTTGACCCTGCTGGTCATCTATGAACGTCTTGAGTAACGATCTGGCCTTAATGGCCAGGTACTCTTACAATCTCCACCTGGCTGTTCAAATTAAGTGCTTTGTGACACCAAAACGAGAGGCGCAACTGAGCTGCCACCAAGGCAAAGGAGACGAAAGCTTAACTTTACTGGAGTATTGAAACATCATCCTGAGATGTTCTGAACCATTACATGGTGTGTTGTAACACCACTTAATCAAGTGTTGTGCAACACTTTGCCAGGGACTGGGAGACCTACCAGAAAAGGTTGAAAACACTATTTTGGTTTCTAGTTGTGTTTAGTGCAGAATTAGATCACTTCTCTTTTGGTGCAGTTTCTTCTCTAAATCTTCTCAACACTATAACAGTGTTTCACATCCTGTCTAGTGAAGAATTAGATCACTCCTTCTAATGGGTTAACATTGGTTTATATATCTGATCACTTGCCAGTTTAACCTCTACGGGATCGGTGTCCCGTTTACAGGACGGTTGAGCTAACGTGCGCTTATGTGATTAGCATGACTGTTGTAAGTAACAGCAAACCCTCCAGGACATAGACATCTCTTATATGGGAAGAAAACGTAATTTAAATTATTGTTAATCTAACTGCACTGTCCAATTTACAGTAGCTATTACAGTGAATAAATACCATGCTATTGTTTGAGGAGAGTGCACAACAACAACTAACTTATCACGGCAACTGGTTTGATACATTCACCTCTGAAGGTAAATAATGTACTTACATTCAGTCATCTTGCTCTGATTTGTCATCCTAAGGGTCCCAGAGATAAAACGTAGCATAGTTTTGTTCGATAAAATCCATTTTTATATTCAAATGTGGGAACTGGGTTCTACAGTTTGAACCCCTGCTGTCTCTGGCTCAACACCCACCCCGCCTGGCCATCTAGATGTGTGAAAGTTAGTGTATAAGCTAATGATCCATCATGTATGACGTTCCTGGGAGTGTGTAAACTTACATTTTGTATTACATTTTTTTTACATTTTTGTATGTTCTCTATAGTTATGTACTTGAAAATGTATCAATCGACCAATTCGGCACATTTGGGCAGACTTGATACAAAATAGTCCAGTAAAAAAGAAATACAATATCTAAAAATACAAAAAAGATACAAAAAACAAATACAAAAAAAAAATATATATATATATAAGGTGAATGCACCAATTTGTAAGTCGCTCTGGATAAGAGCGTCTGCTAAATGACGTAAATGTAAATGTAACGTAAATGTATTGCAATGCTTCACTGGATCAATCTGAAACGTTGCAAACACACACTGCTGCCATCTAGGGGCCAAAATCTAAATTGCGCCTAAACTGCAATATTATATTGTGGCCTTTCTCTTGCTTTTCAAAGATGATGAAAAATTTACAACTGCGACCTGGCCAAGATAAAGCAAAGCAGTGCGATAAAAACAACACAGAGTTACATATGGGGTAAAAAAACAAAGTCAAAAATACAACAGAAAATATATATACAGTGTGTGCAAATGTAGCAAGTTATGGAGGTAAGGCAATAAATAGGCCATAGTGCAAAATAGTTACAATAGTATTAACACTGGAATGCTAGATGTGCAAGAGATTATGTGCAAATAGAGATACTGGGGTGCAAAAGAGCAAAATAAATAACAATATAGGGATGGGGTAGTTGGGTGGGCTAATTTCAGATGGGCTGTGTCTTCAGGTGCAGTGATCGGTAAGGTGCTCTGACAACTGATGCTTAAAGTTAGTGAGGGAGGGATCTCATCTTTTTAAGTGGGAGAACTTGCACAATTGGTGGCTGACTAAATACTTTTTTTCCCCACTGTACATGTATATAAACTCTGGATTGCTGATGCTATGTGTTGGCCATTGAGAGGCTTTGAAGCCACCTTGTTATGTCGAGATCACAACTTATTTATCTTGTAACAAAAGTTATTTTGGCGCGATCACGAGATAATCAAACGCATCATCCATTAATTTGTTCAGATGCACGATAACCACTTCCTCAAGGAGCCCTGTGGCTGCGTTGATCACAATGCGGGGCATTTAAGATCTGAACGATGCCTGACAGGCAGTCCAGGATGTTTGCTGCACCCAAGACCACAGCCAATCGCATGCGAGGAACAACTCAGCTAACTTAAGTCTTAACTAAGTCTTGTGAGATAGCTAGTTAGCGAGGTAGTCTTGTTAAATTATTGAAACGACTTGCATTATGTTTATTATTATTTATATTTTTTTCTATTTCAATTCACCACAGAGTTATTTTTTTTTACAGTGTGGTTGAGTGTGTAAAATTCCAATGCAATTCCAATTAAATGTACCATCTTACTGCCCCAGAAGTTGGGGGTTCAATTTCCCGCTTCCACCTGTCCAACTTTCACTCCTCCTCTGTCTCCTCCTGTTTCTAATTTGTCTAAATAAAGCTTTGAAAAATGAATATTTTCCATATACCCTTATCATCAATCAATATTTAGGCTATAAATTATTGCATTTCTTAACCGTTTGATTGTATGTGAGACACTTTTTTTTGCACTATTTTAAAAATTGTGTTTTGATGTATATTTACTACAGACAACCTATGGATTCTATAGTAAATCTATACACTGAGTGAACAAAACAAAACATTAGGAATACCTTCCTGATATTGAGTTGAACCCTTTTGCCCTCAGAACAGCCTCACTTTGTCGGGCCACGGACTCTAAAAGGTGGTCGAAAGCGTTCCACAGGGATGCTGGCCCATGTTGACTCCAATGCTTCCCACGGTTGTGTCAAGTTGGCTGGATGTCCTTTTGGTGGTGGACCATTCTTGATACACACGGGAAACTGTTGAGCGTGAAAAACCCAGCAGCGTTGCAGTTCTTGACACACTCAAACTGGTTTGCCTGGCACCTACTACCATACCCCGTTCAAAGGCACTTAAATATGTTGTCTTGCCCATTCACCCTTTGAATGGCACACGTACACAATCCATGTCTCAATTGTCTCAAGGCTTAAAAATCCTTCTTTAACCTGTCTCCTCCCCTTCATCTACACTGATTGAAGTGGATTTAACAAGTGACATCAATAAGGGATCGTAGCTTTCACCTGGATTCACCTGGTCAGTCTATGTCATGGAAAGAGCAGGTGTTCCTAATGTTTTGTACACTCAGTGTATGGTCATTACCATCTAAAAGGACCATGTAATAATAATAATAATAATAATAATAATATGCCATTTAGCAGACGCTTTTATCCAAAGCGACTTACAGTCATGCGTGCATACATTTTTTGTGTATGGGTGGTCCCGGGGATCGAACCCACTACCTTGGCGTTACAAGCGCCGTGCTCTACCAGCTGAGCTACAGAGGACCACGAGTTCATGAGAGCCTGTTAAATTGGGTGTCAAATGAAAGCTGAGTATTAATGCGAAACTAGGGTGTGTGTATACATCCTAAAATGTAGGCATAAGGAAAGGCTTTGATTTCTGGTCAAACAGATAGAAAAGGGGTCTTAGAAAAAGTTTTAAAAGGTATTATAAATAAATAAAAACACAATACTGAAAGGAAAGACCTCTGAAGAAGGCACAGTGATGCCGAAACGTTGGTGGTTTACCCAATACATTACTGGGAGTTTATCATTTATAATTAATTAATTATATATAGGGTGTGCGACTCTATTTATTTATTTTTATAGCTTAGTTTATTAGTTCTCTGCGTCAGCTCATGCTTTTTATTGCAGTAAAGACCCCTGCCAACGACATATCAACACTTATATTTAGTTTTGGTGAAAAATGATTTGCCTTCTGCAAGTTTTAATAAACATTGCCTTGTAATTCTGTTACCAAAAACCCACATATCTTTAAGATATGTTCTAATTTATCTCCCTCATGAGGAGGGAGGATAATGAAAATTCACAGAAGTAACAAGTGAAGGTAGACCTACCAATTAGTTGTAGTGTTTTTACTGATATCAAGTTTGTTTGTGAATTATTAAGTGATTAAAATGCGTAATTCTGTTACCAAACAGAAAAATCCGTAACGGAATTACTGCAATTGAATTGGCTACGATGGGTAATCATAGTAGTCAGTTGGGTCTCCTACCCTCCCTTCCACTGACATAATGTTATGTTCAGCTCACATTTTTCTATTTTTGTCGTCTGGTGGTCAAAGCAAGACTGTGAAAACAGTCTGGACTGGACCACCCCTCCCTCTCACCCCCCGCCCCCACCCCTCTCTCTCTCTTCTCTCTCTCTCTCTTCTCTTCTCTCTCTCTCTCTCTCTCTCTCTCTTCTCTTCTCTTCTCTTCTCTTCTCTTCTCTTCTCTTCTCTTCTCTTCTCTTCTCTTCTCTTCTCTTCTCTTCTCTTCTCTTCTCTTCTCTTCTCTTCTCTTCTCTTCTCTTCTCTTCTCTTCTCTTCTCTTCTCTTCTCTTCTCTTCTCTTCTCTTCTCTTCTCTTCTCTTCTCTTCTCTTCTCTTCTCTTCTCTTCTCTTCTCTTCTCTTCTCTTCTCTTCTCTTCTCTTCTCTTCTCTTCTCTTCTCTTCTCTTCTCTTCTCTTCTCTTCTCTTCTCTGTCTCTGTCTCTGTCTCTGTCTCTGTCTGTCTGTCTGTCTGTCTGTCTGTCTCTCTCTCTCTGTCCCTCTCTCTCTCTCTCTCTCTCTCTCTCTCTCTCTCTCTCTCTCTCTCTCTCTCTCTCTCTCTCTCTCTCTCTCTCTCTCTCTCTCTCTCTCTCTCTCTCTCTCTCTCTCTCTCTCTCTCTCTCCAGTTAATGTCACCTTTCCTGGCTGTTACTGACACCTACCATGACATCTACTCTCTTTCCATTTTCTGTAACCGGCATCCTCACCCACTGAGCACCGACCGTCAGTACGCCCTGGCCGGACCAAATCTGAACCAATCATAGACGTCTATGTTTCACAAGTTTGAAGAACACTGTACAATACAGTAAAGTAGGCTATAGTAGAGTACAGTAGAGAACAGAACAGTATGGAACAGAACAGTAGAGGTCATTACAGTAGAACACACTAGAGTACAGTATAATGTACTGTACTCTACTGTACTGAACATAACTACTTTAGTAGTAGTTTGAAGTATTTATTAGGATCCCCAATTAGCTGCTACTCTTCCTGGGGTCCAAACAGGACTCAAAATACAGCAAATAAAATAAAAAATATACAGTGGGGGAAAAAAAGTATTTAGTCAGCCACCAATTGTGCAAGTTCTCCCACTTAAAAAGATGAGAGAGGCCTGTAATTTTCATCATAGGTACACGTCAACTATGACAGACAAAATGAGAAAATAAATCCAGAAAATCACATTGTAGGATTTTTCATGAATTTATTTGCAAATTATGGTGGAAAATAAGTATTTGGTCAATAACAAAAGTTTCTCAATACTTTGTTATATACCCTTTGTTGGCAATGACACAGGTCAAACGTTTTCTGTAAGTCTTCACAAGGTTTTCACACGCTGTTGCTGGTATTTTGGCCCATTCCTCCATGCAGATCTCCTCTAGAGCAGTGACGTTTTGGGGCTGTCGCTGGGCAACACAGACTTTCAACTCCCTCCAAAGATTTTATATGGGGTTGAGATCTGGAGACTGGCTAGGCCACTCCAGGACCTTGAAATGCTTCTTACGAAGCCACTCCTTCGTTGCCCGGGCGGTGTGTTTGGGATCATTGTCATGCTGAAAGACCCAGCCACGTTTCATCTTCAATGCCCTTGCTGATGGAAGGAGGTTTTCACTCAAAATCTCACGATACATGGCCCCATTCATTCTTTCCTTTACACGGATCAGTTGTCCTGGTCCCTTTGCAGAAAAACAGCCCCAAAGCATGATGTTTCCACCCCCATGCTTCACAGTAGGTATGGTGTTCTTTGGATGCAACTCAGCATTCTTTGTCCTCCAAACACGACGAGTTGAGTTTTTACCAAAAAGTTATATTTTGGTTTCATCTGACCATATGACATTCTCCCAATCCTGGATCATCCAAATGCACTCTAGCAAACTTCAGACGGGCCTGGACATGTACTGGCTTGAGCAGGGGGACACGTCTGGCACTGCAGGATTTGAGTCCCTGGCGGCGTAGTGTGTTACTGATGGTAGGCTTTGTTACTTTGGTCCCAGCTCTCTGCAGGTCATTCACTAGGTCCCCCCGTGTGGTTCTGGGATTTTTGCTCACCGTTCTTGTGATCATTTTGACCCCACGGGGTGAGATCTTGCGTGGAGCCCCAGATCGAGGGAGATTATCAGTGGTCTTGTATGTCTTCCATTTCCTAATAATTGCTCCCACAGTTGATTTCTTCAAACCAAGCTGCTTACCTATTGCAGATTCAGTCTTCCCAGCCTGGTGCAGGTCTACAATTTTGTTTCTGGTGTCCTTTGACAGCTCTTTGGTCTTGGCCATAGTGGAGTTTGGAGTGTGACTGTTTGAGGTTGTGGACAGGTGTCTTTTATACTGATAACAAGTTCAAACAGGTGCCATTAATACAGGTAACGAGTGGAGGACAGAGGAGCCTCTTAAAGAAGAAGTTACAGGTCTGTGAGAGCCAGAAATCTTGCTTGTTTGTAGGTGACCAAATACTTATTTTCCACCATAATTTGCAAATAAATTCATTAAAAATTCTACAATGTGATTTTCTGGATTTTTTATCTCTCAATTTGTCTGTCATAGTTGACGTGTACCTATGATGAAAATTACAGGCCTCTCTCATCTTTTTAAGTGGGAGAACTTGCACAATTGGTGGCTGACTAAATACTTTTTCCCCCCACATTTACAGTTGAGTCATTTAGCTCCCATCCAGAGTGACCCACAGTTAGTGACAACCACATATCACAGCCGTATCACAACCACGCATCACATACCACTACATAATACAATGCAAAATATATACAAATGTCTTTGTATGTATGTATATTCCCACTGGAGGCCAGTATGATTTTTTTTATGTATGCACTCACTAACTGTAAGTTGCTCTGGATAAGAGCGTCTGCTAAATGACTAAAATATATATAGTGCATACATAATAAAATTTAAAAAATCATACTGGCCTCCAGTGGGAATCGAACCCACAACCCTGGCGTTGCAAACGCCATGCTCTACCAACTGAGCTACATCCCTGCCGGCCATTCCCTCCCCTACCCTGGACGACGCTGGGCCAATTGTGCGCCGCCCCATGGGTCTCCCGGTCGCGGCCGGCTACGACAGAGCCTGGATTCGAACCAGGATCTCTAGTGGCTCAATAATAGATCTATTGCCTTCAGAAAGTTTTCACACCCCTTGACTTTTTCCACATTTTGTTGTGTTACAGCCTGCATTTAAAATGGATTACATTTAGATTTGTTGTCACTGGCCTCCACACAATACCTCATATCAGTCGAATTATGTAAAAAAATAAAAAATGAAAAGCAGAAATGTCTTGCGTCAATAAGTATGGACTAACTCTGTGTGCAATAATAGTGTTTAACATGATTTTTTGAATGACTACCTCATCTCTGTACCCCACACACAGTGAATTTCAAACACAGATTTAACCACAAAGACCAGGGAGGTTTTCCAATGCCTGTCAAAGAAGGGCACCTATTGGTAGATGGGTAAAGAAAAAAGCAGACATTGAATATCCCTTTGAGCATGGGGAAGTAATTAATTACTATTTGGATGGTGTATCAATACACCCAGTCACTACAAAGATACAGGCGTCCTTCCTAACTAAGTTGCCGGAGAGGAAGGAAACCGCTCAGGGATTTCACCATGAGGCCAATGGTGACTTTAAAACAGTTACAGAGTTTAATGACTGTGAATAGGAGAAAACTGAGGATGGATGAACAACATTGTAGTTACTCCACAATACTAACCTAAATGACAGAGTGAAAAGATGGAAGCCTGTAGATAATACAAATATTCAAATTTCCAATAAGGCACTAAAGTAAAACTGCAAAAAATGTGGCAAAGAAATTAACTTTATGTCCTGAATACAAAGCATTATGTTTGGGGCAAATCCAATACAACAAATCACTGAGTACCACTCTCCATATTTTCAAGCATGGTGGTGGCTGCATCATGTTATGGGTATGCTTGTCATCGGCAAGAACTAGGGAGTTTTTTGGGGGGATCAAAATAAACTGAATATAGCTAAGCACAGGCAAAATCCTAGATGAAAACCTGGTTCAGTCTGCTTTCCAACAGACACTGGGAGACAAATGCACCTTTCAGCAGGACAATAACCTAAAACACAAGGCCAAATATACACTGGAGTTGCTTACCAAAACAACATTGAATGTTCCTTAGTGACCTAGTTACAGTTTTGACTTAAATCGGCTTGAAAATCTAATGGCTGTCTAGCAATGATCAGCAACCAACTTGACAGATCTTGAAGAATTAATGAAATAATAATGTGCAACTATTGTCCAATCCAGGTGTGGAAAGCTCTTAGAGACTTACCCACAAAGACTCACAGCTGTAATCGCTGGCAAATGTGATTCTAACATGTATTGACTCAGGGGTGTGAATACTTATGTAAATTAGATATTTCTGTATTTAATTTTCAATACATTTTCAATAATTTCTAAAAACATGTTTTCACTTTGTAATTATGGGTCATTGTGTGTAGATGGGTGAGAAACATAATCTATTTAATCCATTTTGAATTCAGGCTGTAACACAACAATGTAGAATAAGTGAAGGGGTATGAATACTTTCTGAAGGCACTGTAAATACATAACACCTAGGTTTTTTCAGCAATAGTTTATGATCAAAGATATCAAGCCACACTGAATTCTAACAAAACAGCTCCCACAATCTTCCTATTATCAATTTCTTTCAGCCAGTAATTTGTGTCAGTGCCAAGCATGTTGAGTGCCCTTCCCTATAAGCATGCTGAAAGTCTGTTGTTAATTAGTTTCCTGTAAAATAACATTGTATTTTTCCCAAAGTTTGCTAAGTACCGGTAACAGGCTGATTGGTCGGCTGTTTGAACAATTAAAGTGTGCTATTCATTGGCAGTGGAATTTCATTTCCTCCCTCCAGGCCTAAGGCTTAGATTGAAGATGTGGCAAATAGGAGTCGCAATGTATTCCACTACCAACCTCAGTAATTTACCATCCAGATTGTCGATACCAGGTGGTTTGTCCTTATTTATAGATGCCAATAATTTATTCACCTCTTCCACGCGTTAACTTTGCGGAATTCAAAACTACAGTGCTTGTCTTTCATTATTCGGTCCATTATGCATGAATATGAAGGCTCAGAGTTTGTTGTTTGCATGTCATGCAAGAGCTGCAAAATCTGGACCCCTACAAATCAGCTGGGCTAGACAATCTGGACCCTTTCTTTCTAAAACTAGCCGCCGAAATTGTCGCAACCCCTATTACTAGTCTGTTCAACCTCTCTTTCATAACGTCTGAGATCCCCAGAGATTGGAAAGCTGCCGCGGTCATCCCCCTCTTCAAAGGGGGTGACACTCTAGATCCAAACTGCTACAGACCTATATCCATCCTGCCCTGCCTTTCGAAAGTATTTGAAAGCCAAGTTAACAAACAGATCACCGACCATTTCGAATACCACCGTACCTTCTCCGCTATGCAATCCGGTTTCCGAGCTGGTCATGGGTGCACTTCAGCCACGCTCAAGGTCCTAAACGATATTATAACCGCGATTGATAATAGACAGTACTGTGCAGCCGTCTTCATCGACCTGGCCAAGGCTTTCGACTCTGTCAACCACCGCATTCTTATTGGCAGACTAAATAGCCTTGGTTTCTCAAATGACTGCCTCGCCTGGTTCACCAACTACTTCTCAGATAGAGTTCAGTGTGTCAAATCGGAGGGCCTGTTGTCTGGACCTATGGCAGTCTCTATGGGGGTGCCACAGGGTTCAATTCTTGGGCCGACACTTTTCTCTGTGTATATCAATGATGTCGCTCTTGCTGCTGGCGACTCTCAGATCCACCTCTACGCAGACGACACCATTTTGTATACATCTGGCTCCAAACGAGCTTCAATGCCATACAACACTCCTTCAGTAGCCTCCAACTGCTCTTAAACACTAGTAAAACTAAATGCATGCTCTTCAATCGAACGCTGCTTGCACCCGCCCACCCGACTAGAATCACCACTCTTGACGGGTCTGACCTAGAGTATGTGGACAACTACAAATACCTAGGTGTCTGGTTAGACTGTAAACTCTCCTTCCAGACTCACATAAAGAATCTCCAATCCAAAGTTAAATCTAGAATCGGCTTCCTATTTCACAACAAAGCCTCCTTCACTCATGCTGCCAAACATGCCCTCGTAAAACTGACTATCCTACCGATCCTTGACTTCGGCGATGTCATTTACAAAATAGCCTCCAACACTCTACTCAGCAAATTGGATGTAGTCTATCACAGTGCCATCCGTTTTGTCTCCAAAGACCCATACGCTACCCACCACTGTGACCTGTACGCTCTTGTTGGCTGGTCCTCACTACATGTTCGTCGTCAAACCCACTGGCTCCAGGCCATCTATAAATCACTGCTAGGCAAATCCCCGCCTTATCTTAGCTCATTGGTCACCATAGCAGCACCCACCCGTAGTCTGCGCTCCAGCAGGTATATCTCACTGGTCATTCCCAAAGCCAACACCTCCTTTGGCCGCCATTCCTTCCAGTTCTCTGCTGCCAATGACTGGAACGAATTGCAAAAATATCTGAAGCTGGAGACTCTTATCTCCCTCACTAACTTTAAGCGTCAGTTGTCAGAGCACCTTACCGATCACTGCAGCTGTACACAGCCCATCTGAAATTAGCCCGCCCAACTACCTCATCCCTATATTGTTATTTATTTTGCTCTTTTGCACCCCAGTATCTCTATTTGCACATAATCTCTTGCACATCTAGCATTCCAGTGTTAATACTATTGTAATTATTTTGCACTATAGCCTATTTATTGCCTTACCTCCATAACTTGCTACATTTGCACACACTGTATATATATTTTCTGTTGTATTTTTGACTTTATGTTTTTTACCCCATATGTAACTCTGTGTTGTTTTTATCGCACTGCTTTGCTTTATCTTGGCCAGGTCGCAGTTGTAAATGAGAACTTGTTCTCAACTGGCTTACCTGGTTAAATAAAGGTGAAATAAAAAATAAAAAATAAAAATGCCTAAGTTTGCTAATCTTGTCAACAAAAAAAAAGTTCTTAAAGTGCTTGGCAATATCAAAGGGTTTTGTTATGAACAAGCCATCTGCCTCAATGAAGGATGGAGCAGAGTTTGCTTATTTGCTATTCCCTTAGCCTCCTCTCTCTCATCCATACAGTTTTTCAATTCATCATCTATTAATTATATTAATTATTTGTATTTATTTATTTATTATGGGGATTTGACAGTTCTAACAGTCCGTTTCTTATCAGTAACCAGAAGAAGCTATTTCATAAATGCTTCTAGTGCGGCGTCAGGTTGTTTCTCACTACACGCATCAATCCAACAAATATTTTTCACATCTTCGACATAGGAATCATTGCAAAACCTCTTGTATGTTCGCTTATACACTATTTTAGGTCCAGTCTTTGGAACTGTTTTTTTTCTACTGTAAATATGGCTATTATATTATGATCACTACATCCGATGGGTGTGGATACTGCTTTAGGGCAGATTTCTGCCGCATTAGTAAAGATGTGGTCAATACACGTGGATGATGTTTGTAAATACCCTGGTAGGTTGAATGATAACCTGAACCAGATTGCAGGCATCGGTCACAGCTTGAAGCTTCTTTTTGAGTGGATAGCTTGATGACAACCAGTCAATATTTAGGTCTCCCAGAAAATACTCCTCTCTGTTGATATCACATACATTATCAAGCATTTCACACATATAGTCCAAATACTGACTTTTAGCACTCAGTGATCTATAGCAACTTCCTACGAGAATAGGCTTTAGGTGAGGCAGATATACAGTACCAGTAAAAGGTTTGGACACACACGTGGAATCATGTAGTAACCAAAAAAGTGTTTAACAAATCAAAATATATTTGAGATTCTTCAAAGTAGCCACCCTTTGCCTTGATGACAGCTTTGCACACTCTTGGCATTCTCTCAACCAGCTTCATGAGGTAGTCACCTGGAATGCATTTCAATTAACAGGTGTGCCTTCTTAAAAGTTAATTTGTGGAATTTTTTTCCTTCTTAATGCATTTGAGCCAATCAGTTGAGTTGTAACAAGGTAGGGGTGGTATACAGAAGATAGCCCTTTTGGTAAAAGACCAAGTCCATATTATGGCAAGAACAGCTGAAATAAGCAAGAGAAATGACAGTCCATCATTACTTTAAGACATCAAGGTCATTCAATACGGATAATTTCAAGAACTTTTGTGCAGTCGCAAAAACAATCAAGCGTATGATGAAACTGGCTCTCATGACGACCGCCACAGGAATGGAAGACCCAGAGTTACCTCTGCTGCAGAGGATAAGTTCATTAGAGTTACCAGCTTCAGAAATTGCAGCCCAAATAAATGATTCACAGAGTTCAAGTAACAGACACATCTCAACATCAATTGTTCAGAGGAGACTGCGTGAATCAGGCCTTCATGGTTTAATTGCTGCAAAGAAACCACTACTAAAGGACACCAATAAGAAGAAGAGACTTGCTTGGGCCAAGAAACACGAGCAATGGACATTAGATCGTGGAAATCTATCCTTTGGTCTGATGAGTCCAAATTTGAGATTTTTGGTTCCAACCGCCATGTCTTTGAGACGCAGAGTAGGTGAATGGATGATCTCTGCGTGTGTGGTTCCCACCGTGTAGCATGGAGGAGGAGGTGTGATGGTGTGGGGGTGCCAAGTAGTCTCCTGTTAGCTAGTGATAGCTAATAGTCTCCTGTTAGCTAGTGTTAGATAGTAGTCTCCTGTTAGCTAGTGATAGCAAGTAGTCTCCTGTTAGCTAGTGTTAGATAGTAGTCTCCTGTTAGCTAGTGTTAGATAGTAGTCTCCTGTTAGCTAGTGTTAGATAGTAGTCTCCTGTTAGCTAGTGTTAGATAGTAGTCTCCTGTTAGCTAGTGTTAGATAGTAGTCTCCTGTTAGCTAGTGTTAGATAGTAGTCTCCTGTTAGCTAGTGTTAGCTAGTAGTCTTCTGTTAGCTAGTGTTAGATAGTAGTCTCCTGTTAGCTAGTGTTAGCTAGTAGTCTTCTGTTAGCTAGCGATAGATGGTAGTCTCCTGTTAGCTATTGATAGCAAGTAGTCTCCTGTTAGCTAGTGATAGATTGTAGTCTTGTGTTAGCTAGCGATAGATGGTAGTCTCCTGTTAGCTATTGATAGCAAGTAGTCTCCTGTTAGCTAGTGATAGATTGTAGTCTTGTGTTAGCTAGTAGTCTCCTGTTAGCTAGTGATAGAGAGTAGTCTCCTGTTAGCTAGTGATAGCTAGTAGTCTTGTATTTCTTCTCTGTTAGCTAGTAGTCTCCTGTTAGCTAGTGACAGCCAGTAGTCTTGTTTTTAGGTAGATGGTGACTAGGTAGATAGTGATAGGGATGGTAGGCCTATTTGAAGCATCACCATCTCCTGGCAGCATTTACCTGACACATTCAGACACTTGAAAACCCCATTAGAAAGAAAAGCTTGAAAACCCCATTAGAAAGAAACACTTGAAAAAACATTAGAAAGAAAAGCTTGAAAACCCCATTAGAAAGAAAAGCTTGAAAACCTAATTTCATTTTTGTCCAAAGTCTAGAAGAGAAAAAACTTAAACTGAACATAATTTATGATGCTTTTTATTTTGTTCTAATTCGTTTTGGTGTCCAAAGATAATAGTTTCAGTATAGTTTTAGTTTTTCAAATGTTTTTCGTCATTGTTTTATTTCAGTTCACTGTTTATTATTTAGTTAAAGTTTTAGTTTACTATAATAACCTTGATTCTAAGTGGGATCGGACCCTTTTTTTTAAATGTTCTCCTAAAATGACATACCCAAATCTAACTGCCTGTAGCTCAGGACCTGAAGCAAGGATATGCATATTCTTGATACCTTTTTAAAAGAAATGCTTTGAAGTTTGTGGAAATGTGAAAATAATGTAGGAGAATATAACACATTAGATCTGGTAAAAGATAATACAAACCAAAAAACATGCGGTTTCAAAAAAGAAATTGTTCCATGATCTTTGAAATGCAAGAGAAAGGCCACAATATAATATTGCAGTTTAGGCGCAATTTAGATTTTGGCCCCTAGATGGCAGCAGTGTGTGTGCAAAGTTTCAGATTGTTCCAGTGAAGCATTGCAATACTGGACTATTTTGTATCAAATCTGCCCAAATGTGCCGAATTGGTCAATTGACACATTTTCAAGGACATAACTATAGAGAACATACATTTTGTACTAACATATCATTTTTGTAAGTTTACACACTCCCAGGAACGTCATACATGATGGATCATTAGCTTATACGCTGATTTTCACACATCTAGATGGCCGGGCGGGGTGGGTGTTGAGCCAGAGACAGCAGGGGTTCAAACTGTAGAACCCAGTTCCCACATTTGAATATAAAAATGGATTTTATCAAACAAAACTATGCTACGTTTTATCTCTGGGACCCTTAGGATGACAAATCAGAGCAAGATTACTGAATGCAAGTACATTATTTACCTTCAGAGGTGAATGTATCAAACCAGTTGCCGTGATACGTTTTGTTGTTGTTGTGCACTCTCCTCAAACAATAGCATGGTATTTATTCACTGTAATAGCTACTGTAAATTGGACAGTGCAGTTAGATTAAAAAGAATTAAGCTTTCTGCCCATGTAAGACATGTCTATGTCCTGGAAAGTTTGCTGTTACTTACAACAGTCATGCTAATCACATTAGCGCACGTTAGCTCAACCGTCCTGTAAACGGTACACTGATCCCGTGGAGGTTAATGGGCTTTCTCCATTCTGATTGCTTTATACTGTTCAACCAAACTTCAACCAAACATAATAGAAGGACAAAACTGACATTGAAGTAATCCTATTGGTAGAACATTGCATAGGAATCAAAATCCTATTTTGTAGCCTCTAACTCTAGTAGTCTACCAATGTTTTCTATTTGCATAGTTATTTGTTCAGTTCCAGCATTCACTTATAGCCTTTTCATAAATGTCTTTATTTCCTGCACTAATTTGTTATCATTTACACACCGTGTCATGTTTATTTTGTCTTACTATGCTTCTATTTTGTCAACAACAACAAAAAAATCCTTTATGAGAATAATAATTCCTCTATGACTGACTGAATTTTTGGCTTCAATTGCAGTTCTTACTTTCGCCACTAGGCTAGTTGGACGATTTCCGGGGTCTATTTGGTAAGCTTACCCTCCCAAAGTTGTTGACGTGTGCTAGAAAGTTAGCTAGCAGTTCTAAGCTCTAAAACATTATAGGCTAAAAACAACCCAATTTGGGTGATTTGGTAACCCAGCGCTGGCTAAATAGTGGATAGAACACACACAAGGTTATTTGGACCAGCCAGTTGGGTTGCGTGAATAACCCGACATGTTGGGTCGTTGGGATTACCCAAGCATGGGTTAATTAAACCATCGGCTGTTGTTTTTTTAACCGTCAGTTGGGTTGACCCAGTAAGCTGGGTCTTTTTTAATGTAATCCATAGGTTATTTACAGGAGGCGTGGCCTATTGGGGGCGTGGCTTTCATAAAGTTATTTGTGGCCACCCATGAGCATAAATGTCATTCCTGTTCATCAAGTTAAGTTTGTACACCCGCAAATTAAAATGTGCCTTGAATATTTCTGCACATTACATATTCTAATATGAAATTCAAAACATTATTATTTACATATCCCAGCATTTTTCGAGTGTAGCAGTTTTCTTACTGGCAATAAAAACACCTGGTTGCCATAATTTCTTCGGTTCATTTTACATTTACATTTTAGTCATTTAGCAGACGCTCTTATCCAGAGCGACTTACAGTTAGTGAATACATATTTTTTTATACTGCCCCCCGTGGGAATCGAACCCACAACCCTGGCGTTGCAAACGCCATGCTCTATCAACTGAGCTACATCCCTACCGGCCATTCCCTCCCCTACCCTGGACGACGCTGGGCCAATTGTGCGCCGCCCATGAGTCTCCCGGTCGCGGCCGGCTGCGACAGAGCCTGGATTCGAACCAGGATCTCTAGTGCCTTAGACCACTGCGCCACTGTAGCAAATCGAAAATTAAAATACTATTATAGAAGATAAAGTAAAAAATCTAAACCGGTCCATGAATGAATACCGGTATATCGTTTTTTTTACGGTTTACCGCCCAGCCCTAAATAGGGTGCCATTTGGGACGCAATCTAGCTGTTATTTTCTATACTTAGCTCTCCTAACTGAAAGCTGGGTTTTTATTCCTCCATAAGTAGTGCACTATGTAAGGGTGCCATTTGGGACACAGACGGTGTGTCTAGGAGGCAGGAGCCACCTCTCTGACTGAAACACTCTGTTTTGAACTTTAATCCACCTGGTTCAAACTATGGAGGGGAGAGCGGAAACATTTGTGTTATTATTGGATTATTATTTCCTTATATAACTCAGTAACATCTTTGAAATTGTTGAGAGAGAGACTTCACTTTAATCTTAACTTTAAACTATGGAGGGGAGAGCGGACATGTTTGTGTTACCATTTAGATTGAATTATTTGAGGGAGAGAAGAGAGGGAGAGAGAGAGGGGGAGAGAGGGGGAGAGAGAAGGGAGAGAGAGGGGGAGAGAGAGAAGGGAGAGAGATCAAACTTAATCTATTCATAGGACCATTTAATATGAATGCATCAGTAGGGAGTGAGTAACTATTTACAGCCTGGGCACTAACATTGGAGGAGAACTCCTGTGGGAAAATAGAGAGAGAGAGAGAGAGAGAGAACATCACAATCCTATAAAGCAAGTGGGACCTCTGGCCATCACCAGTATACTGAAGGATGGGAAATACTGTGTGTGTGGGTGGGTGTGGCCTCATAAGGCTTGTAAAATGTTCAAAGCTGTGCTTCTTCGTGGAACACAGTGTAACTGGAGTGAGCGAGCGTATGGGATCAGCTCGCCAACCATAAGGACTGCACATTTATTATGTCATCTGTAGTAAGTGTGTT